>NC_080378.1:79721973-80083945 GCF_014773155.1 Arachis stenosperma | reverse complement strand
ATCCCTCAGGTGTTTGATAGGCTCTTGAGCAGGTAAGCCATGAAACTTGGGCATTGGTGCACGAAATTGTGATCATAAATGGCGCCATCAACATGGTACGCTCAATTGCAATCTCAACTCCTTATCACAACTTCGCACAACTAACCAGCAAGTGCACTGGGTCGTCTAAGTAATAAACCTTACGCGAGTAAGGGTCGATCCCACGGAGATTGTTGGTATGAAGCAAGCTATGGTCACCTTGTAAATCTCAGTCAGGCAGATTCAAATGGTTATGAATGATATATGAATAAAGCATAAAGATAGAGATACTTATGTAATTCATTGGTGAGAATTTTAGATAAGCATATGGAGATGCTTTGTCCCTTCCGTCTCTCTGCTTTCCTACTGTCTTCATCCAATCTTTCTTACTCCTTTCCATGGCAAGCTGTATGTTGGGCATCACCGTTGTCAGTGGCTACAGTCCCGTCCTCTCAGTGAAAATGTTCAACGCGCTCGGTCATAGCACGGCTAATCATCTGTCGGTTCTCAATCAGGTTGGAATAGAATCCAGTAATTCTTTTGCGTCTGTCACTAACGCCCAGCCTTCAGGAGTTTGAAGCTCGTCACAGTTATTCAATCCTTGAATCCTACTCAGAATATCACAGACAAGGTTTAGACCTTCCGGATTCTCTTGAATGCCGTCATCAGTTCTAGCTTATACCACGAAGATTCCGGTTAAAGAACCCAAGAGATAAACATTCAAGCCTTGTTTGCTTGTAGAACGGAAGTGGTTGTCAGGCACGTGTTCATGAGTGAGAATGATGATGAGAGTCATATAATCATCACATTCATCAAGTTCTTGGGTGCGAATGGATATCTTAGAACAAGAACAAGCTGAATTGAATAGAAGAACAATAGTAATTGCATTAATACTCGAGGTACAGCAGAGCTCCACACCTTAATCTATGGTGTGTAGAAACTCCACCGTTGAAAATACATAAGAACAAGGTCTAGGCATGGCCGTGAGGCCAGCCCCCAAACGTGATCTCAGATCTAAAGTGATCAAAAGATTCAAAGATCTCCAGATGAAAATACAATAGCAAAAGGTTCTATTTGTAGAGAGCTAGTAGCCTAGGGTTTACAGAAATGAGTAAATGACATAAAAATCCACTTCCGGGCCCACTTGGTGTGTGCTTGGGCTGAGCATTGAAGCTTTCATATGTAGAGACTTTTCTTGGAGTTAAACGCCAGCTTTTGTGCCAGTTTGGGCGTTTAACTCCCATTCTTGTGCGAGTTCCGGCGTTTAACGCTGGACAGTTTTGAGCTGATTTGGAACGCCGGTTTGGGCCATCAAATCTCAGGCAAAGTACGGACTATTATACATTGCTGGAAATCCCAGGATGTCTACTTTCCAAAGCAGTTGAGAGCTCGCCAATTAGGCTTCTGTAGCTCCAGAAAATTCACTTCGAGTGCAGGGAGGTCAGAATCCAACAGCATCTGCAGTCCTTTTCAGCCTCTGAATCAGATTTTTGCTCAAGTCCCTCAATTTCAGCCAGAAAATACCTGAAATCACAGAAAAACACACAAACTCATAGTAAAGTCTAGAAAAGTGAATTTTAACTAAAAACTAATAAAAATATACTAAAAACTAACTAAAACATACTAAAAACATACTAAAGACAATGCCAAAAAGCGTATAAATTATCCGCTCATCACAACACCAAACTTAAATTGTTGCTTGTCCCCAAGCAACTGAAAATCAAATAAGATAAAAGAGGAGAATATACAATGAATTCCAAAAACATCTATGAAGATCAGTATTAATTAGATGAGCGGGGCTTTTAGCTTTTTGCCTCTGAACAGTTTTGGCATCTCACTCTATCCTTTGAAATTCAGGATGATTGGCTTCTATAGGAACTCAGAATCCAGATAGTGTTATTGATTCTCCTAGTTAAGTATGATGATTCTTGAACACAGCTACTTTATGAGTCTTGGCCGTGGCCAAAAGCACTCTGTCTTCTAGTATTACCACCGGATACATACATGCCACAGACACATAATTGGGTGAACCTTTTCAGATTGTGACTCAGCTTTGCTAGAGTCCCCAATTAGAGGTGTCCAGGGTTCTTAAGCACACTCTTTTTGCCTTGGATCACAACTTTATTTCTTTCTTTTTTTTTCACTGCTTTTTCTTGCTTCAAGAATCTTTTTTATGATTTTTCAGATCCTCAGTAACATGTCTCCTTTCTCATCATTCTTTCAAGAGCCAACCATTCATGAACAACAAATTCAAAAGACATATTTACTGTTTAAGCATACATTCAGAAAACAAAAGTATTGCCACCACATCAAAATAATTAATCTGTTATAAAATTCAAAATTCATGCAATTCTTCTCTTTTTTTCAATTAAGAACATTTTTCATTCAAGAAAGGTGACGGATTCATAGGACATTAATAACTTTAAGGCATAGACACTAAGACACTAATGATCATAAGACACAAACATAGATAAACATAAGCATTAAAATTCGAAAAACAGGAAAATAAAGAACAACGAAATTAAAGAACGGGTCCACCTTAGTGATGGCGGCTTGTTCTTCCTTTTGAAGATCTTATGGAGTGCTTGAGCTCCTCAATGTCTCTTCCTTGTCTTTGTTGTTCCTCTCTCATGATTCTTTGATCTTCTCTAATTTCATGGAGGAGGATGGAATGTTCTTGGTGCTCCACCCTTAGTTGTCCCATGTTGGAACTCAATTCTCCTAAGGAGGTGTTGATTTGCTCCCAATAGTTTTGTGGAGGAAAGTGCATCCCTTGAGGTATCTCAAGGATTTCATGATGAGTGGGATCTCTTGTTTGCTCCATCCTTTTCTTAGTGATGGGCTTGTCCTCATCAATGAGGGTGTCTCTCTCTATGTCAACTCCAACTGAATAGCAGAGGTGACAAATGAGATGAGGAAAGGCTAACCTTGCCAAGGTAGAGGACTTGTCCGCCACCTTATAAAGTTCTTGGGCTATAACCTCATGAACTTCTACTTCCTCTCCAATCATGATGCTATGAATCATGATGGCCCGGTCTATAGTAACTTTGGACCGGTTGCTAGTGGGAATGATTGAGCGTTGGATAAACTCCAACCATCTCCTAGCCACGGGCTTGAGATCATGCCTTCTTAGTTGAACCGACTTTCCTCTTGAATCTCTCTTCCATTGAGCGCCCTCTTCACAAATGTCTATGAGGACTTGGTCCAACCTTTGATCAAAGTTGACCCTTCTAGTGTAAGGGTGTTCATCTCCTTGCATCATGGGCAAGTTGGATGCCAACCTTACATTTTCCGGACTAAAATCTAAACATTTCTCCCGAACCATTGTAAGCCAATTCTTTGGGTTCGGGTTCACACTTTGATCATGGCTCTTGGTGATCCATGCATTGGCATAGAACTCTTGAACCATTAAGACTCCGACTTGTTGAATGGGATTGGTAAGAACTTTCCAACCTCTTTTTCGGATCTCATGTCGGATCTTCGGATATTCACTCTTTCTGAGTTTGAAAGGGACCTTGGGGATCACCTTCTTCAAGGCCACAACTTCATAGAAGTGGTCTTGATGTACCCTTGAGATGAATCTCTCCATCTTCCATGACTCGGAGGTGGAAGCTTTTGCCTTCCCTTTCCTCTTTCTAGAGGTTTCTCCGGCCTTGGATGCCATAAATAGTTATGGAAAAATAAAAAGCAATGCTTTTACCATACCAAACTTAGAAGGATTGCTCGTCCTCGAGCAAAAGAAGGAAGAAGAAAGTAGAAGAAGAAGAAATAGAGGAGATGGAAATGGCTTTGTGGTTCGGCCAAAGGGGGAGAAGTGGTGTTTAGGTTGTGTGAAAATGAAGGAGTGAAGATGGGTTTATATAGGGGTGGAGAGAGGGGTAGGGTTCGGTTATGAATGGGTGGGTTTGGGAGGGAAAGTGGTTTGAATTTGAATGGTGAGGTAGGTGAGGTTTTATGAAGGATGGATATGAGTGGTGAAGAGAATAGTGGGATTTGATAGGTGAGGGGTTTTTGGGGAAGAGTGGTTGAGGTTATTGGTGAATGGGTGAAGAAGAATAGAGAGAGTGGTGGGGTAGGTGGGGATCCTGTGGGGTCCACATATCCTGAGGTGTCAAGGAAAATTCATCCATGCACCAAGTGGCGAGCAAAAATGCTCTTCAGGCCAATTCCGGCGTTAAACGCCGGGTTGGTGCCTATTTCTGGCGTTTAACACCAACTTCTTGCCCTTTCCTGGCCTTTAACGCCAGTCTGGTGCCCCTTTCTGGCGTTAAACGCCCAGAATGGTGTCGACTGGGCGTTAAACGCCCATTTGCTGCCCTTACTGGCGTTTAAACGCCAACAAGATCTTTCTCTAGGGTGTGCTATTTTTCTTTTTGTTTTTCATTCTGTTTTTGCTTTTTCAATTGATTTTGTGACTTCCCATGATCATCAACCTACAGAAAACATAAAATAACAAAGGGAAATAGATTAAATATAACATTGGGTTGCCTCCCAACAAGCGCTTCTTTAATGTCAGTAGCTTGACAGTGGGCTCTCATGGAGCCTCACAGATACTCAAAGTAATGTTGGAACCTCCCAACACCAAACTTAGAGTTTGAATTTGGGGGTTCAACACCAAACTTAGAGTTTGACTGTGGGGGCTCTGTTTGACTCTGTTTTGAGAGAAGCTCTTCATGCTTCCTCTCCATAGTGACAGAGGGATATCCTTGAGCCTTAAACACAAAGGATTCTTCATTCACTTGAATGATCAATTCTCCTCTGTCCACATCAATCACAGCCTTTGCTGTGGCTAGGAAGGGTCTGCCAAGGATGATGGATTCATCCATGCACTTCCCAGTCTCTAGGACTATGAAATCAGCAGGGATGTAATGGTCTTCAATCTTTACCAGAACATCCTCTACAAGCCCATAAGCTTGTTTTCTTGAATTGTCTGCCATCTCTAGTGAGATTCTTGCAGCTTGTACCTCAAAGATCCCTAGCTTCTCCATTACAGAGAGAGGCATGAGGTTTATGCTTTACCCTAGGTCACACAGAGCCTTCTCAAAGGTCATGGTGCCTATGGTACAGGGTATTGAGAACTTCCCAGGGTCCTGTCTCTTTTGAGGTAATCTCTGCCTAGTCAAGTCATCCAGTTCTTTGGTAAGCAAAGGGGGTTCATCCTCCGAAGTGTCATTACCAAATAACTTGTCATTTAGCTTCATGATTGCTCCAAGGTACTTAGCAACTTGCTCTTCAGTAACATCTTCGTCCTCTTCAGAGGAAGAATATTCATCAGAGCTCATGAATGGCAGAAGTAAATCCAATGGAATCTCTATGGTCTCAGTGTGAGCCTCAGATTCCCATGGTTCCTCATTAGGGAACTCATTGGAGGCCAGTGGACGTCCATTGAGGTCTTCCTCAATGGCGATCACTGCCTCTTCCTCCTCTCCAAATTCGGCCATGTTGATGGCCTTACACTCTCCTTTTGGATTTTCTTCTGTATTGCTTGAAAGAGTACTAGGAGGGAGTTCAGTAACTTTCTTACTCAGCTGACCCACTTGTGCCTCCAAGTTTCTAATGGAGGACCTTGTTTCAGTCATAAAACTTTGAGTGGTTTTGATTAGATCAGAGACCATGGTTGCTAAGTCAGAGTGGCTCTGCTTAGAATTCTCTGTTTGTTGCTGAGAAGATTATGGAAAAGGCTTGCCATTGCTAAACCTTTTTCTTCCACCATTATTGTTGTTGAAACCTTGTTGAGGTCTCTTTTGAACCTTCCATGAGAGATTTGGATGATTTCTCCATGAAGGATTATAGGTGTTTCCATAGGGTTCTCTCATGTAATTCACCTCTTCCATTGAAGGGTTCTCAGGATCATAAGCTTCTTCTTCAGATGAAGCGTCCTTAGTACTGCCTGGTGCAGCTTGTATTCCAGACAGACTTTGAGAAATCATATTGACTTGCTGAGTCAATATTTTGTTCTGAGCCAATATGGCATTCAGAGTATCAATCTCAATAACTCCTTTCTTCTGATTCGTCCCATTGTTCATAGGATTCCTTTCAGAAGTGTACATGAATTGGTTATTTGCAACCATTTCAATGAGTTCTTGAGCTTCTGCAGGCGTCTTCTTCAGATGAAGAGATCCTCCAGCAGAGCTGTCCAATGACATCTTGGACAGTTCAGACAGACCATCATAGAAGATACCTATGATGCCCCATTCAGAAAGCATGTCAGAGGGACACTTTCTGATTAATTGGTTGTATCTTTCCCAAGCTTCATAGAGGGATTCACCTTCCTTATGTCTGAAGGTTTGGACTTCCACTCTAAGCTTACTCAATTTTTGAGGTGGAAAGAACTTTGCCAAGAAGGCATTGACTAGCTTTTCCCAAGAGTTCAGGCTTTCTTTAGGTTGTGAGTCCAACCATATCCTAGCTCTGTCTCTTACAGCAAAAGGGAATAGCATAAGTCTGTAGACCTCAGGGTCAACCCCATTAGTCTTGACAGTGTCACAGATTTGCAAGAATTCAGCTAAAAACTGATGAGGATCTTCCAATGAAAGTTCATGAAACTTGCAATTCTGTTGCATTAGAGAAACTAATTGAGGCTTAAGCTCAAAGTTGTTTGCTCCAATTGCAAGGATAGAGATGCTTCTCCCATAAAAGTTGGGAGTAGGTGCAGTAAAGTCAACCAGCACCTTCCTTGCATTGTTGGCATTGTTGTTGTTTTCGGCTTCCATGTCTTCTTCTTATTTGAAGATTTCTGTTAGGTCCTCTATAGAGAGTTGTACTTTAGCTTCTCTGAGCTTTCGCTTCAAGGTCCTTTCAGGTTCAGGGTCAGCCTCAACAAGAATGCTTTTGTCCTTGCTCCTGCTCATATGAAAGAGAAGAGAACAAGAAAATATGGAATCCTCTATGTCACAGTATAGAGATTCCTTGAGGTGTCAGAGGAAAAGAAAAATAGAAGGAAGAGATAGAAGAATTCGAACTTATCAAGTATGATGGAGTTCGAATTGTCATTGAGGAGGAGTGTTAGTCCATAAATAGAAGGATGTGAGAAGAGGGGAAGAAATTTTCAAAAATTAAGTAAAAGATTTTAAAAACATGTTAAAAAAAACTTTGATTTTCGAAAACTAAGAGTGGAAAAGAAATCAAATGATTTTTGAAAAAGATTTTGAAATAAGAAATTACAAAGATATGATTGAAAATTGTTTTGAAAAAGATGTGATTAAGAAGATATGATTTGAAAAACAATTTAAAAATATTTGATTTTAAAAATTAATAACCTGCCTAACAAGAAAGATATGATTCAGATATTAAACCTTTCTCAACAGAAAAGGCAACATACTTGAAATGTTGAATCAAATCATTAATTGATAGCAAGTATTTTTAAAAATGGAAAGAAATTGATTTTGAAAATATATGATTGAAAAGATATGATTTGAAAAAGATTTGATTTTGAAAAAAATTTGAAAACTTGAAAAAAAAATTGAGTTAAAAACAGAATCTTCCCTCTTGTGCCATCCTGGTGTTAAACGCCCAGAATGGTATACATTCTGGCGTTTAACGCCCAAAACACTACCCTTTTGGGCGTTAAACGCCCAAGCAGGCACCCTGGTTGGCGTTTAAACGCCAGTTTTCCTTCTTCACTGGGCGTTTTGAATGCCCAGCTTTTTCGGTGTAATTCCTCTGCTGTATGTTCTGAATCTTCAATTCTCTGTATTATTGACTTGAAAAGACACAATTAAAAAATTTTTTTTGGATTTTTAATAATGAGGAATAATCAAAATGCAACTAAAATCAAATAACAATGCATGCAAGACACCAAACTTAGAAGTTTGTATACTATTGACACTAACAAATTGAGAATGCACATGAGAAACAACAAAACACTCAAGACAAGAGAATTTAAAGATCAGAGCAAGAAAATCATCAAGAACAACTTGAAGATCAATTAAGACACATGAATGAATTCAAAAAAATGCAAGAAGAATAGAAACATGCAATTGACACCAAACTTAAAATGAGACACTAGACTCAACAAGAAACATAAAATATTTTTTGTTTTTATGATTTTGTAATTTTTTTGGATTTTTTTTTTGAAAATTGAGTGAGAAAGAAAATAAGGATATCAAAATTCTTAATGATAATTCCAGGAATCATGCAATATTAGTCTAAAGCTTTAGTCTAAAGGAATTAGACATGGCTAGTGATGAGCGGATAATTTGTACGCTTTTTGGCATTGTTTTTAGTATATTTTTAGTATGTTTTAGTTAGTTTTTAGTATATTTTTATTAGTTTTTAGTTAAAATTCACTTTTCTGGACTTTACTATGAGTTTGTGTGTTTTTCTGTGATTTCAGGTATTTTCTGGCTGAAATTGAGGGACTTGAGCAAAAATCTGATTCAGAGACTGAAAAGGATTGCAGATGCTGTTGGATTCTGACCTCCCTGCACTCGAAGTGGACTTTCTGGAGCTACAGAAGCCCAATTGGCGCGCTCTCAACGGCGTTGGAAAGTAGACATTCTGGGCTTTCCAGCAATATATGATAGTCCATACTTTGCCCAAGATTTGATGGCCCAAACCGGCGTTCAAAGTCACCTTTAGAATTCCCAGCGTTAAACGCCGGAACTGGCACCAAAGTGGGAGTTAAACGCCCAAACTAGCACAAAAGCTGGCGTTTAACTCCAAAGAAGAGTCTCTACACGAAAATGCTTCAATGCTCAGCCCAAGCACACACACCAAGTGGGCCCGGAAGTGGATTTTTATGTCATTTACTCATCTTTGTAATTCTTAAGCTACTAGTTCCCTATAAATAGGACCTTTTACTATTGTATTTGACATCTTGGTAGCTATCTTTAGTCTTATGCTATCTTAGATCATGGGGCTGGCCTCACGGCCATGCCTAGACCTTGTTCTTATGTATTTTCAACGGTGGAGTTTCTACACACCATAGATTAAGGTGTGGAGCTCTGCTGTACCTCGAGTATTAATGCAATTACTATTGTTCTTCTATTCAATTCAGCTTGTTCTTGTTCCAAGATATCACTTGTTCTTCAACTTGATGAATGTGATGATCCGTGACACTTATCATCATTCTCACCTATGAACATGTGACCGTCAATCACCTCCGTTCTACCTTAGATTGGGTGGATATCTCTTGGGTTCTTTAACCGGAATCTTCGTGGTATAAGCTAGAATTGATGACTGCATTCAAGTGAATCCGGAAGGTCTAAACCTTGTCTGTGGTATTCCGAGTAGGATTCAATGATTGAATGACTGTGACGAGCTTCAAACTTGCGATTGTGGGGCGTTAGTGACAGACGCAAAAGAATCACTGGATTCTATTCCGACATGATCGAGAACCGATAGCTGGATAGCCGTGCCGTGACAGGGTGCGTTGAACATTTCCACTGAGAGGACGGGACTATAGCCACTGACAACGGTGATGCCCAACATACAGCTTGCCATGGAAAGGAGTAAGAAGGATTGGATGAAGACAGTAAGAAAGCAGAGAGACGGAAGGGACAAAGCATCTCCATTCGCTTATCTGAAGTTCTCACCAATGAATTGCATAAGTATCTCTATCTTTATCTTTATGTTTTATTCATATATCATCCATAACCATTTGAGTCTGCCTGACTAAGATTTACAAGGTGACCATAGCTTGCTTCATACCAACAATCTCCGTGGGATCGACCCTTACTCGCGTAAGGTTTATTACTTGGACGATCCAGTGCACTTGCTGGTTAGTTGTGCGAAGTTGTGTTTATGCCATGGTATTGAGCACCAAGTCTTTGGGGCCATTACTAGGGATTATTTGAGTTGTGAAAAGTAGTGATCACAATTTCGTGCACTAAGTTTTTGGCACCGTTGCCGGGGATTGTTTCGAGTATGGACAACTGACGGTTCATCTTGTTGCTTAGATTAGGTATTTTTCAGAGTTCCTAAGAATGAATTCTAGTGTTTCAAGGTGATGTTCTTATGATTAGGTATTTTCTATGATGGTCTGTCTGAACTATCCAAGATGTCTTTGGATAGCTCTGCTGGAGGATCTCTTCATCTGAAGAAGACGCCTACAGAAGTTCAAGAGCTAATTGAAATTGTTGCAAATAACCAATTCATGTACACTTCTAAAAGGAATCCTGTGAACAATGGGACAAATCAGAAGAAAGGAGTTCTTGAGATTGATACTCTGAATGCCATATTGGCTCAGAACAAGATATTGACTCAGCAAGTCAATTTGATTTCTCAAAGTCTGTCTGGAATGCAAAATGCACCAGGCAGTACTAAGGATGCTTCATCTGAAGAAGAAGCTTATGATCCTGAGAACCATTCAATGGAAGAGGTGAATTACATGGGAGAACCCTATGGAAACACCTATAATTCTTCATGGAGAAATCATCCAAATCTCTCATGGAAGGATCAACAGAGACCTCAATAAGGTTTCAACAACAATAATGGTGGAAGAAACAGGTTTAGCAATGGCAAGCCTTTTCCATCATCTTCTCAGCAACAGACAGAGAATTCTAAGCAGAGCCACTCTGACTTAGCAACCATGGTCTCTGATCTAATCAAAACCACTCAAAGTTTCATGACTGAAACAAGGTCCTACATTAGAAACTTGGAGGCACAAGTGGGACAGCTGAGCAAGAAAATTACTGAACTCCATCCTAGTACTCTTCCAAGCAATACAGAAGAAAATCCAAAAGGAGAGTGCAAGGTCATCAACATGGCCGAATTTGGAGAGGAAGGAGAGGCAGTGAACGCCACTGAGGAAGACCTCAATGGACGTCCACTGGCCTCCAATGAGTTTCCTAATGAGGAACCATGGGAATCTGAGGCTCACACTGAGACCATAGAGATTCCAATAGACTTACTTCTGTCATTCATGAGCTCTGATGAGTATTCTTCCTCTGAAGAGGATGAGTATGTCACTGAAGAGCAAGTTGCTAAATACCTTGGAGCAATCGTGAAGCTAAATGACAAGTTATTTGGTAATGAGACTTGGGAGAACGAACCTGATGTGCGGAAAACGATCCGACACAAAACTCACCGGCAAGTGTACCGGTGAGTTTTGTGTCGGATCGTTTTCCGCACATCAAGTTTTTGGCGCCGTTGCCGGGGATTGAAATAGATTGACAATGATTAAGTGAAGTGGAGGTCTAGATTAAGCATTTTTTCTTTTCTGTTTCTCTAACACACTAACTGTTTGAATTTTTGCTTAAACTAACTAAAACTTCATTCTAGCCATAGATTGAAGTTTTATTGATTTTCTGGGTCTGTGTGTTTATTGTTGTGTGTTTGTATGACAGGTACAGGAAGATCTTCCCCTATCCTCTCTGAAATTGACCAAAGAACTCTTCGAAGAATAAGAAGAGCTGAAAGAGGAAAGAACGTTATTGGAGAGGAAAAATCTGAGGAGGAATTCCAAGAAATGGAAGGAGATCCATCAAATCCCAATCAACCAGAAGGAGGAGCCAATAATAACCAACAACAAAGAAGAGTACTGGCTTCATACATTTGCAAATGCTAGACACTGTGGAGTAGAATTCTTCCCCCCAATGTCAATGCAAACAACTTTGAACTAAAAATGGAAGGAGATCCATCAAATCCCAATCAACCAGAAGGAGGAGCCAATAATAACCAACAACAAAGAAGAGTACTGGCTTCATACACATTTGCAAATGCTAGACACTGTGGGAGTAGAATTCTTCCCCCCAATGTCAATGCAAACAACTTTGAACTAAAGCCACAACTCATCACTTTGGTTCAAAACAAATGTTCTTTTGGTGGAGGACCATTGGACCCAAACCAACACTTATCCACCTTCTTGAGATTTGTGACACTGTTAAAACCAATGGTATGCCTCCTGACAGTTACAAGTTGTTGCTCTTTCCATTTTCTCTCAGAGACAAAGCCACTCAATGGCTAGAAACGTTCCCAAAGGAAAGCATCAACACTTGGGATGATTTGGTGAGCAAGTTTCTTGCCAAATTTTACCCCCCTCAAAGAATCATAAGATTGAAGACTGAGGTGCAGACATTCACTCAAATGGAGCTGAGAATTTATATGAAGCATGGGAAAGATATAAAGCTCTATTGAGAAAATGTCCACCAGAGATTTTACTGAATGGGATAAGTTGCAAAACTTCTATGAAGGACTTACTCTAAAGGCTCAAGAGCACTTGATCACTCAGCTGGAGCTCATTACAACTCATGAAAACCACAGAGGAAGCTCAAAACCTCATTGATATGGTGGCCAACAACCAATATTTCTTTGCTCATCAAAGACAACGCCAACCATCACAGAGAAAAGGAGTAATGGAGTTAGAAGGAGTGGATTCAATTCTAGCTCAGAACAAGATAATGCAGCAGCAGATTCAACAACAGTTTGAGCAAATGCCAAAAGAATTGATGGCCTGCAAGTGGCAGCAGTGAGCACTACAAGCCAACCATCAACCACATGGGTGCAAAGTGAAGAGACCCAAGAGGAGCAACAGCAAGAGCAAGTCCATACATGCACAACCAAAATCCTGGAACAAATGAAGTTTATGGTGATACTTACAATCCATCTTGGAAGAACCATCCCAACCTCAGATGGGGAGACAACCACAATCAAAGCCAACAACCATGGCAAAGAAACTCAAGTCAGAACAATTGGAAAAGCACAAACCACAACCCCCAGCCAAACACTAACCAAAACCATACAAAAACCACAAATAACTACCCCAATTCTAACCATCACCTACCCAATAACCATCCAACTAACCAAAGTACTTACCATCATCCATCAACACCCCAAAACCAACCCATCTCACAAGAATCCCAGAGATCACTAATCTAGAGCTGCTCATGGAAAAAATGATGAAGAACCAAGAATTGACAACAAAGAATCAAGAAGCTGCCATGAAGAACCTAGAGGCAGATTGGACAAATCTCCAAACAGATTTCTGTTGAAAAACCATCAAGCTCACTACCAAGTGACACCATTCCTAACCCAAAGGAAGAATGCAAGGTCGTGCAACTAAGGAGTGGAAAGATATTAGTGGATGGTAAACCAAGGAGCAACCAGAAACTTGTGCAGAACGACAATGAGCCAACAAAGAATGATGAAGCCATCAACAAGGACATGACAACCAGAATGTCTCAGAAAAACTCACAGAGGAAAATAAACAACCACAGAATCTGAAGAAAGGAAAGCAAATCATGGAAGAACCGATTCCAAGACAACTTCAAGGGGAGAAAAACTGACACCCCCAATACCTTATCCACAAAGATTCCACAAAGAAACAAAGGACCAGCATTTCCACAAATTTCTTGAACTTTTAAGAAGCTGGAAATCAACATACCTTTGGCTGAGGCATTGGAGCAAATGCCTCTGTATGCCAAGTTCTTGAGGAGCTCATCAACAAGAGAGAAGTTGGAATAAGAACTGTAATGCTTAGTGAAGAATGCAGTGCACTCATCAAAAAGGGACTCCCTCCCAAGCTTGAAGATCCTGGAGGTTTCTTCCTACCCTGCACTATTGGAAGCCTATTCATCAACAAGGGGATGTGTGACTTAGGAGCAAGCATAAATTTAATCCCATCTTCTTTAGTGAAAAAGCTTGGCATAGAGGAGGTGAAACCAATACAGATATCCTTGGAGTTGGTGGATCAATCAGTAGTATATCCTAAGGGGCTGATTGAGAACCTTTTAGTAAAGGTTGACAAGTTCATCTATCCGGTAGATTTTGTGATCCTGGATTCTTCAGAAAATGGAAATGACTCCATAATACTTGGTCGACCATTTTTGGCCACTGCTAGAGCCATTGTGGATATAGAACAGGGAGAGCTAACCCTCAGGATGCATGAGGAAAGCATCACCTTGAAAGTCTTTCCAGAATTACAAAGGAATGAAGAACCAAGCAAGACAAGTGATTTCCTTCCAAAGCAAGCAACCGACAAAACAATAGAACAAGAGAGTGAGCTTGTACAAGGAGAAAAAGGAATTCAAAAAGAAGCTGGGATGATAAACAAAAAGGAAGGTATCACAACTCAAGTCACTGTCAAAGGAAGCATATTAACAAGGAAGAAGAAGAAAAAAACAAGAAAAAAGGCCTACAAGGGGTGAAGAATAAGAAATCCCAACTGAAAGATTTGCCAAAGGTGATAAGGTGCAACTAGTGTATCAACAGCTGGGAACAAAAGATTATTACACTGTCAACCAAGTACTCTCTCTTGAGCACATTGAAATTGAGCATCAAGGCACACAGAGAAAGCTTACAGTGAGAGGTGACAAGTTGAGACATCACCAACATCAACCACCCTAAAGGGAGTCCAATGTCAAGCTAGTGACAATAAAGGAGCGCTTCATGGGAGGCAACCCATGATTTAAGATTTCCGTCTTCTCTTTAATAAGCTATGATTTCTTGAGTATGATTTTGAACTTTCATATTTGATAAATGCATATTTCATTTTAGAGCAGAAGTCAGACTTCTAAGTTTGGTGTCCTTTAAGGCACACTTAATTTTTGCTTTTCAAAAAGAAAGGGAGCTATTCTTAGAACATATGCGTAATTCTTTTGATGGAGCATATAACCAAACACTAAGTTTGGTGTCTGCATGCATAACAATGTTCAGAAGATCATTTCCCAATCATGGAATCAAAACCATACAGAAAGGAATCATGCATCAAAATTTTTTTTAAAAAAAAAAATTACATCAATTGTGAAGAATGGCTTGCATTGCTAAGCCGTCCCCTCAATAAAAGATAAGTTTGGTGTTCACCAACTTTAGCATCTTAATTAAGGGACACAATTTACAAAAAAAAATTTAAATAATAATAGTAATAAACAAAAAAACAATTCTTTTCCTTAGTACAAATCAATTGCCAATGACTACATCAATGTTCTAAGGCTAGTTGTTTTGGTTCATGCAGGAGAAAAATTGAAACAAACTCAAGGAGGGGCCACGGCTAGGATCAGCTATGAGAGGATGGTCACATGTGCCTAGAAGAACGCGCTCATGGGGAACAGAATTCGCATGCATGCATCATTGAACACCTAAATGCATGCAGCCAATGGAAGGAGGATCCTCGTCAAAGCCTCAACAATACATGCAGACCGTCCATTTCATGTATCCCTTGGATGAACAACTCAATCTTAACCCTTCATGAGCACTAATGAGTCCCTTTCTCACTCATTATGGTTTTGTTGGAAAGCTTGAAGAATCCACCTATAAATAGCCGTTGGCACCAAAACGGTCTACACACTCCCATTCAAGCCACTCTCATATGAAAGCCATAATCTCTTATACTCCCAAAACCAAAATAATTCCCTTATCTCACACAACAGAACCGAACCAAAACTCATCCCAAACACAACACATACTTCTTCTATTCTCACTTTTTCTTTCTTCTTACTTCAAATCCAATGGCCTCCTCAAGTTCAAAAAGAAGGCCGGGAAAGGAACCTATGGTAGCCGAACCTCCATCATTTGATGCAACCAAATTTAGATCCCAATTCCATGAAGGGAGATATCATAGGTTCATGGAGACAAAGAATGTCATTTATGAGAAAGGCCTTGAGTTGAGAGACGGGGAATACCCCATCATGAGGCAAATCACTAAAGAAAGAAGGTGGGAACTTTTATGTGCTCCTCTTGTTGACATCAGTGCAGTCATGATCAGGGAGTTCTATGCAAATACTGTAAAGAAAAACAAAGATAGTGCTCCTTACACAAGTTATGTCAGAGAAGTTGAAGTGAGTTTTAGTCCAGCTGCCATCACAAGGGCTCTCAAGTTGAGAACCATAACTTATGCAGAGCCCAGTTATGAAACCAGATTGCAGATGGAAAATAATCCTGATGAGATCTTGCAGGGGTTATGTGTGGAGAATACAGATTGGGAAAGAGATTCAAAGGGAGTTCCAAGTCACTTGAGGAGGATAAATCTCACTCCTGTGGCTAAGGGATGGTATGAAATAGTGAGGAGATCTATCCTTCCTACTGGAAACGCTTCTTGGGTCACAATCAAACGAGCACTCTTGACATACTGCATCTTGCATGGAGGTGAGATCAACCTCGCACAACTCATAGCCGAGTATTCAAGAGATGGCCAATAGCACAAGCAAATCAAGTGGTCTTGGACATCCAAGCACCATCCTCAGGCTATGTGACAAAGCTGGAGTAATCTTTGAAGATGAGGACACAGAAAAAGTGAAAAAGGGAAAAGGGATCACTAAGAAGAGTATGGAAGGAATAAATGAAGAAGATGATCCAGAGGGTGTGGCAGCTCCTAGACAAAGGAGAACTCAAAGAGAGGAAGGACGAAATCAAGCTCATGATGCCATAGACATGAGCCAGCTACACAGAGCAATAGAAGAGCTATCCCAACAACTCATGCAAACTCAACAAGGGCAAAATCAGGGGTGCCAAGAGCAATATCTAGAGCCCCATCCAGAGTTTAGGGAGCAATATCTGAAAGATAAAGAGGAGAGAGAAGCTTGGCAGCGTCAAATGGAGGAGAAACAAAAGAGATGGCAACAGCAAATGATGACTCAGCAGCAAGAATTTCAAGCACAGATTCTTGAAGGACAAAAAGAGCAATATAAAGAATTCAAAGAATCATATGATAAGCTGTATTTTAGTCAAGCTAAAGCAGGGGAATACAGTCACAACTTGTATCAATGGAAGAATATTCATCACACCATGGGAGAAGTGAGATACGCACAAAGAATGGAGAATGATGAAAACATGCAAGCAAGGTTGGAGTACTTGACCCATAATTTGCCAACACTCAATCCTCAGATCAAGCCATTTGAGCAATGCCCTGAATTTGAAGCCAAGCAACAAGCAAGGTCTCGTCACTATACGGAGGCAACCTTTAAAAGATTGGAAGATGTTGGGCTCTCAGGACTCTTAGATTCTGTCTGGGGTAGAAGATGTCCTGGTGAAGAGATCCAAGATTATTCCAAGCTAGGGAAGAGAAAGAAGAAAAAGGGAGAATCAAGCATCAGCCACGACCAATAGAAGGTGGCAAAGTTCTTTCATTCCCCTTCTTTCACTCTTCTAATAAGGAGAAGCATCTCTGAAACATGATATGCCTCCACTGTTTATTTCCTTTTTATTTCATTTTCTTGTACTTTCCTTTGTTCAATAAGTAGCTAGAAAAATGATCTGCATAATGCTTGTCATTCATCACTTAGCTTTAATTCTGTTTTGCTTCCCATATGCTTGAATAAAAGAGATTTGGTTTGAATTGAAAAGTGAAATATCCAATGTTGCATAAGTAGAATGGAAGTTAATGGTGGTATATATGTTTGATTAAATGCATGACTCATGAAAATAATTGCTGCATAATATCATTTTCATTCAAGTGTAAGTTAGCTTGCTGTTATAAAGATCCTCATCAATAAATAAAAAGCCCTTGAGAACAAAAACAAAAATAAGAAAGAAAAGGAAGAAGAAAAAGCCAAAGTGGCAAGAAAAACAAAAAAATAAAGGTTGGACACCAATAGCTTGGACCCTAGGACATATGCCTATGGTGTTCTTGTACTAAGATATGCTTGGATGAGTAAATTCTAAGGGGTATTTTAAAACCCGGTCACTTAAATCAACTGATTTGGGATGGCCAATTGAAAGTCCACACAATAAAGAGCAACTTAGCTACAGAACATTTAGTTATCCAAAGAGATGCTGGGCATCAATGATCCTAGGAAGAATTAGTGAGCCATGTGTCTGTGGTGGGAAGATGTTGAGTAAAAGAAAGAAAACAATAAAGCCAAAGGCTACTACTACAACATTAGACACCAAACCTCCAAAAGAATAAGCTTGTTAAGCATTATAAGAAAGAAAAGTTAGCAAGGGAGTAATTAAATAAGTGAGTCTTATAACAGCAAGTTTAGCAAGCCTTTGATGAAAAATGTATATTATGTGACAGCAAATAATAACTTGAGTTATCATTGTCTGCATAAAGACCCCAAATCAAGTTCTGCTATATGCCTAATAAGGATATGTGTCTTTTCTTGTTCATTTCAATTTCTCTTAGTTTTGATGCTTGCTTGGGGACAAGCAAGATTTAAGTTTGGTGTTGTGATGACAAGTCATCATATACCCATTTTTCAAGCTAATTTCACTTGTTTTATTAGCATTTATGCACTTTCTTGCATCCTAAGTAAGTGATTTGGAGTGAAAATACATAACTTCTTTAAATCAAACAACCACCATGAAATTAATGTTAACTCATGAGGTTTAAGCTAAATTTAATTGATTTTTAATTGATTTATAAGCCTCTTGAATTTAGTGATACTTTGAGTGGTTGTTTTGGTTTATTGTAGGTGAAGAAAAGATAAAAAAAGGGAAAAGCGTAGCCTAAGGAAGTGTGGCCCAAGGAGAAGAAAATGTGGTCAAAGAGAGAAGAAGTGTGGCGCACAAAATGAGGAAGGCAAGCATTGCCCTCCACAAGGGCACACTGCCCTCTAGGAGGGCAACAAAAGGGAACAAAGCATGAAAGGCAACTCTGCCCTACCCACTACAAGGGCAGAGCACAAATTTGTGCCCATCAAGTTTTTCTTAAAAATCTTTTTATCTTTTTATCTTATCTTTTTCAAAAATTTTATCTTTTTCAAAATTTGATTTCAAAATATCTTATTTAACTTGCTATTTTCTTATCTTTTTCAATTTTGATTTCAAATCTTTTTCAATCAACTAACTAACTTTTCGTTTGTTTCTTATCTTTTTCAAAACCACCTAACTACCTCTCTCTCTTCTATTTTCGAAAATATCTCTCTCTTTGTCAAAAATTCTTTTTAATTAACTAATTGTTTCAAATTTTAATTTCAATTACATTTATCTCTAATTTTCGAAAATTACTAACTCTTTTTCAAAATTATTTTCGAATTCTCCCTCCTCTTTTCTTCTTCTATTTAATTATTTAATTACTAACACTTCTCTCCACCTCTCTTCATTTAAAATCCGAACCCTCTTTTTCATTCCTCTACCCCCTTTCTTTTTTCTACCAACATAAAGGGATCTCTGTACTGTGACATAGAGGATTCCTCTTTCTTTTCTTGTTTCTTCTCCTTCATATGAGCAGGAACAGGGAAAAAGGCACTCTTGTTGAAATAGATCCAGAACCTGAAAGGACTCTGAAGAGAAAATTAAGAGAAGCTAAATTACAACAATCCAGAAGAGACCTTCTAGAAATTTTCGAACAAGAGAAAGAGATGGCAGCTGAAAATAATAATAATAATGCAAGGAGAATGCTTGGTGACTTCACTAAGCCAACGTCCAAATTTGATGGAAGAAGCATCTCCATTCCTGCCATTGGAGCCAATAACTTTGAGCTTAAGCCTCAACTAGTTGCTTTAATGCAACAAAACTGTAAGTTTTATGGACTTCCATCTGAAGATCCTTATCAGTTTTTAACTGAATTCTTGCAGATCTGTGAGACTGTAAAGACGAATGGAGTTGATCCTGAAGTCTACAGACTCATGCTTTTCCCTTTTGCTGTAAGAGACAGAGCTAGAATCTGGTTGGATTCACAACCTAAGGATAGCCTGGACTCATGGGATAAGCTGGTCACTGCCTTCTTGGATAAATTCTTTCCTCCTCAAAAGTTGAGCAAGCTGAGAGTGGATGTTCAAACCTTCAAACAAAGAGATGGTGAATCCCTCTATGAAGCTTGGGAAAGATACAAGCAGCTGACCAAGAGATGTCCATCTGACATGTTTTCAGAATGGACCATATTAGACATATTCTATTATGGTCTCTCTGAATTTTCGAAAATGTCATTGGATCATTCTACAGGTGGATCTATTCACCTGAAGAAAACGCCTGAAGAGGCTCAAGAACTCATTGACATGGTTGCAAATAACCAGTTCATGTACACTTCTGAGAGGAATTCTGTGAATAATGGGGTACCTCAGAAGAAAGGAGTTATTGAAATTGATGCTCTGAATGCCATATTGGCTCAGAACAAAGTGTTGACTCAACAGGTCAACATGATCTCTCAAAATCTGAATGGATTGCAACATGCATCCAACAGTACTAGAGAGGCAGCTTCTGAAGAAGCTTATGATCCTGAGAACCCTGCCATGGCAGAGGTTAATTACATGGGTGAACCTTATGGAAACACCTATAACTCATCATGGAGAAATCATCCAAATTTCTCATGGAAGGATCAACAAAAACCTCAACAAGGTTTTAACAATGGTGGACGCAATAGGCTGGGCAATAGCAAGCCATATCCATCATCTTCTCAGCAACAGACAGAGAATTCTGAACAAAATACTTCTAATTTAGCCAATATAGTCTCTGATCTGTCAAAGGCCACTTTCAGTTTCATGAATGAAACAAGATCCTCCATTAGAAATTTGGAGGCACAAGTGGGCCAGCTGAGTAAGAAAGTCATTGAAACTCCTCCCAGTACTCTCCCAAGCAATACAGAAGAGAATCCAAAAGGAGAGTGCAAAGCCATTGACATAGTCAAAATGGCCGAATGCACAAGGGAGGAGGAGGACGAAAATCCTAGTGAGGAAGACCTCCTGGGACGTCCCTCAAGCAAGAAGGAGTTTCCTATTAAGGATCCAGATGAATCTGAGGCTCAAATAGAGACCATAGAGATTCCATTAAATCTCCTTCTGCCATTCATGAGCTCTGAAGATTATTCATCCTCTGAAGAGGATGAAGATGTGACTGGAGAGCAAGTTGCTCAATATTTAGGAGCTATCATGAAGCTGAATGCCAAGCTGTTTGGTAATGAGACTTGGGAAAGTGAACCTCCCTTGCTCATTAGTGAACTAGATACTTGGATTCAGAGAACTCTACCTCAAAAGAAGCAAGATCCTGGCAAGTTCTCAATACCTTGCACCATAGGCACCATGATCTTTGAAAAAGCTCTGTGTGATCTGGGGTCAGGGATAAATCTAATGCCACTCTCTGTAATGGAGAAGCTGGGGATCATTGAGGTACAACCTGCCTTGTTCTCATTACAATTGGCAGACAAGTCCATGAGACATGCCTATGGAATAGTAGAGGACGTGCTAGTAAAGGTTGAAGGCCTTTACATCCCTACTGATTTCATAATCCTGGACACTAGGAAGGAAGATGATGAATGTATCATCCTTGGAAGACCTTTCCTAGCCACAGCAGGAGCTGTGATAGATGTCAACAGAGGTGAGTTAGTCCTTCAATTGAATGGGGACTACCTTATGTTTCAGGCACATGGCCATCCCTCTGTGACAAAAGAGAGTAAGCATGAAGAGCTTCTCTCAGTTCAGAGTCAAGAAGAGCCCACACAGTCAAACTCTAAGTTTGGTGTTGTGAGGCCACAACCAAACTCTAAGTTTGGAGTTCAAACCCCATATCCAAACTCTAAGTTTGGTGTTGGGACTACACACTAAATTGACCTGATCACCATGTGGCTCCATGAGAGCCACTGTCAAGCTATTGACATTAAAGAAGCGCTTGTTGGGAGGCAACCCAATTTTATTTATCTAATTTTATTTTATTTTGTTTCTTTGTTATTTTTATGTTTAATTAGGTACATGATCATGAGGAGTCACGAAAAAAAATCAAAAAAATTAAAAACAGAGTCAAAAACAGAAGAAAAAAATTTTTCACCCTGGAGGTAGCGCAGACTGGCGTTCAACGCCAGTAAGGTGCATCTGGCCGGCGTTCAACGCCAGAACAGAGCACCATTCTGGCGCTGAACGCCCAAAACAAGCAACAACCTGGCGTTAAACGCCAGGATGGTGCACAGAGAGGACAAACTGGCGCTGAACGCCAGAAACAAGCATGAAACTGGCGTTCAACACCAGAAACATGCATTACATGGGCGTTGAACGCCCAGAACATGCACCAATGGGCGTTTGAACGCCAGAATGATGCATGAAGGCATTTTACATGCCTATATGGTGCAGGGATGGAATTCCTTGACACCTCAGGATCTGTGAACCTCACAGGATCCCCACCTACCTCGCCCTCTCTCTCTCCATTCATGGTCATCCCTTCTATTTTTCATTCACCACTCACTCTTTCCCACAAACCCCACTCACCTTCAAAATTCAAACTTCTCCTCCCCACCCAATCCCACCCATATAGCCGAATCCATCTCCCCTCACTCTCCTCCATTTTCTTCTTCTTCTTCTTCTTCTCTTCTTTCTTCTCTTGCTCGAGGGCGAGCAATATTTTAAGTTTGGTGTGGTAAAAGCATAGCTTTTTTGCTTTTCCATTACCATTAATGGCACCTAAGGCCAGAGAAACCTCAAAGGGAAGACAAAAGCTTCCACCTCTGAGTCTTGGGAGATGGAAAATATAAGCCGTCATAGCTCAGTGGTATAACATGTGGCTGCAAATCAAGAGATCCCTGAGATACCTCAGGGGATAAGTTTTCCTCCAAACAACTATTGGAAGCAACTAAGGGGAGGAACACCAAAATTACTATGAATCATTCAACAGAAGCAAGGAAGGGACATAGAAGAGCTTAAGAACATCATTGGTCCTTCAAGAAGAAGACGCCACTAAAGGTGGATTCATTCCTTGTTCTTTATTTCTTTCTGTTTTCGGTTTTTAATTATTGTGTTTATCTATGTTTTGTGTCTTTATTTCATGATCATTAGTATGTAACCATGCCTTAAAGCTATGAATAAATTCCATTAATCCTTCACCTCTCTTAAAAGAAAAATGTTTTAATTCAAAAGAACAAGAAGTACATGAATTTCGAATTTATCCTTGAATTTAGTTTAATTATATTGATGTGGTGACAATACTTTTTGTTTTCTGAATGAATGCTTGAACAGTGCATATGTCTTTTGATCTTGTTGTTTATGAATGTTAAAAATTGTTGGCTCTTGAAAGAATGATGAACAAAGAGAAATGTTATTGAGGATCTGAAAAATCATGAAATTGATTCTTGAAGCAAGAAAAAGCAGTGAAAAAGAAAGCTTGCGAAAAAAAAAAGAGAAAAAAATGGCGAAAAAAAATTAGAAAAAAAAAAGAAGAAGGAGCAGTAGAAAAAGCCAATAAGCCCTTAAAACCAAAAGGCAAGGGTAAAAAGGATCCAAGGCTTTGAGCATCAATGGATAGGAGGGCCCAAGGAAATAAAATCCAGGCCTAAGCGGCTAAATCAAGCTGTCCCTAGCCATGTGCTTGTGTCATGAAGGTCCAAGTGAAAAGCTTGAGACTGAGTGGTTAAAGTCGTGATCCAAAGCAAAAGAGTGTGCTTAAGAGCTCTGGACACCACTAACTGGGGACTCTAGCAAAGCTGAGTCACAATCTGAAAAGGTTCACCCAGTTATGTGTCTGTGGCATTTATGTATCCGGTGGTAATACTGGAAAACAAAATGCTTAGGGCCACGGCCAAGACTCATAAATAGCTGTGTTCAAGAATCAACATGCTTAACTAGGAAAGTCAATAACACTATCCGAAATTCTAAGTTCCTAGAGAAGCCAACCATTCATAAACTTCAAAGGAAAAAGTGAGATGCCAAAACTGTTCAGAAGCAAAAAGCTACAAGTCCCGCTCATCTAATTATAATTAATATTCATTGATATTTCTGAATTTATAGTATATTCTCTTCTTTTTATCCTATTTGATTTTCAGTTGCTTGGGGACAAGCAACAATTTAAGTTTGGTGTTGTGATGAGCGGATAATTTATACGCTTTTTGGCATTGTTTTTAGGTAGTTTTTAGCAAGTTCAAGCTACTTTTAGGGATGTTTTCCTTAGTTTTTATGTTAAATTCACATTTCTGGACTTTACTATGAGTTTGTGTGTTTTTCTGTGATTTCAGGTAATTTCTGGCTGAAATTGAGGGATTTGAGCAAAACTCTGAAAAAGGCTGACAAAAGGACTGCTGATGCTGTTGGATTCTGACCTCCCTGCACTCGAAATGGATTTTCTGGAGCTACAGAACTCCAATTGGCGCGCTCTCAACGGCGTTGGAAAGTAGACATCCAGGGCTTTCCAGCAATATATAATAGTCCATACTTTATTCGAGGAATGACGACGCAACTTGGCGTTGAACGCCAAGTACATGCTGCTGTCTGGAGTTAAACGCCAGAAAAACGTCATGATCCGGAGTTGAACACCCAAAACACGTCATAACTCGAAGTTCAACTCCAAGAGAAGCCTCAGCTCGTGGATAGATCAAGCTCAGCCCAAGCACACACCAAGTGGGCCCCGGAAGTGGATTTATGCATCAATTACTTACTCATGTAAACCCTAGTAGCTAGTCTAGTATATATAGGACATTTATCTATTGTATTAGACATCTTTTGACCATCTTTTGACAGTTTAATCTCTTTGAATATTCGGTCACTTGATCATGGAGAGGGCTGGCCATTCGGCCATGCCTGAACCACTTTCACTTATGTATTTTCAACGGTGGAGTTTCTGCACACCATAGATTAAGGGTGTGGAGCTTTGCTGTACCTCAAGTATTAATGCAGTTCTATTTTCTTTTATTCAATTCTCTCTTATTCTTATTCCAAGATATTCATTCGCACCCAAGAACATGATGAATGTGATGAGTTAGATAACCCTCATTATCATTCTCACTTATGAACGCGCGTGATTGACAACCACTTCCGTTCTACATGCAACAGAGCTTGAATGTGTATCTCTTAGATTCCCCAACAGAATCTTCGTGGTATAAGCTAGATAGATGGCGGCATTTATGAGGATCCGGAAAGTCTCACCTTGTCTGTGGTATTCTGAGTAGGATCCTGGGAATCCGGAAAGTCTCACCTTGTCTGTGGTATTCCGAGTAGGATTCCGGTAATGAATGACTGTGACGTGCTTCAAACTTGCAAGTGCTGGGCGTTAGTGACAGACGCAAAAGAATCAAGGGATTCTATTCCAGTAGGAGCGGGAACCAACCAGTGATTAGCCGTACTGTGACAGAGTGCGTGAGCATTAGTTTTCACTGCGAGGATGGGATGTAGCCATCAACCATGGGTGATGCCTCCAGACTGATTAGCTGTGCGAGTGACAGCCGCATAGGATATTTTCCCGAGAGGATTGAAAGTAGCCACCGCTGATGGTGAACCCCTATACACAGCTTGCCATGGAAAGGAGTAAGAAGGATTGAGTAGAAGCAGTGGGAAAGCAGGCGTCCTTGAGCCATACAGCATCTCCATCCGCTTATCTGAAATTCCCACCAATGAATCTGCATAGGTGTTCTATCCCTTTTATTATGTATTTTCTTTTTATTTATTATTTATTCCTATAATCACAATTACCCTTTAATCTCCCTAACTGAGATTTACAAGGTGACCATAGCTTGCTTCATACCAACAATCTCTGTGGGATCGACCCTTACTCACGTAAGGTTTATTACTTGGACGACCCAGTACACTTGCTGGTTAGTTGAACGGAGTTGTGAATTCAGGTGCTGCCCCTTAGAAGCCTTCATCTCAAAATAATTAGAACAGTGATCACAATTTCGTCCACCAAGAATCCTTCGTGTTTAAGGCTCAAGGATATCCCTCTGTCACCATGGAGAGGAAGCATGAAGAGCTTCTCTCAAAACAGAGTCAAACAGAGCCCCCACAGTCAAACTCTAAGTTTGGTGTTGGGAGGCCACAACCAAATTCTAAGTTTGGTGTTGAACCCCCACATTCAAACTCTAAGTTTGGTGTTGGGAGGTTCCAACATTGCTCTGAGTATCTGTGAGGCTCCATGAGAGCCCTCTATCAAGCTACTGACATTAAAGAAGCGCTTGTTGGGAGGCAACCCAATGTTATATTTTTCTTTGTTATTTTATGTTTTTTATAGGTTGATGATCATGGGTAGTCACAAAATCAATTGAAAAAGCAGAAACAGAATGAAAAATAGAAAGAAAAATAGCACACCCTAGAGGAGAACTTGCTGGCGTTTAAACGCCAGTGAAGCTAGCAAATGGGCGTTTAACGCCCAGTCTGGCACCATTCTAGGCGTTTAACGCCAGAAAGGGGCACCAGGCTGGCGTTAAACGCCAGGAAAGGGCAAGAAGTTGGCGTTAAATGCCAGAAATGGGCACCAGCCCGGCGTTTAACGCCAGAATTGGCACAGAGTGCATTTTTGCGCGCCACTTGGTGCAGGGATGACTTTTCCTTGACACCTCAGGATTTGTGGGCCCCACAGGATCCCCACCTACCCTACCACCCTCTCTCTTCTTCTTCACCCATTCACCAATCACCTCTACCACTCTTCCCCAAAAACCCCTCACCTATCAAATCCCACTATTCTCTTCACCACTCACATCCATCCTTCATAAAACCCCACCTACCTCACCATTCAAATTCAAACCACTTTCCCTCCCAAACCCACCCCTACATGACCGAACCCTACCCCTCTCTCCACCCCTATATAAACCCATCTTCACTCCCTCATTTTCACACACCCTAAACACCACTTCTTCCCTTTTGGCCGAACCACAAAGCCATCTCCATCTCCTCTATTTCTTTTTCTTCTACTCTCTTCTTTCTTCTTTTGCTCGAGGACAAGCAAACCTTTTAAGTTTGGTGTGGTAAAAGCATTGCTTTTTGTTTTTCCATAACCATTTATGGCATCCAAGGCCAGAGAAACCTCTAGAAAGAGGAAAGGGAAGGCAAAAGCTTCCACCTCCGAGTCATGGGAGATGGAGAGATTCATCTCAAGGGGGTGCATCAAGACCACTTCTATGAAGTTGTGGCCTTGAAGAAGGTGATCCCCGAGGTCCCTTTCAAACTCAAAAAGAGTGAATATCCGGAGATCCGACATGAGATCCGAAGAAGAGGTTGGGAAGTTCTTACCAACCCCATTCAACAAGTCGGAATCTTAATGGTTCAAGAGTTCTATGCCAATGCATGGATCACCAAGAACCATGATCAAAGTGTGAACCCGGACCCAAAGAATTGGCTTACTATGGTTCGGGGGAAATACTTAGATTTTAGTCCGGAAAATGTAAGGTTGGCATTCAACTTGCCCATGATGCAAGGAGATGAACACCCTTACACTAGAAGGGTCAACTTTGATCAAAGGTTGGACTAAGTCCTCACAGTCATTTGTGAAGAGGGCGCCCAATGGAAGAGAGATTCAAGAGGGAAGCCGGTTCAATTGAGAAGGCATGACCTCAAGCCTGTGGCTAGGGGATGGCTGGAGTTTATCCAACGCTCAATCATTCCCACTAGCAACTGATCCGAGGTTACTCTAGACCGGGCCATCATGATTCATAGCATCATGATTGGAGAATAAATAGAAGTTCATGAGGTTATAGCCCAAGAACTTTATAAGGTGGCGGACAAGTCCTCTACCTTGGCAAGGTTAGCCTTTCCTCATCTCATTTGTCGCCTCTGTTACTCAGTTGGAGTTGACATAGAGGGAGACATCCTCATTGATGAAGACAAGCCCATCACTAAGAAAAGGATGGAGCAAACAAGAGACCCCTCTCATCATGAAATCCCTGAAATACCTCAAGGGATGCACTTTCCTCCACAAAACTATTGGGAGCAACTGAACACCTCCCTAGGAGAATTGAGTTTTAACATGGGACAACTAAGGGTGGAGCACCAAGAACATTCCATCCTCCTCCATGAAATTAGAGAAGACCAAAGAATCATGAGAGAGGAGCAACAAAGGCAAGGAAGAGACATTGAGGAGCTCAAACACTCCATAAGATCTTCAAGAGGAAGAACAAGTCGCCATCACTAAGGTGGACCCGTTCTTTAATCTCCTTGTTCTTTATTTTCCTGTTTTTCGAATTTTCATGCTTATGTTTATCCATGTTTGTGTCTTATGATCATTAGTGTCTATGCCTTAAAGTTATGAATGTCCTATGAATCCATCACCTTTCTTAAATGAAAAAGTTCTTAATTGAAAAAGAGAAGAATTGCATGAATTTCAGATTTTATAACAGATTAATTATTTTGATATGGTGGCAATACTTTTGTTTTCTGAATGTATGCTTAAACAGTGCATATGTCTTTTGAATTTGTGGTTCATGAATGTTAAAGTTGTTGGCTCTTGAAAGAATGATGAAAAAGGAGACATGTTACTGAGGATCTGAAAAATCATAAAAATGATTCTTGAAGCAAGAAAAAGCAGTGAATACAAAAAAAAACGAAAAAAAAAGGGGAGAAAGAGGAAAAGAAAGAAAAAGCAAGAAATAAAGTTGTGATCCAAGGCAAAAAGAGTGTGCTTAAGAACCCTGGACACCTCTAATTGGGGACTCTAGCAAAGCTGAGTCACAATCTGAAAAGGTTCACCCAATTATGTGTCTGTGGCATGTATGTATCCGGTGGTAATACTGGAAGACAGAGTGCTTTGGGCCACGGCCAAGACTCATAAAGTAGCTGTGTTCAAGAATCATCATACTTAACTAGGAGAATCAATAACACTATCTGGATTCTGAATTCCTAAAGAAGCCAATCATTCTGAATTTCAAAGGATAGAGTGAGATGCCAAAACTATTCAGAGGCAAAAAGCTAAAAGCCCCGCTCATCTAATTGATACTGATCTTCATAGATGTTTTTGGAGTTCATTGCATATTCTCTTCTTTTTATCTTATTTGATTTTCAGTTGCTTGGGGACAAGCAACAATTTAAGTTTGGTGTTGTGATGAGCGGATAATTTGTACGCTTTTTGGCATTGTTTTTAGTATGTTTTTAGTATGTTTTAGTTAGTTTTTAGTATATTTTTATTAGTTTTTAGTTAAAATTCACTTTTCTGGACTTTACTATGAGTTTGTGTGTTTTTCGGTGATTTCAGGTATTTTCTGGCTGAAATTGAGGGACTTGAGCAAAAATCTGATTCAGAGACTGAAAAGGACTGCAGATGCTGTTGGATTCTGACCTCTCTGCACTCGAAGTGGATTTTCTGGAGCTACAGAAGCCTAATTGGCGCGCTCTCAACGGCGTTGGAAAGTAGACATTCTGGGCTTTCCAGCAATATATGATAGTCCATACTTTGCCCAAGATTTGATGGCCCAAACCGGCGTTCAAAGTCACCTTCAGAATTCCCAGCGTTAAACGCCGGAACTGGCACCAAAGTGGGAGTTAAACGCCCAAACTGGCACAAAAGCTGGCGTTTAACTCCAAGAAGAGTCTCTACACGAAAATACTTCAATGCTCAGCCCAAGCACACACCAAGTGGACCCGGAAGTGGATTTTTATGTCATTTACTCATCTTTGTAATTCTTAAGCTACTAGTTCCCTATAAATAGGACCTTTTACTATTGTATTTGACATCTTGGTAGCTATCTTTAGTCTTATGCTATCTTAGATCATGGGGCTGGCCTCACGGCCATGCCTAGACCTTGTTCTTATGTATTTTCAACGGTGGAGTTTCTACACACCATAGATTAAGATGTGGAGCTTTGCTGTACCTCGAGTATTAATGCAATTACTATTGTTCTTCTATTCAATTCAGCTTGTTCTTGTTCCAAGATATCACTTGTTCTTCAACTTGATGAATGTGATGATCCGTGACACTCATCATCATTCTCACCTATGAACGTGTGACCGTCAATCACCTCCGTTCTACCTTAGATTGGGTGGATATCTCTTGGGTTCTTTAACCGGAATCTTCGTGGTATAAGCTAGAATTGATGACTGCATTCAAGAGAATCCGGAAGGTCTAAACCTTGTCTGTGGTATTCCGAGTAGGATTCAATGATTGAATGACTGTGACGAGCTTCAAACTCGCGATTGTGGGGCGTTAGTGACAGACGCAAAAGAATCACTGGATTCTATTCCGACATGATCAAGAACCGACAGCTGGATAGCCGTGCCGTGACAGGGTGCGTTGAACATTTCCACTGAGAGGACGGGACTGTAGCCACTGACAACGGTGATGCCCAACATACAGCTTGCCATGGAAAGGAGTAAGAAGGATTGGATGAAGACAGTAAGAAAGCAGAGAGACGGAAGGGACAAAGCATCTCCATTCGCTTATCTGAAGTTCTCACCAATGAATTGCATGAGTATCTCTATCTTTATCTTTATGTTTTATTCATATATCATCCATAACCATTTGAGTCTGCCTGACTAAGATTTACAAGGTGACCATAGCTTGCTTCATACCAACAATCTCCGTGGGATCGACCCTTACTCACGTAAGGTTTATTACTTGGACGACCCAGTGCACTTGCTGGTTAGTTGTGCGAAGTTGTGTTTATGCCATGGTATTGAGCACCAAGTCTTTGGGGCCATTACTAGGGATTATTTGAGTTGTGAAAAGTAGTGATCACAATTTCGTGCACCAGCTAGCCAAGCTTCTGCAGGACATTACATTCAAGAGCTAAATTAATGAGAATCAATCAGCTTTGGTGATGATAAGGACATCACCTTGAAACACTAGAATTCATTCTTAAGAACTCTGAAAAAAATACCTAAGCTAAGCAACAAGATGAACCGTCAGTTGCCCAAACTCAAACAATCCCCGGCAACGGCGCCAAAAACTTGGTGTTGTTGCCGGATCAAAACTTGGCACTGTTATTGCAGGGAACAAATGCGAAATTGTAGTTAGGACATTTAATTCCCCGGCAACGGCGCCAAAAACTTGGTGCACGAAATTGTGATCATCAATGGCACCATCAACATGGTACATTCAATTGCAATCTCAACTCCTTATCACAACTTCGCACAACTAACCAGCAAGTGCACTGGGTCGTCCAAGTAATAAACCTTACGCGAGTAAGGGTCGATCCCACGGAGATTGTTGGTATGAAGCAAGCTATGGTCACCTTGTAAATCTCAGTCAGGCAGATTCAAATGGTTTTGAATGATATATGAATAAAGCATAAAGATAGGGATACTTATGTAATTCATTGGTGAGAATTTCAGATAAGCGTATGGAGATGCTTTGTCCCTTCCGTCTCTCTGCTTTCTTACTGTCTTCATCCAATCCTTCTTACTCCTTTCCATGGCAAGCTGTATGTTGGGCATCACCGTTGTCAGTGGCTACAGTCCCGTCCTCTCAGTGAAAATGTTCTACGCGCTCTGTCACAGCACGGCTAATCATCTGTCGGTTCTCAATCAGGTTGGAATAGAATCCAGTGATTCTTTTGCGTCTGTCACTAACGCCCAGCCTTCAGGAGTTTGAAGCTCGTCACAGTCATTCAATCCTTGAATCTTACTTAGAATACCACAGACAAGGTTTAGACCTTCCGGATTCTCTTGAATGCCGCCATCAGTTCTAGCTTATACCACAAAGATTCCGGTTAAAGAACCCAAGAGATAAACGTTCAAGCCTTGTTTGCTTGTAGAACGGAAGTGGTTGTCAGGCACGCGTTCATGAGTGAGAATGATGATGAGCGTCACATAATCATCACATTCATCAAGTTCTTGGGTGCGAATGAATATCTTAGAACAAGAACAAGCTGAATTGAATAGAAGAACAATAGTAATTGCATTAATACTCGAGGTACAGCAGAGCTCCACACCTTAATCTATGGTGTGTAGAAACTCCACCATTGAAAATACATAAGAACAAGGTCTAGGCATGGCCATGAGGCCAGCCCCCAAACATGATCTCAGATCTAAAGTGATCAAAAGATTCAAAGATCTCCAGATGAAAATACAATAGCAAAAGATCCTATTTGTAGAGAGCTAGTAGCCTAGGGTTTACAGAAATGAGTAAATGACATAAAAATCTACTTCCGGGCCCACTTGGTGTGTGCTTGGGCTGAGCATTGAAGCTTTCATGTGTAGAGACTTTTCTTGGAGTTAAACGCCAGCTTTTGTGCCAGTTTGGGCGTTTAACTCCCATTCTTGTGCCAGTTCCGGCATTTAACGCCGGGCAGTTTTGAGCTGATTTGGAACACCAGTTTGGGCCATCAAATCTCGGGCAAAGTATGAACTATTATACATTGCTGGAAAGCCTAGGACGTCTACTTTCCAACGCAGTTAAGAGCGCTCCAATTGGGCTTCTGTAGCTCCAGAAAATCCACATCGAGTGCAGGGAGGTCAGAATCCAACAGCATCTGCAGTCCTTTTCAGCCTCTGAATCAGATTTTTGCTCAAGTCCCTCAATTTCAGCCAGAAAATACCTGAAATCACAGAAAAACACACAAACTCATAGTAAAGTCCAGAAAAGTGAATTTTAACTAAAAACTAATAAAAATATACTAAAAACTAACTAAAACATACTAAAAACATACTAAAAACAATGCCAAAAAGCGTATAAATTATCCGCTCATCAGGCATCAAGTTGAGTAGTGAAAACTTTATTTCGAAATCTACAGCTACTGCTGGGTGGTGTGTCTGGAATGGTTGGAACGTAAAATCAGGGGCTCCTTCCTCCTGGATAGTGACTCTCCTAGGTGCTGCCATGTTGCCTGCACGTAAATCAACTGGATCAGTAGAAGGGGAGCTTGTTTCTTCCTTAGATGACGGTTCAGGTTCGTCCTCAAAGAGGACTCGCCGACATCGAGCTTGCCTTATATGTGAAATAGTTCTCTCAATCTCAGGGTCAAATGCTGGCAAGCTTGGATCAGGAAGTGAACGCGTCATTTAACGAGAGAAACGTACAGCTCATGGTAACAAAATTAAAAAGAAAAATTGCAATTAAATAAATGCCAATTAATAAACTAGCACACTGTTGCAACTCCCCAGCAACGGTGCCAAATAAAATAAACTTTTAACTATAAAATAAACTCTTGGCAAGATATGAAAATTCGGAAGTCCTATCCTAGTTACTCCTATGAGAATGGAAGTTAATCCCACTTAGTTGACCTTTTCGTAAGCAAGGGAAAATCAAGTGAACCAATTGGTTAGATTTCCCAAGTCCTAGCCAACTCCTAAGAAAAGACTAGAGTTAGTGGAATTCTAATTAATCAGCCGACATAACAATCAATCCTAAATAGTTGATAACTCAAGAGCTTCCAGTTAATCAATTAAAGCCAATAATATAAAAAGCTAAATAAGAATCATAAATATCTGGAATTCCTCAATTAACATTCATTCAAAGCAGTCAAATCTAACATGGAAAATATTCATAAGCCAAACAGGCAACATAAGTAATACAAGCATCAAAATATCTGAAAGTAAAAGAGAAATAAAAAGTAAAAGGAATATTGAACTTGATGAAGAGTTGAAATCCTAAATCCTTTAAGAGGAATCCTAATCCTAAAACCTAAGAGAGAAGAGAGAACCTCTCCCTCAAAACTACATCTAAATCATGAAAAGTAACTAATTGGCGAGCCCCCTTCCTTTCGGATGCATTCCCCCACTTCATAACCTCTGGTCTATGCTTTCTGGACTTCGATTTGGGCCAAAATGGGCTTCAGAAATCGCTGGGATCGCTTTCTGTAATTTCTGGTGCATGGCCTCTGTCACGCGTCCGCGTGGGTCACGCAGTCGCGTTATGTGGAATTTTCCTTGTCACGCGGTCGCTTCAGTCATGCGTTCGCGTCATATGCGTTTCGCTTGTGGCAATTTCGCGCTGGCATGCGGCCGCGTCGCCCATGCGATCGCGTCGCTGCCAGTTTCTTCAAAAACTCCATTTTATGCTTTCCTTCCATTTTCGCATGTTTCCTTTTCATCCTTTAAGTCATTCCTGCCTTAGAAGATCTGAAATTACTCAACACATGAATTACGGCATCGAATGGCAATAAAAGATAATCAAAATTAATACTTTTAAAGCCTAGAAAACATGTTTTTCACACACATCTCATAATAAGGAAAGGAAGAAAAAACCATGCAATTTCACATGCATAAGTGGGTGAAGAATTGAATAAAACAATTAAATTCAGCACAAATTATATCATAAAATATGGGTTTATCAACCTCCCCACACTTAAACAATAGCATGTCCTCATGCTAAATCCAAGATAAAGAGTAAGGTAAAGTGGTGGAATTGATGCTACGATTTTAGGAAATTGCACGATCGGCAAAAATTCCTTCCGGCAAGTGCACCGGTTATCGTCAAGTAAAAACTCACAATAGAGTGAGGTCGAATCCCACAAGGATTGGTTGAGTGAGCAATTCGGATTAGAAGTGTGTTCTAGTTGAGCGGAATCAAGATTTAGATGAGAATTGCGGAATGTAAAATTGGCGGGAAACGTAAATGGCAAGAAATTGAAATTGCGGAATCTTAAATTGCATGAATTAAAGAGCGAGAAGCTAAATTGCTGAAATTAAAAAGGGATCGGGGTGATTGCATGAATTTAATTGCAGAATGTAAAGAGAAAGTGGTAGATCAGAAATGGGGAATTCATTGGGTTTCAGGAGATATTGAGATCTCCGAATCAAAACATTTTTATCCCTTCCTCAACCAATGCGTTCATTGAATTTTGCTTGGCAATCTTATATGATTGAATCCCAATCCCTTGGCTCACCAATTCTCTCTAATAACAAACAAATTCCCAATCCCTTGGTTTAAATGTTCATAAGAAGAGATGACGCTCGATCACTGATTATACCACACAGTTTCATGAACCACAATTTGGTAGGATTACATGTCACAATATCCATCCAAACCCCAATCCAATTCACTGTGAGAAAGCTTCTCTAGCATGAATCCTCCATTCCTTTCCCAAGGTTCCGAAGGATTCCAATTATGGATAGTTTCTTTCCCAAGACAACTAACCAATGGAATTAGATCGAGAAGCTTTCTAACAAAAATTCAAGAGAAAAGATTGAAGAAGAAGATAAAAACTATTATTGATTCATTGAATTACAATAGAGCTCCCTAACCCAATGAAAGGGGGTTTAGTGAGTCATAGCTCTGAATTCAATTACAAAAAGTATGAAAACTAGAAAAATGATCAAAAGTCCTCTCTACTAACTTAAATTCTATCCTATTTATACACTTTCTAAATTGAGCTTCTGTTGTGTTTCTTGGGCTTTGAGGCCTTTCCCTGATTTCCTTTTGCTTTGGGTTTATGATCCATAATCCTGATGAGGCTGCTGATCCAATTCTGTAACATTCATTGAGCCAACTTAGTGATAATCAAGTAATGACACATGACTCAACAAATTGAAATTCCAGACTCATCAATTCTTCAGGCCCAATCCCATAAACCATGATATTCAATTGGGTTTCATACCAGAGTACGTTTAAGTTAATGTTTGTGCTCAAATGCTAACTTAAACTGCAATATCTTTGGCCCAGAAACCTTTTCAAATAGTGGCGTTTAAGTTGCAGTTTAAGCTTAAACTGCAACTTAAACGTTGGACACTCCTGGAGGTGGTATAATTCAAGCACGTTTAAGCTTCAGTTTAAGGTTAAACTGAAGCTTAAACGTGGAAATGGAAGAAAGCAACCATGGAGGGTAAAGTAGTCGAACACGTTTAAGCTTCAGTTTAAGGTTAAACTGAAGCTTAAACGTGGAAATGGAAGAAGGCAACCCTGGAGTGTGGAATTGTCGAACACGTTTAAGCTCCAGTTTAAGCTTAAACTGGAGCTTAAACGTGGAAATGAAGAAAGCAACCCTGGAGGAGAATGGTCGAACACGTTTAAGCTCCAGTTTAAGGTTAAACTGGAGCTTAAACGTGGAAATGGCTCCCTGGTGCATTTCTCATTTCTGGCGTTTAACTTCCAGTTTAAGGTTAAACTGGAGGTTAAACGCCACTTTCAGCTTTCATGATTTTGGCGTTTAAGCTCCAGTTTAAGCTTAAACTGGAGCTTAAACGCCACTGATAGTTGCCAGCATTATATGGCTTGGCAGTTTAAGTTCCAGTTTAAGCTTAAACTGGAACTTAAACTCCACATGTGATATTCAAGCTTCCTTTATTGATTTTGTTGCTTCCTTGCCTAACCTCTTCTTCCCTGAAATCATCCAAACAACTGCATCAAAGTCTTGCAAAATTTCATGAGAAATCTTCCATTCATAGCATTCAAGTAATACAACTAAAAACTCATGGAATTTGCATCAAAATCATACTGTTTGGATGGTTCATTGCTTTGTTATTCATTTAACCATTCTTGGTTACTTTAAGCTCAAGAAAATGCATAAAACAACTAAAACTAACAGAAAAATGCTAGTGAAACTAGCCTAAGATGCCTTGGCATCACAACACCAAACTTAATACTTGCTTGTCCCTAAGCAAGTCCTGAGTTATTTGAGAAGAAAGTATGAAACAGAAAGCAATTACATTGGCTATATTAGCAAGCATTTGAAGTTCATCAGAAGGGTTTTATGCAGAAAGTTGCAGCATCACTTTTTCATTCTTATCAGGTAAGATTATCACTTTTTCATTGCATCCATCAAACACTGCTATGGCCTCTTGTTATTCTTATGTCCTTGGCACTTTTCCCTTCTTTGTTTTTCTTTTTCTTAGAGCTCCTTTGCTCCTTGTTTGCTCAGTGTCATGTGTTGCACAAGCCTTTGGCATTTTCTTTTTCTTATCAGTGCACTACATATCCACTACAGGCATTTTAGTTCACATTTCTTCTTGAGACATTGGTGCCCAGCACCTCTTTGTGTGACTAAATGTTTTGTATTTAGGTTGCTCTTGATAATGGACTTTTGGTTGATAATCCCGGGTTAGTTAACCCAAGTTACCAAGTGTTGAAACACTCCTCAGAACCTATTCATCCAAGCATATCCTTAATACATAAACACCACAGGCATTTGTCTCAGAAGTTCAAACCATTGGTGCCTAGCTTATTTTCTCAATTTTTTTTGCTTTTTGGTTGCCCTTTTTCAGTGGCTTTTTCTTCTTCTTTTTCTTTTTCATGGCCAAAGACATTTATTCATCAAGATCCATAGACAGTATTCAAACTTCTACACAAAAATGATAATTCTACATTCAATTTCTAGTGATCTGACTAAACAATCAAGCATGCATACCACCACTTAATTCTACTTGATTTGTCACTAATTGAGCCAAGTTACTTTTGTTCAAACTTTTCTTTTATTTTTGGAAACAGAACAAGCATGGCAAGCATTTGTTTAAGAAGGTGAAGTTATATCCAAACATCTAGGCATTCACTTTATTCAAAGCAGTAAACCAACACTCATACTAAAAACTTCACATTCCAGAAAGATTCAACAATTACAGTTTAAACCAAACAAGCATGCTTTTGTTTGCCTTTTAAAGAATGGTCAAGGAACAACACCACCTTGTGAAATTTCTTGTTTTCTCTTTGTTGCCAGGAAACAATTTAATTTCTCCTTCTTCTCCTAGTTGTTGCTTCATATTCTTTCTAAGATCCTTGTTTCCTTTCCTGCAAAGAGTGATGAAGTTGCTTGCTTCTCAAGCACTTGAGTGGTTAGCTCAACTATGTATGGGTAAGTGTCTGAGTCTTAAGTTGGTGTGTGAACACCAAACTTAGTCTCCTACTTACTCCTCTACTCTTTGAATCCTTGAATTCTCCTTGGAATGAAGTTGCTGCTAAGGATTTTAAGCATTTCTGTGATTGCTTAGAATGGTTGTTCCTTTCATATAATTCAAAGGTTGTTGTGTTCAGTTGATCTGTATGGTGGAACACCAAACTTAGAGTCACACATTCCCCTTTGAATTATTGATCCACTAATTCATTGTTTGGTGTGAAACACCAAACTTAATTCTTTACAATGCACAGAAACTACTTCACCTTTTTATTGAAACAAATAAAAGAAACAGCAAAGGAGTATTACCTCAGGTTGGGTTGCCTCCCAACAAGCGCTTCTTTAACGTCATTAGCTTGACGGTTGTCCCTTGTTAGGGTGGATTGTAGTGCTTGATGTCCTCTCCTCTCACTATGAAAACGTCCCCATTTGATTCCTTCATGATTTCCAAATGTTCCATAGAAAGAACTTTCCTGATTGTGAACACTTGAGGGAGCTGGGAAGGAATGGTTTTGAGGCCAGGTGGGATTGGCAGATAATGACTTGATATCACTTTATCTCCCGGAGAGAAACCTTCAGTGGGAATTTTCTTGTTTCTCCACCCTCTTGGCAATTTCTTTACAATTCTTCCCTCTCTCTTGAGGATTTCTTCATTGACCCTTATGCTAGGAGGATCTTTCTGAGCTGTTTCTATTGATTCTTGTGGCTTTAACTCTTGTAATTCTTGTTTGCCTTCCAAGGACTGTTTCAAAGTTTCAGCTGCTGGATTGCTTTCCTCCAAACACAGATGGCTACTATCATCCTTAGGCTTTTCAGGTTCTGGTTCAGGCTCAGATGCAGGTTTGAAAATATGGAAAATGAGCTGTTCATCATGTATTCTCAAAATTAGCTCTCCTTGTTCTACATCTATGAGCGCTCTAGCAGTGGCTAGAAATGGCCTTCCCAGAATGATAGGGTGTAGGTAGCTTTCCTCCATGTCCAAAATGACAAAGTCTGTGGGGAAGAAATAATTTCCCACTTTCACCAGCACATTCTCAACTACCCCTTCAGCTTGCTTCTGAGTTTTGTCAGCCAGTTGTATGATTACATCAGTGGATCTCACCTCATTCAATTGTAGCCTCTTCATAAGAGTCAGAGGCATCACATTTATGCTAGCTCCTAGATCACAGAATCCTCTGTCAATTTTTGTTTTCCCTATGATGCAGGGGATATGAAAACTTCCTGGGTCTGTTTTCTTAGAGACTATGTCCTTCTTGATGAGGGCACTGCATTCTTTGTTCATTATTACAGTTTGTCCTCCCTTCAAAACTCTTTTCTTGCTCAGCAATTCCTTCAAATACTTGATATGTGTAGGCATCTGCTGGAGAATCTCAAGAAAGGGAATATTGATATGGAGAGACTTAAATGTCTCTAAAAACCTTGAATATGTTTTCCCTTTTTCACCTCCTCCTAACCTCTGAGGAAATGGTACTTTTGGTTGGTATGTTTCCAACATGCCTTTATTTTGCAGTTCCTTGGCTTGCTCAGTTTCACTTTCCTGCTTAGCTTCTTCCACACCTTCCTTCAAGATTTCTGGCTCCTGTTCTGAGGGTCTGGTTCCTTCTTCTTTTGAGACTTCCTTCAATATGGTGATGGCCTTGCATTCTTCCCATCTCACTCCCTTTTGTTCCCCTTTAGGATTCTTTTCTGTGTCACTAGGGAACACTGCAGTTGACTTGGGGGCCTGTTAAGATATCTCTCCTACTCGAGACTCCATCCTCTTGAGTTTTTCACCATGGTTCCTTAAGGTAGATCTCACATCATCCCTAAAGCTTTTCAACTCACTTATGTCCTGACCCATGTTTGCAAGCATTCTTTCTATCCTGTTTAATTGATCTTGAAATTGTTGGTTCAGATTAGGTTGGGCAGGTTGATTATTTTGGCCATGATATGGTGGTTGGGAGTATGTGTTTTATGTGGCTTGGTATGATCTTTGGTTGGAGTTTTGGTATGTGGAATTGTTATGTTGGTTGGCGTTGTAAGGTTTGTGGTTTTGTGGTTGGGTTTGCTGGTTTCCCCACCCAAAGTTTGGGTGGTTTTTCCAGCCTGGGTTGTAAGTGTTGGAATGTGGATCATATGGTTGCTTTTGTTGATTTCCCACATAGTTGGCCTCTTCCCAATCACCTCCTTCAGTGCTTACTTCCTCTTGATCTTGTGTGTGTATTGCAGCCACTTGATTTGTTTCTAATTTCCTGGTGAGCTCTGCTAGTTGCTTAGCAAACACCTTGTTTTGGGCTAGAATTGTATCAACATGGTTCAGCTCCATGACTCCCTTAGTGTTGTGTCTCTCTGAAGCATAGTAGTACTCATTCTCAGCCACTGTCTCAATCACTTCAATGGCTTCTTCCACAGTCTTTTTCCTGTTCAATGAACCTCCTGATGAATGGTCTACAGGCTTCCTTGATTCATAAGAAAGTCCATCATAGAAAATATGCAATTGCACCCAGTCATGGAACATGTCTGGTGGGCATTTTCTTGTCAAATCCTTGAACCTCTCCCATGCCTCGTAGAGAGTTTCACCATCTTGTTGTCTAAAAGTCTGAACCTCAGATCGAAGCCTATTGACCTTTTGTGGGGGGTAAAAACGTGCCAGAAACTTGCTTTCCACCTCATCCCAGGTTGTTAGGCTCCCCCTTGGGAATGATTCCAGCCACTTAGCTTGGTTGAGCTTGCTTGCTTGCTGACTTAGGGACAGAATTGGTGCTCTTGTTGGTTGCCTTCACTTCTTTGAGTCCAAGTCTTGGTGGTTGTGTGATTATTGGAGTTTTGTATTTATCCAAAGCCTTCTGAATTGGTGGCTCCATGAGCTTTTCTGCTTCACTTGAGTTTGGAATGACTTCCACTTTCTTGCTCCTCCACTCCTCCCTTGCACTCACATTTGAGAGTTGTGAGTCTTCCTGTTCCCTTGTCATCTCAAGTGCAATTTCATTTTCAACCACCTTGTTCTTCATTGAAAGTTCACTTGATACAGTAGCCTCCTCATCTTGCTCTTCTCCATTGAAATTTCAATTGATACAGGAACCTCTTCTTCTTTCTTCACTCACAGATTGTTCTTCATCCTTAACACTTGGTGATCCTGAATGAATCTTCCTTTGCTCTACATGCCCTTCTGTTTCCTTGAGGAGGAATTCTTGTTCTGTCCAGCGTTGTTGTTGTTCTTCCAAAATTTGTTCTTGTCTGAGGATAATGATATGAATCATTTTGTGGTGGTGGTTGATATCCCTCATAATTCTCTTGCTCATCTTGGGTTCTGAAGCAAACCTCCATGGATTGGAGTGCTCAGAATCTGTATCTTCTTGGTGATATTCCCAACCATCATTAGAATATGACTTGAATCATATTGTGATGGTGGGCAATAGCCTATGAAGTTTGGTTGATTAAAAAGATGAGGTGAACTCCATTTGAATTTTGTAGAACACAACACCAATGAAAATTGAAATTACTCATATCAGATATGAGTTTTGCTTAGTGAGGCAAAAACAAACACCTTGGTTTCAATTTGAATCAGAGAACAAAATAAAAAAAAATGCCTAATCTAGACTTCTCACCCACTTAATCATTGTTGATCTAATCAATCCCCGGCAACGGCGCCAAAACTTGATGGTGTTTTGCGGAAAAATGAATTTCCAACACACATATCCAACCGGCAAGTGTACCGGATCGCATCAAGTAATAATAACTCACAAGAGTGAGGTCGATCCCACAGGGATTGATGGATCAAGCAATTTTAGTGAGTGATTAGTTTAGTCAAGCTAACATTGAAGTGAATTTGGATGAAGTGTAGCCGACAGAATTATAAATGACAGGGAATTTAAAGTTGCAGAAAGTAAATTGCATTGAAACTTAAAGAGCAAGAAATGTAATTGCAAGAATCTTAAATGACAAGAATGTAAATTGCATTAACTTAAATGGCAAGAAAGATAAATGACTTGAATATAAAAGGGAATTGAGGAATGGGATTGCAGAATCTAAACAAAGAGAAGTAAATTGCAACAATTAAGAGAGCAAAATTAACTCAGAAATAGTAAGCATTCAGACAGAAAGGAAATAAAATGCAGAAAGGGGTTCACAGAAGAACCCAAGTGAATTCTGATCTCAGGACTCAAGGGCTTAGGTAACAGAGCCTAAACCCAATTTGCCTTCCTAGATCCAAGTTCACAAAGCAATTGACAGAAATTTAAAGAAGAAGCAGTAAAGGAAATTGAAATTCAATTGATTATGCAGAAACAGAATTAAGGAGATTTTGGAATGGAGGTTGAGACAGAATTTCCTCAACTCATCACACCCAAAACTCAAACAAGGAAATTAAAAAGACCCAAGCAAGAATGAGAAGAAGAGAGAATCAATTCTCCTCCCCAACTCTCTGAACTCTCAGGAAGTCACCAAGAGAAGTTCCAAAGTGCAAAAATAAATTCAAAGCCAAAGAAAGTGCAAAAAAAATTCAAAAGCCAAGCAAGAGGTCCCTAATACATCAAACTAGCTCCTATTTATACACTTCTCTTTTTGGATTTTGGGATTTGGATGGGCTTTTGATTTGGTGAAGAAATGAATTAAAATGGGATTTTAGTTTGAATTTTCGGCCCATGAAAATTCACTCCCAGGAGGCTGCCCTGCCTTTGTGGAGGGCAGGGCAGAGAATTGATGCTTGGTGCTTGGAGTTGGTGCGGCCATGGTGCGTTTTGGTGCTGCGTGGTGCGCGTCTGGCATGAGGTTGGTGCGCCAGAGGCTGCCCTGCCCGCGCCAAGGGCAGGGCGGGAAAGCTGCTGCGCCAGAACGTGATGCGTGCTTGCGCTTGGTGCTGCCAGAATTGAGAAGCGCGCGTGCGCGTGCTGCACGTTGATGCGTGGGACGGCCAGATTTGAGGAGCGCGCGTGCGCGAAGCACGTTGACGCGTGGATGCTCCCTGCCCGCGCCAAGGGCAGGGCAGGAATGGTTTGGTGCGCCAGGAAGCAGAGTTGGTGCGCCAAGGTTGTGTGTGATGCGCCAATTTCAAATGCTGCCCTGCCCGCGCCAAGGGCAGGCAAGGTTCCCAATCTCATGGCCCGTGTTCGAATCTGGTGGCTTGCAAACACGCTACTTTTCTTCTGATTTCTTGGCACGCTATTTGGTCTCAAGGCTTGGCTTCCTCATGGTTGGTTCGAACCTTGTGGCTTGCATGGGAGCTTTTTTCCTTGGATTTCTTTCTCATGGAGCCCGATCCTGCTCTCCACAAGGGCAGGGCAGAGTTTGCTTCTCTTGGCTCCAAGGCACCATTTTGTGCTCTGCCCTTAGAGTGGGCAGGGCAGGGTTGCCTTTGCTTGCTTGGTCACTTGATGCTGCCCTCCTAGAGGGCATTCTGCCCTTGTGGAGGGCAAGGTTGCTTCCCCATTATAATGCGGCACGCCTCCTCTTGATTCGGCCACGCTTTTCTTTCTTTGGCTACACTTTTTATGCCACGCTTTCCATTTTCTTTTCTTTTCTTCACCTAAAATAAACCAAACAACCACTCAAAGCATCACTAAATTCAAGAGGCTTATAAATCAATTAAAATGCAATTAAAGTTAGCTTAAACCTCATGGATTAACATTAATTTCATGGTGGTTGCTTGATTTAAAGAACTCATGCATTTTCATTCCAAATCACTTACTTAGGATGCAAGAAAGTGTATAAAAACTAACAAAACAAGTGAAATTAGCTTGAAAAATGGGTATATGATGACTTGTCATCAAACTCCACCGTTGAAAATACATAAGTGAAAGGTTCAGGCATGGCCGAATGGCCAGCCCCCATGGTCTAAGGACTAGGCGTCCAGAGATGTCTAATACACTAGTAAAAAGTCCTATTTATAATAAACTAGCTCCTAGGGTTTACATGAGTAAGTAATTGATGCATAAATCCACTTCCGGGGCCCACTTGGTGTATGTTTGGGCTGAGCTTGATCTATCCACGAGCTGAGGCTTTTCTTGGAGTTGAACTCTAAGTTATAACGTGTTTTGGGCGTTCAACTCCAGATCATGACGTTTTTCTGGCGTTTAACTCCAGACAGCAGCATGTACTTGGCGTTCAACGCCAAGTTACGTCGTCAATTTCCGAATAAAGTATGGACTATTATATATTGCTGGAAAGCTCTAGATGTCTACTTTCCAACGCCGTTGAGAGCGCGCCAATTGGAGTTTTGTAGCTCCAGAAAATCCATTTCGAGTGCAGGGAGGTCAGATTCCAACAGCATCAGCAGTCCTTTTGTCAGCCTTTTCCAGAGTTTTGCTCAAGTCCCTCAATTTCAGCCAGAAATTACCTGAAATCACAGAAAAACACACAAACTCATAGTAAAGTCCAGAAATGTGAATTTAACATAAAAACTAATGAAAACATCCCTAAAAGTAGCTTGAACTTACTAAAAACTACCTAAAAACAATGCCAAAAAGCGTATAAATTATCCGCTCATCATTAATCACGCTATTCTTCTTTTTATTCTTGTTTTCCATAACTTTTTTCTTCATCTATCCAATCAACAATTATAGAATATAGGCATACAAAAATCATGAGGTCTTTGAATAAGGTTGTAATGGGTCCAAGGTAAAGGAAAGGATATATGTATAAGGCTAAGTGAGTTAATTAAGTGAATCCTTGATTAGTCTAAGATCTCACCTAACATACATATTTTGTAAAGCAAAGCTTCTTCACCTATTTTCCCATATTTCTCCCATTTTTATATTACATGCTCATATTTCTGATATTTTTTTTGTATTCCATGTGCATCGCTTTTTTTTTCTACACATGGTAATTAATTTATTTTGACTTCACATGAGCATGCTTCCCAAATTATTTTCACATAACTTGTTTAATTTAATTTCCTATTTTTCTATCATCCCATGTTCCCATAAAATTCCCCACACTTAAATTATACATAAGATCTATCTTAAGCTAACCAAGGATTCAACTTGGGATTTTTATTTTGTTTTTCTGCTTAAGGCTAGTATTGTGGTTATAAGGAAGAAGGGGATTAAAAGGCTCAAGGGGGATAACAAGGGTGGTGTAAAAGGTAGGCTAATTTGGGAGTGGTGAGCTAGAATCAAACAATGGCCTCAATCACTTTCTTGGTATGTATCTATGTTCTATAATCGGACATACAAATTAAAACAAAGTAAAGAACACTAGAATAAATAAGAAGGGCGGAACACACAGGAATAAAATATTATGGTTTAAATGTAACCATACAATTAAGCTCAAAACTCACAGGCTGTGTGTTCTCTAACTCAAAAATCATATATCACTTATATATGTCATGCAGGTAGAAATCAAGAGTTCCCATTATTCTCAATGTAAAATATATATTGGATGGCTTTAAACTTTCAGTGTTCCTCTTTGATGAAATGTTGTTAACTAACTAACATGTAATGCTATATATACAAGGTGTGGATTGTTTTTATTTTGTTAAAGTTTCTAGCTTACTTCCTTTTTATTTTCAATCAAATCAACTATCATATGCTAAAAAGGGTAAACTATACTAATTAATCCACTTAAAATATAACTAGTAAACTAATCTGCAACTCAAGCTAGAATATCCAAGATATTATACAGCCCAAAGGGCATATTGCAAAAATGTAGTCAAAAGCAAAAGAGAGAAAAATGTGCAAAAATACAGAAAATAGCTAAAATAAGAAGAGAGTCTATAGTAGTTCACCAAAATAGATGCCAGAGATGGCGACCTCCCCACACTTAAATAATAGCATCGTCCTCGATGCTCACTCAAGCAGGGTGTGACGAAGTGTTATCTCCGGAAGGATGGGCTACTGGTGTCGCGGTGGTGGTCTGAGGATCTGCGGACTGGATGAGGGTAGAAGGCTCTGTCTGCTGCAGAGGAGGGTCTGACTGGATAGGAATCTCGGGATCTGTGGCCTGCATCTAGTGTGGCACCTCAGGATGTGGCGCAGCCTGTGCCGGGCTTGCCTGCGCAACCTGTGTGGGTGCCTGCTCCTCATGATCAAATGCCTCTGCCTCAAATGTATCGGAAGGGGTGTCAGGCTCGGAGGGGATGTCGCCGCTGGACCGGATCATCAACTTGAGGTGCTCATAGCGTCGCTTGTTGCAATGCTCCATACAGTCCAGGTGGGCAAACAGTCGATGCACCAAATGGTAAATAGGCTCATGAGTAGCTGGAGTAGCAGTGGGCGGGGTAGGTGCAACAGTGGAAGAAGAGGGGGCAGCTGAGGGTGTGGCTGTCTCATCGGAAGCAGTAAGGAAGTCAGGTCTGTAGCCCAAGGCCAGAAAGTTCCTGCTGTGAGGAATAATCTTCCTGCACTCTGCAGCAGGTGGCCTCTCATCAGCGTCCTCCTAAGGCACGTCAGCCTGACGGCCTAGCTGGGTAACCAGATAAGGGAAGGGGAGGGTGCCTCGGATATGTACCCTAGCCATATAGTGCCGGATGAATTGTGGTAGGTTTTAGATCTGGATTTACTCCTTCCCTAGGTTTTTCAAAATGGCGCCGTTGCCGGGGAATTGCAAATGTGTGCCTTATTATTGGTTATTGTAAATATCTTTCAAAACAAAAAATATCAAATCTTTTTCAAAATATTTTCTTTTTATTAGTTTTTGTTTTTATCTTCTCTCACTACTATGAACTCTCACCCCTTTGGCTATGAGTCTGGTTACAACTATGTTGCAGGAAGAGGAAGCTATAACAGGAATATGCATCAAGGTCAAAGCAATCAAAGATGGATGGAGCCAAGAGGATCTGATCAACCCTTTAGGCAACAACACCTTTCATGATACCATGGACGGAGACCACTCTACAATGCATACCAAAATAATAGATATCCTCAACACAGCTTCGGACCACCATACTCACAAGCCCCTTTCTGCCATTCTCCTCCATCTGACCCTAGCCCAAATCCACCATACCAACCACCCTATGAACCGTATGAACCATATATGGAACCACCCAAATTCCACCCCAATTACTCCTAAGAACTACCACATCAAATACACCATCTCCATATCCATCAATCCAAGAGCACTATGATCCTACTTATGATATCTGAGCACAACAAGAATCAACAGATCGTTTCAAGGAAACAGTGGATCAATTTCACGCAACCCTTCATCAATTGAATCAAGCGATAAATCAATTAGCTTCCCGACGTTCGGACACTCAAGGAACCCCCGTGGCTTCATGTGGACAATCTAATGAAGAACGTAGCATGAAGGAGACATTAGAAACTCTGGTGGACAGTAAGGAGCATGAATTTGTACTGGAACAAGTGGAGGAAGCCGGAATTATTGAAGAGGAAGAGGAAGCAGTGGTTGAAGACTTAGGAGATGCTGAACCTCCATAGGAAAGTCAAGTTATACAGCCTCCTTCAAAGACGTTTGAAACTAATGTTGAGGAGGGTGTACAACCTCCAAGGCATCTCATGATTGAAGACTTTGAAAGGGATGATCAAGAGATGGATTCGATCATTGATGAATTCTTATCTACATTTGTGTCCTCTTCCATTGGACTTGACATGGAGATGAAAGAAGAAGAAGCACAACCTCCCATGCCCTTGGTAAACAATGAAGAAGAGATTGAATTGGAAGACATCCACCAAGAAAAAGAGGTTGATATTGAAGAAGATTGCAAAGAGGTGGAAGATGTCAAAGAAGAGCACAAGCGAGTGGAGCTTGCACGTTCATTAGAAACACCTCCCCCTAAGTTGCCATCATCCTTCACAACATTCGAGTGGGTAAAATTCATATCCCTTGGATTTCTAATTCCACTTGAATACGGGCTACTGGAGACGGATGGTCAACTCATAGCTCTTTGTGGCATTAAGAGTAAGAGGAAGATGGTCAGTGGTAAGAATTGTCCTGTAAGGTTCATTATGGTTGAAAGCTCAAAGTTTAAACGCAAAGGTTGGTGTAAAGCTCAACTGAATGGGTCTAGGAAGTTGTTTGGCCGCTTTAGTGAGAATTCAGATTTCTTGCTACCCGGATGAAATCATAATGATCAACAAGAAGACGGGTGCAAAAGCAAGATTTGGAACCCCGAAATTCAGACTAAAAATCAATACTCTTGGGGCCTTGTCACTTGCTTTAGCTTGCTTGAAGGCTTTCTGTGCCTAGTTTGGGATCCCGGAGGATGTGGGAATTCCAAACACTGGTGGAGATTCTTGGATGAATACAAGCACAAACCGCCATAACAAGAAGCTCACCAGGATGTCCAACTTAAGGACTTAAACTAAAAGTGCTAGGTGGGAGACAACCCACCATGGTATGATCGTTCCTTTTTCAGTTTTAATTTTACTCTATTTTTGAATTTTGCTTGAACCTGAAATTTTTGCATGACATTCATTGCATTTTGCATTCTACATAGTGCATTAAAAAAAAACCGCACGTGATGCGTAAGCGTCGATGATGCGTCTGCGTCATATGTGCGTTTGGAAGAAAAGAAAAGTGAACAAAGAGTCACGCAAAAGCGTGGCTGGAGGCGTGCCTTTGGCACAACTTGATCCACGTGACCGCATCGCTGACGCGTCCGCGTCATGTGAGAAAAATGCCTCCCATGCGTCCGCGTCACTCACGCGAACGCGTGCCTCAAAATCGACGTAAAAAGGGTGTATGGCCGAAAGTTGAGCTAGAATTGGGCTGGACTCATGCTAGAAGCACAAGCCCTGCCACGCTACGCATGCCCCACGCGTCTGTGCCATTTTCATAATTTGGCCATCCACGCGATCGTGTCACCCTCAAAAGTGGCCATATGATTTTTGAACAGAGATTTGTGCGAGCGCGAGGCTGCCCTCGCGCCACTAGCACAAACCATGTCACGCGTCCGCGTGACCGACGCTCCCGCGTCACCTCACTTACGTGTTACCCGCGCGAACGCGTGCCCCACGCGTCCGTGTCACATGCGCCGCACCACTTTCCAGATCAGCCAAATATCTTATCTTTTCTTCCCCATATCTAAATCTTTTCTTTCCCTTCTTTTTCTTTTTCTTTCTTTTCCTCCTATTGGTGTTGGAGATTTATTTGGATTATTATTTCTATATGTTGCTTGTGGATTGTTTAGGACTTGTTTAACAATTATATATTATTTTTATAGGATTGCTTGGATGTTCAAATTAATATTTTACATACCTTATATAACATGCATGCTATGTGTTTGTGAAAATGCCCATATGGTATTTTGCACTACTTTTTAGATTCCTTTTAAATCTACTACTCTAAATGCCTGCTTTTCATAAACCCCTTTTTATATTTTAGTAATTGTATATAATTGTTATTACAAACATATTTTTAGTTTGAAAGACTTGGTAATCTAACTTGGACATTGAATGCTTGATCTATGCTACTCATGCCTTTGCCAGCATGCCAATAAACATCTTGCATTTAATTGTCATTACATGCACTTACTATATTCCCATTGATGACTTTTCACATGTAGTCATGATCATGTGTTAACATCATTCTTCTTCACTGTGCATTGATTACCACATTTTCCGTTCTCTTCTTTGCTCTAACCCTTAGCTTTAAAAGTTACTTTCTTTTTCCCTTTTTAGGATGGCCACCAAGAAGGGTACAGAGAAAGCTACTCCCAAACCACCAGCAAGGAAAGGAACAAAGAGAGCACCAGCTAAGGAAGAACAACCCCCATCCACTTGCACATCTTAGTATGCACCAAAGACGGTGCAATCTTTAAGTGTGGGGAGGTCGATACTGACTTCCAGGGGTTAGTTGCCTTCTTTTCAACACCAATATTCTATTTTCTTTGTTTGTTCATTGCTGCATTTGCATATTTGATTGCATGTTTGTTTGATTTTATGCATTTAGTTACTACTTGGTTGAAGTAATATTTTCTTTTTTAAATTTTTTATAATATTTCACTAATTTAAATTAAAAAAATTTTTTGTTAAATTTGTTTGAAGTTGTATTTGGAACATAGTTAAAAGCTAGAACACACAACCTGTGAGATTTGAGCTTATTTACATGGTTACATTATTTAACCATAAATTTTTATTCTTGTGTGTTTTCTTCTCTATGATTGCAATCTTTGCTTTGTTCCATTCTATATGTCCATTATTTAGTGTATTTACATGCTTGCATATGATTGATGCCATATTTGATTATTAACTCACTTATCCCAAACAAAGCCTACCATTTTTATGTCACCCTTGTTAGCCAATTTGAGCTTTTTAATCCCCTTCTGTTTTATAACCACATCACTAGCCTTAAGCAGAAAAACAAATTAAATATCCCAATTAAATCTTTGGTTAGCTTAAGATAGAGGTTGTGCATCAACTAAGTGTGGGGAAACTATGAGAACATGGGTTAATAAGGGAATGTATCATGTTTCTAATTCTGAATATTGGGAAATTTGGGTATCTACTCATGTAAAACGGAAAATTAAAAATTCCATATGCATTGATATGTTATTTTAGTTTTTATGTCTCAAAAAAAGAAAAAAAAGAAAAAAAATATATATATATATATAATATAAATAAATAAATAAGGGGACAAAATTACCCCAATGTTAAGTTAATAAAAGATCAATGCATATGTGACACAAATTAAAAGAAAAGTTGATACATGAGTATGTGATACAAAAGTGGAAATTATGGGTAGCTAGGCATGATTTTAGAAGTTATATAGAATGTATGTATGTTAGGTGATAGCCCAGGTTATTCAAAGATTCAATTTATAACTCACTTAGCCATACATATATCCTCACCCTTGCCTTGGCCCCATTACAACCTTGAAAAGACCTCATGATGTTTGCATTAGTACATTAAATATTTGTTGATTGGTTAGATGAAGAATAAAGTTTAGAAAGCATGATTAGAGAAGAGTAGAGTGATGTACCCTATACACTTGAGAGACTAAAGTGATATACACTACCAGTGAGGGTTCAATGCTTGATTCTATGTTCCCTGCTTTCATGAGCTATCTTCTTACAAGTTTACTTGCTTTTTATTGTATAATTTGAATTAGTGGAATTTGGTTCATATTTGTCTTGAAGAACTTATTTACTTTTAATCAAGTAGGTAGAAACATTTTGCATGTAGTTGCATCTGCATAGATAGGTTGCATTGCATACTCTCTATCATTCCTTTTTCACTCCTTTATAGCTTCTCTTGAGCTTAGCATGAGGACATGCTAATGTTTAAGTGTGGGGAGGTTGATAAACTACTATTTTATGGTTTATCTTGTGCTTAATTGAGTGGATTTTATCAATCTTTCATACATTTATTCATACGATTTGCATGTTTTACAATTCCTTCCCAGAATTTGTTCTATGATTGAAAACATGCTTCTTTGGCTTTTATTTTCTTTTATTTAATCCTCTCTTATTACCATTAGATGTCTTGATATGTGTGTTAAGTGATTTCAGGGATTATAGGGCAGGAATGGCTTAGAGTATGGAAAGGAAGCACGCAAAAGTGGAAGGAATACAAGAAGTTGAAGGAACTGCAAAGCTGTCACCCTGACCCTCTCGCACTAAAATGATCATAACTTGAGCTACAGAAGTCCAAATGATGTGGTTTTACTTGCGTTGGAAAGCTAACGTCTGGGGCTTCGATTTGATATATAATTTCTCATAGTGGCCATACCGCTAGGCAACGCGAACACGTGATCCACGCGGATGCATCGCAGTGATGAAAAACCAGCGTAGCTATTTTCGTAAACAGCGATTTCTGGGCTGTTTCTGACCTAGTTTTCGGCCCAGAAAACACAGATTAGAGGCTATAAAGTTCCATTAATTCATTATCATTCATTCATAATACACTTTTTATAGTTTTAGATGTAGTTTTTAGAGAGAGAGGTTCTCTCCTCTCTCTTAGGATTTAGGATTATGATTCCTCTTAAAGGATTTAGGATTTCAACTCTTCATCAGGTTCAATATTCCTTTTTACTTTATATTCCTCTTTTACTTTCAGATACTTTAATGCTTTTATTAGTTATGTTGCCTATTTGGCTTATAAACTTTTCATGTTAGGATTTTCTTAATTAATATAATTTGAGGTATTTCAGACTTATGATTGTTTTCTCTAATTTATGTTATTGATGCTTGGGCTCTATCCAAATTATTTTCATTCAAGTAGATTTTATTCCCTTTTGGCTTTGGTTGATTAATTGGTAACTCTTGAGTTATCAAACTCATTGTTGACTGCAAATTGGAATTCTTCAAGAATTAATTCGAGTTCCAATAACTCTAGCCTTTCCCAAGGAAAGACTAGGACCTGAGGAATCAAAATTAATTCATCCACTTGACTTACCTTCATAGTTAGAGGTTGACTTAGTGGGAGAAAAATCCAATTCTCATCACAATTTATAAGGATAACCGGGATAGGACTTCCAGTTCTCATACCTTGCCAAGAGATTTATTAGTTATTATTTTAACGGCTTGTTATTTTACATTACTTGTTCAACCCTTTTGAAAACCCCAAAAATATACTTTCTCACAACCAATAATAAAGCATACTTCCCTGCAATTCCTTGAGAAGACGACCCGAGGTTTAAATACTCGGTTATCAATTTTAAAGGGGTTTGTTACTTGTGACAACCAAAACGTTTGTAAGAAAGGTTGAGTACCAATAATCTCTTAGTTTAAATATTCATAAGCCAAACAGGGAACATAAATCAAACATAAATAAAAGCATTAAAGTATCTCAAAGTAGAAGAGAGGTCAAAATAAAGGAATATTGAACCTGAAGCTTAGAAGAAATTGTAAGTTGAAATAATAATAAATCCTAAATCCTTTAAGAGAAATCCTAATCCTAAATCCTAAGAGAGATGAGAGAACCTCTCTCTCTAAAAACTACATCTAAAACCTAAAATTGTGAATTATGAAAAGCATGTTGAGTCTCTGCATGTTCCCTAACTTTAATCTGTGTTTCTGGGCCAAAAACTGGGTTGAAATACGGCCCAGAATCTGTGCCAGCGACTTTTGTAATTTTGCAGATCGCGCACGTCACGCATCCGCATCGTCCACGTGATTGCGTCACTTAGCGTTTTTCGTATCACGCGTGCGCGTCGTCCACGCATTCGCGTCGTTCGTGCAGCTTCCAATCCGCGCGGTCACGTCAGGCACGCGAACGCATCACTCTAATTTTTTTCATTTTGCACGGTCGCGTGAGCCAGGCGACCGCGTGACTTCTCGCTGGTCATCTCCTCAATTCCTTGTGTTCCTTCCTTTTTTGCACGCTTCCTCTTCATTCTCTAAGTCATTTCTGCCCTATGAAGCCTGAAACACTTAACGCACAGATCAAGGCATCGAATGGTAATAAGAGAGGATTAAGCTTAGCTAAATTAAGACCAAAGAAGCATGTTTTCAATCATAGAACTAAACTAGGAATGAATTATAAAATCATGCAAATCCTATGAATAAGTGGGTGAAAAGCTTGATAAAACCACTCAATTAAATACAATATAAACCATAAAATAGTAGTTTATCAATCACCTCACCTCTAATTCAGTTCAAAATTCTCTACTGGGTTTTTCAAGTATTATCCATCATCTCTGTTAAGTTGTCGGTGTCTTCATTGAGAATGATATCACCATCTCAATAGGAAGACCAATTACCATGAACTCAATGGAGGGAGTGAGAGGAGCACCTCATCAGGAAACACAAGAAAAAGAAGCTCGACAACTTCCTCTACCTCAGCCTCAAGCTCCTCAAGTTTAAGCTAAACTGAGTCAACAACACTTTGCTCGTCCACAACAAGAGGTAGGGTGGCAGCAAGTGTACTCCGCAATCCAAGAATTCTCCGCACAACAAGCAAATTTCTATAGAGAATTCTAAGAGCACAAGGCCTTACAAGAGGCATTAGAGCTTTGCATGAGGAACATCATAAGGAATTCCAAGATTATCGAGCACTTTCTAAGACTCGATATGAAGCCGAAGACTCTTAGCGACTAAATATGCATGCCAAGATGAACTATTGTATTTGGGCACAAAATGCTGCACATCCAACAATACCTCCATATGAAGAGGTAGCCAAAGTTTATAAAAAGGAGCTTAAGAAGATAAACAAAGAACATGCACTCTGGAGAGACAGGGAACTAGCTGTTCAAGGACTGTGGAACCCAAAGAAAAGGATAAACATTCTGTATCAGGAATTTGGGAACCAAGAGAGAGTCAACAAGTTGCTGATGGCGAGGATGATGATGGTAGCGATAATGATGAAGGCAACAATGATAAATAAGGTGGTCAAGTTCTTTTATGCTTCTCCTATCTTTCATTTCTTTTATTTTTTTACTATTATATTTGTCTTTTTCTTTCCTTTGTATTTTTTTCTGTTTTGTTTTACTTTGTTTCATTTACTCCTTCTTGAGCTTTGCAACACTTAGCAAGCATGGATTATGTATCACATAGAAAATGCAAAGAAAAGGGTTGAGCAAAACTAGAAAAAGTATGACTAAGTGGGTACGAAAAGCCAAACTAACTGAAGTGTTCAGTGCAAAATGAGTATCACTATTTGAGACTTCAAACTAGAGGAGTATTATAGGATTCTCATATTTCACAAAACCTTAAAGAAGTGCAATCAATCAACTAATTAACAATTAAATAAACAAACAATGGGAGAAAGAGAATCCAAAGGCTCTGAGAACCATTGACTAGAAAAGTTAAAGAAAATATGAACTCAAAAAGTTCCCTACTCAAGTACTTGTGGTATTTTTTGTGTCATGAAAAGTTTGAGACAAAATATTTAGAGTCACGGCTAGACTCAAGGTGTAAAGCACCCCCTCCAAAGAAAGAGACACCTAAAGCCTCTGAGCACCGCTGATTGGGAAGGTTAAAAAGACCATATGAACTCAAAAGGTTCCCCGATCAAGTGCTTGTGGTGTTTCTGTGTCAAGCAAAGCTTGAGATAAAACATTTAGAGTCACGGCTAGGCTCAAGGTGCAAAGTACCATCATAAAAGAAATTGTGAAAGAAAAAAAAACATTTATGCTTGCTTCAAGGTGAGAATTGATAAAAGAAGATTCTATAATATGATCAGGATGGAAGTCTTGCAAGAATCAAAACTTTTGCACTGGATTGTGTACAAGTGAAAAGGCTGACCAAACCTATTGAAAATGCTACAAGTTACCCTTGATTTACGAGGTTTAGTTATTCAATTATGAATGCATGATTCTTTGTTTTCTTGAGGACAAGCAAAGTCTCAAGTTTGGTATTGTGATCCGCATCTTTAGTTGTTTTTCCTTGTGAATTTCATTCAATAAGCTAATGATTTTTGTTAGATAAGCAATGATTTCATAATTTCGTGAGAATTACTTTGAGTTAGTTTGAATTTGATATTGACACATCTGAGATCGCTAAATATTTGTTACAGAAGAATTTTGAGAAAAGTTAGCAAAGATTAAAGAGGAAGAAGAGGCTAGGAATCATCACAATGAAGAGGCAGAAAAAGGAGGAATCAAACAAAAAGCTCTCTAGACCAAACGAAAAGCTCTTTGGACAAGAAAGCACTAATTAAAGCCTTGCGTCAAAAGTGGAGGGCCATGCGTGCCACTTGCCAAAGCAAACAGAGGCCCCATGGCCAATTGAAGCATCACGTCATACGTGAAAAGTCATGTGTTATACTTGAAACTCCCTGCGTATAACGCATGGGCTTGGGACACCTCCAAGGCTTGCATGAAGCCATGCATATAACGTGGGGTGTCCTGCATTATACATGGGATGCAAAACAGAGGCCAAACTTCCTCAATTGTGGCCCATGTGTTGTACACATGGTGGTGTGATGAGCGGATAATTTATACGCTTTTTGGCATTATTTTTAGGTAGTTTTTAGTATGATCTAGTTACTTTTAGGGATGTTTTCATTAGTTTTTATGCTAAATTCACATTTCTGGAATTTACTATGAGTTTGTGTATTTTTCTGTGATTTCAGGTATTTTCTGGCTGAAATTGAGGGACCTGAGCAAAACTCTGATAGGAGGCTGACAAAGGACTGTTGATGTTGTTGGAATCTGACCTCCCTGCACTCAAAATGGATTTTCTGGAGCTACAGAACTCCAAATGACGCGCTCTCAATAGCGTTGGAAAGTAGACATCCAGAGCTTTCCAGCAATATATAATAGTCCATACTTTATTCGTAATTGGATGACGTAAACTGGTACTCAACGCCAGTTCCATGCTGCATTCTGGAGTCAAACGCCAAAAACACGTCACGAACCAGAGTTGAACGCCCAAAACACGTTACAACTTAGCGTTCAACTCCAAGAGAAGCCTCAGCTCTTGGATAGATCAAGCTCAGCCCAATCACACACCAAGTGGGCCCCGGAAGTGGATTTATGCATCAATTACTTACTTCTGTAAACCCTAGTAGCTAGTCTAGTATAAATAGGATAGTTTACTATTATATTAGACATCTTTGATCAGTTTATGCAATCTTAGACATTGAGGGCTGGCCATTCGGCCATGCCTGGACCTTCATCACGTATGTATTTTTAATGGTGGAGTTTCTACACACCATAGATTAAAGGTGTGGAGCTCTGCTGTACCTCGAGTTTCAATGCAATTACTACTATTTTCTATTCAATCCATTTTATTCCTGTTCTAAGATATTCGTTGCACTTCAACATGATGAATGCGATGATCTATGACACTCATCATCATTCTCACCTATGAACGCGTGACTGACAACCACTTCCGTTCTACCTTAGACCGGGCGCATATCTCTTGGATTCCTTAATCAGAATCTTCGTGGTATAAGCTAGAATTGATGGCGGCATTCATGGGGATCCGAAAAGTTTAACCTTGTCTGTGGTATTCTGAGTAGGATTCCGGAATTGAATGACTGTGACGAGCTTCAAACTCGCGATTGCTGGGCATGATGACAAACACAAAAGAATCAAGGGATTCTATTCCAACATGATCGAGAACCGACAGATAATTAGCCGTGCTGTGACAGAGCATTTGGACCATTTTCACTGAGAGGATGGGATGTAGCCATTGACAACGGTGATGCCCTACATATAGCTTGCCATAGAAAGGAGTGGCAAAGATTGGATAAAAGCAGTAGGAAAGCAGAGATTCAGAAGGAACACAACACCTCCATACACTTATCTGAAATTCCCATCATTGAATTACATGAGTAACTCTATCTTTATTTTCTGTTTAAATTTTTTATTATTATTATTATTATTATTATTATTATTATTATTATTATTATTATTATTCGAAAATCCAATAATCTCTTAATATAGTTGAATCCGCTTGACTGGGTTTTACAAGATGATCATTGATTACTTCATACCAACAATCTCTGTGGGATCGACCCTTACTCACGTAAGGTATTACTTAGACGACCCAGTACACTTGCTGGTTAGTTGTGCGGAGATGTGACAAAGTGTGATTTATGTTTGAGAGCACCAAGTCTTTGGAGCCATTTTGATGATCACAATTTCGTCCACCATGGTGCGTATAATATAACACCCTAACTTTTAGCACCTCATGATTGCACTAAAAGTCCTCATGTTACCTACCTCTACTCCTCTAATTTCATACTTTATTTATTTAATATTGAGCTTTTGCGAATATAAACTGAGTTTTTAGTTATGAAAACAAAAGGACTTTAATTTAAACCATATAATCACATAATTATATCCACATAATAATAAATACATAAACTTATTCAAAATTTTTCAAATACAAGTCCTACCCCTCTAAAAACCAAAACAACAATTATCGAGGGGAAAAATCTAATAATTAAACCAAATTCATAAAGTACAATCATATATAATAAACTTGTGGTTCAATCGCGGCATTGCGCCAAAGCGTCCTGAACCAATCATTGAAAAGAAAATCTGTAGGAGGATGAGAAAATTGTCCTTGTAGGTTCTCAGCAGGGAAATAAATACCATCAAAGCAAAAAAAAATACTTGCAAATGAAATTAATTTCAATTTAAAAATAGTTTATCCTTAAAATAACTTTTTGAAAATGCTTTATGGAAAAACCTACTTTGAAAAGTTGTAAAGAAACTCCTTTAGTTTACAAATCAGTAAGATGAATACTTTAAAGAAAAGAAAAAGACCAACACCATGCCTAAAGGCTTCCTACCCAACTTACATAGCTCACTCCTATCCAACCAATTCACAAATTAAGATAATAAAACAACATTAAGTCCATCCTACATCAATCTCCATTACCACATATCAAAAACCACCCTTATCACACCGCTACCAAAGAGGGTCTCAGATAAACATACACATACAAATCAAACAAAGAAATCACAGATAGAGCACAAATACAGCAAGTAGAGCAAGTAGCAGATAGACACGGTTAATCATTTAGGTAAACTAAGATAATGCACACTCAAGCAAAACATACAAATGTATATGATGCATGCCTGTCCTATGGCTGATGATATCATCTGTCGATTATATAGCCAACCTAATATGTCCTGGTAGCTAACCATTAGACAGTCCCTCTGTGCTCACATCCTCAAGCTCAATAATATCCATGGAAAAATCTCAAGCTCAATTTATCCATGGGTGAGATAACCCGAGCTCAAATATATATATATATATATATATATATATATATATATATATATATATATATACCCATAGAGGAACCCGAAAAGTTAAAGTGCCCGGTCATATCTTGTGACAGAGGGTCAACAATGTCTGAATTATACAAACCAAATAGAATTTTAATTCATTATTCTCAATGTCATCATCATTCATCAATTCATTTCTCATTAAATCTCAAATTCATCATTACTCTCATCATCACTATCATCAACTCATTCATTAAAATCTCAATATTTACTTATCTCAACTTCAGTCATAATTCTCAAGATACTTATCAATAATTCCGCTAAAACCCTACTCCACACCTCTATCATTCACTGGGTGAGGCTTGGATCGTTACAAGGCTGTATACTAACTCAAAATAAAACATTGTAACACCCTAATATTCAAATCCTTATGCTCGAGTCATAAGTCAATGATATTACGGCGGTACGACTCTCAAGTGGATTTTTTTTATAAGAATATAGGTAATTTCGAAAGGAGTATTAATCGAGAAGCCTGAAAAGAGTAGAAATAAAATCGCGAAGACGTATCACTCACGTTTCGACAACGAAAAGATAAACCGTGAACCGAAAGCGATAAATGGACAAAGCATAAAGGAGATTAAGAGATAGATAACGGATAGATATACATAACATAAGTAATAGCCACTAGTCGCGACCCGCGAAGTTTAGGCCGGCTAGGGTACAGTATGAAAGTAGTTGACAACAGTATATCCTAATCTCTCCCAAAGGAAACATAAGAGCCTCTATAGGCAAGTTCCAAAAGAGTTCAACATATAATATAATCTTTTCAAAACAAAGGTGGAGAGATTCTAAGCAAAACACAAGGTAGGGAAAATAAATATCTTCGCCGTCTCTCAGACGAACCGCAGCTCACTTCTGAGCACCTGAACCTGTATCTGAAAAATAAGAGATATATACGGAATGAGAACCCAGGGCCCATGGGTTCCCAGTATGGTAAAAGTACCAAATAAATACAATGCACTGCAATAAAAACTCGCTAAGCATCCTAAACTCCTTTTCACCAAGTATCCAGCCTAGATTCTCACTAATCCATAAATAGGCATCTGCCGTAAGGGGATACTAAATCTAGTTCATGTTACACATGTTTTCCCAACTCGCTGATTCTTCCACGAATCAGACTTAGAATCATAATCAAAACCATCACCAGTTGTTCTGCCTCAGCAACTCTATATCAATACATCATACCCTCGCCTGGAGCTAGTGAAATCACATCACTGCGTCTACCCAGGGGGCTCAAATTATCTCATTCAAAAATCATCATCATCATGCAATCGCATCATCAATTCATCTCATCAAGAACAGCCCTCAACATACACCGACACCAACATGTGGATCTCTCAGTTGTACAAACACAAGCAATACAGACAAGTAATACACAAATAAGGTACAAGTAGAACAAGTAGCACATAATCAGGTAACATAGCATATATAATGTAGAAATCCAAAACAAATAGGCAAACCCAAACAATTCAAACATATGCAAATGATGTATGCCTGCCCTATGGCTGATGATATCATTTGTCGGTTATATAGCCAACCCGACATGTCCTGGTAGCTAACCATTGGACAGAAACACCCCTTGCGGAGCAAGTAGGTTTGAGCTACAACCCCCTTGCTACTACCCGCTCAGCCCAGAGCCAGTGGAACAACCACTACTGCGGCTACTACCCAGGCGGGTGTTTAACAGCTCAACCTGGAGTGAGTGGATTCACCACTACTGCCGCTACTACCCAGGCGTCACAATCTCTGACCTGGAGCAAGTGGGACGAACCACAACCCTTGCTACTGCCCAGGTATCTTAAGCAGTAACCCGGAGCAAGCGGGACGAACCACAACCCTTGCTACTGCCCAGGTATCTTAAGCATTAACCCGGAGCAAGCGGGACGAACCACAACCCTTGCTACTGCCCAGGTATCTTAAACATATATTCATTCAATCTCAATTCATATTATCAATCCTCATTGTTATCAAATCTCAAACATTAACCTGGAGCAAGTGGGACGAACCCCAACCCTTACTACTACCCAGGTATCAGAGTTACATTCATTCAAAACTCCATAATTAACTCATTTATCATAAACATCCTTTTCCGTCTCATACCCGGAGCAAGTGGACAACACCACTGCCTACTACCCGGGGTTACACATCACATTTCAACATTTTCATTATTATCCATTCAACACATTCATTCATTAATCATATATGCATTTATACTCAGCCATAATCAATAATGGCTTTGCCGTGACCCGGCAATAACTCAGCCATCCGGCTCATGGTTCAATCAAGAACCAGCCATTTATCAATAGATATAGCCCTTCGGCTCATGGCATACACGGTACACCTACCGTCATCCTCTATATCTCATATAATCATCGTTGATCACCATTGATCATAACTTTTCCCCTTGCTTCACTCGCAAGTTACCACATCCCCTAGTTCCTTTCTCATTACTAAGCATATCATAATGATTTAATACATAAAGGGTGAGATCGGAGGCTTAGAAGTATGAGATTTGGCTTTTAAAACTCAAAAATCAACTTTGGCATGAAAGCAGGGCCACGCGTACGCGTACTCCACGCGCACGCGTGGATGCCCACAAAGCTTCTCGACGCGTATGCGTCATACACGCGGACGCGCGGATCGAAACACAGCCAGACGACGCGTAAGCGTCAGCCACGCGTACGCGTGGGTGCATTTGCGCCCCAGGCACAAAACTGGCACAACTCTGGCACAACTCTCGGGAAAATGGCTGGACATTGGGTGCAACGCATCGATGCGCACGCGCACACCACGCGCACGCGTGGATGGTGCCTTTTTGAAGAACGACGCGTACGCGCCAAGTGCGCCTACGCGTGGAGGGTCATTCTGCTAAAAATTTTCTAAGTTAAAAGCTGCAGAATTCACAGATTCAACCCCCAATCTTCCGACGGACATAACTTCCTCATTTTAAATCGTTTTTCACCCGTTCTTCGAACGGCAGGGACATCCCGGATCCAATTTCATTTCTAAACAGATTTGGTACAAAACAGAGATCCGTAGTCCAAGTTATGTCCCGTCAAAGTATGCCCAAAAATCATATTTTTCATATAAAACCACAAAGTGCCATTTTCAAACAAGCCATTTTCAACTCTTTTCAAAATCAACCAAAACATGCCAATTTCAACCCTTTTTGAAACCAATCAAAATATACCAAAATCAACATCAAGCCTCCTCAACTCATACATTAACACTTTACCACGATTCACAAAACCGCCATATAACCATCTTTACCCATTTCAAACAAATGGCTAAATTACAAACATATCAACATGTCATACATCCTTCCTCATTCCAATTTCCAACAATACTATTTCCAATCAACCATCATTATACATAACCAATATCATACTCACTATCACGTGGTTTCACCCCCAAATCAACCTTAATCATTCCACAAACATATATCACGACATACATATCTCTCATGCATTATCATACCATCAAGGCATCAATAATCATACTCACATATATGACCACATAATATATATCAACCAAAATCAAACATACTTCATCTATACAATTTCACCCAAAATTACCAAATTCCACACTTCAACTCCTCAAACCTCATTATTCAATAACCAACCTAATCATTCATATATTCATTATATGAAATTCATCCAATCACTTGTGTCATCATACAATGCACACATCAACTTACCTCCCTTACCTCTTTCCGGCCTCCGGCCCAAAATATACGGCCTCCGGCCCAATTTCACAATTTAAATGCATAAACCACAAATTAATACTCATTACCCAATACATCAAATTTTCAATACACCAAGCATACAAGGCCACACAATTCTCAACCCAATCATCAATTCACATTACATACCAACTATGCATATTAGCATCAACCATTTACACAATCCAAACTTAATCCTAGGGGCATCTAGCCTAGGAATTCTCATCATACCACACGGTACTTAAATGAAACTTAAACCGTACCTCTTGTAGCCAAATCAATTGAGTCTCTTCTTTGGAAGTCTCCACCAACCTTAGCCCCAAGCCTCACCAAAGCTCCTCAAGCAACACCAATCTCCCAATTGTGCACCAAGATCATCAAATACACTCAGCCCATATGAAGTAGGGATAGAACCCACTTGGAATCCATGTTGGAGTATCCCTAAACACCCAAAATCATAAGATTTTAACACTAACTACCCAAAAATGTGTAACAGAGGGGAATTTCGAAAACTGGGCAGAGATGAATGGAATACTCACCACAAAACTTAGATAGAAATGTAGAGGATGAGAAGAGCGATGCGTGGCCGTAAATGGCTCGTCAATCGGAGCTCCGTAGCTCAAGTTATGGTGGTTTGAAGATCAAAGAGAGTTAGGTTTTCTCTCTTCTCTTCTCTCTTCTTAATTCAGCGCCCCAACCCTTCTTTTTAGGGTAAAATGAGCTGAAATGCTCATAACTAATGTTTATATATGTTGAGTCTTGGGCCCACTTAGGCCCGGTTCACTTATTTTTGTCCGTTGGCCCAATTTTGGACCAAAACCTTTAAGATTAGCGCTCTAAATCGCACTTCAAATATTTCTACCTCCCCTAATCATAATTCCTCATTTCTTAATATTATTTACTCATAATCAATTTTCTCAGCTGCAGTACCTGACAGGTCTCAGCCGGTACTGCCGGTCAAAATTTCACTGCGCGCTTTTACGCAGAAAACTATGTCTTCCGACTCGGAAAAATTCACTGAATCCAAATATCATATTTAAATCATCAAATTCTAATTGCCAAATCTTCCAACCATATTCGCTCCTCCTTAACTTATTATTTAATTAAATTTCGGTTAGACCGGGTATTACAAACATAATCTTTCATAGCTAAAATCAATCTAACTCAAACATGGCATAACCTGTTCAATCTCATTAAATCATTTTTCTAATTAGTCACTCTATAGATTGATAAGCCAAACTTCTCTAAATCCTCAATTTCAATATAATACTCCTAAAATCCGCAACTATTATCACAAGAATTCTTATAAATTAACTTAACTACATCCTCCTACAAGTATCTCTTTTTCATTCAAGTCCATCACCTAACTCTATTAACAGTATTTTTTCTCACACTTCCTAAACCAAACCCGTGGTTTGATAAAGTAATTTGCTTTTTTAAAACTTCGACTAATTAAATAAATCTCTTTTAATCATTATTTAAAATTAGATAAGTTAAATCATAAATCATTTTTCACAAATTGAAATCATAAAACTCATTTCTCATTTAAACCAACTTCCAAAAACTCTTTAAATTTTCACAAAAATTTCAACAGAACTTCTTCTAAAAATAGGAGTTTGCCACCCATCATGGGTCTCCTCTATTCAGCCTCAACCCAAATCAGTATTTTAAAATAATATTTTCAAATCCATCATTCAGAAACAATTAGTACCAATTTTAATAAAAAGTTCAAAATCGTCATATTCAATGACAAAATCAACGACAACTTCAATCATAGTAAAAGAAATCATTTAGAGCATGTCCAATGGTGATAAAATAAAGCCCTGTTCACTATTCTTCTGACAAAAAGTGGAGACCTAGCATTGGAAGAAAGTGAAGTTGAGTTCCTTCACATTTTTTAAGGCAAATGAAACCCTGCTCAGAGGAATTAAGCTTTTTCAAAAAGAAGCCAACCAAAGTTAAACATGTGTGACTAACAATTTATTAATAATTATATTAAATAATTATATTAAATAATTAAATTATAATGAATTTATTAATAATTATAATAATTAATTATCTTAAATAATTATATTTCTATTTAATTAATAATTATATTTCTATTTAATAATTTATCAATATAAATAATTATATTAAATCAATATTGAATAATTATCAGACATAATTATCAATTATTATTGTTGGAATGATCCTAAACTTTCTAAAAATTTAGCTATGAGGAGTATATTTGATGCAAATAAAAAATTTTAGGGACAAAATTGAAATAAAATAAAACTTAAAAGTAATTTTAAAATTTTTGACAAATTTTATGGACAAAATATATATGTTACCATTTTTGCAATAATGGTTTAATTATTTACCTTGAAAGGCAAGAGAAAGTTTAGTAATGTTGAAACTATGAGAAGTTGCATTCTGGGAGAAGGCAGGATGTTGGAGAAGCACATTCCAGTTAGAGTACTTCCTCTTATAATTGTAGTTAGAAATTTTTAAAAGTGTTTGTTTAAGAAGAAACCCAAAATGGGTATCTTCTCAAAATTAAAGCAGGATCATAACAACATATATTATTTCAAATAAAAAATATTATCATCCACCGTGCTGTGTTTAGTAGCTTTCTTTTCACTATTTTTTGGGATATTGGATGATTATTGAATTTTTTGCTGCTAAATTCAACAAGGAGAAAAAGGTGAAAAATTAAAGCATAATTTGCAATATCAAATGTTCAAACTGACATAGAATACAAACAGGTTCACATTATATTAAACAAAATCAGGCATTACTATTGTACAGCATAAAAAATCTGTGAACTGTAGTCACCTGAGACTACTTTTGGAAAAGTTTATCTTTCTTCAATTGCTTCTCTCTTACTTGCCTACAAAATTCACAAACTTGTAACATGAAAATTAAAAAAAAAAACAAGATGTCATTCAATAGTACTATTGTTACGCTAGTCTAAAAGACTAGCTTCAAATCAAAAGTTGAAAACTTTTCAGCTAGTTTACAATGCTATTTAATTTCCTCCCATAACTATCATAAAAGAATTTATTTCAGCAAAAAGAGTGTCAAAAACTCAATTTATGAAAATCTGATTTAAACTGTAAAAAACGCAAAAAGCACAAAATTATAAGCAAGTGGAGATCTTAAAAAATGGCGATGATGATGGAGAAACCTTCTCCTCCTTCTTCTTCTTTTTTTTTATGGGTCTTCAATTACATGCTCTTTATTGTTCTGCAAAGAATTATCCATTAGAAGATAAGAGTGAGGGTTGTGGAATCCAATGGCGGCTTCTCCATGAAGATATGGCAATGAAAGGAAGGAGTTGCAATGTCGATAGAGGAATCCAACCAAGACAAACACTAATCTAGATGTTTTGTTAATAATTTTAAAGGGTATCCAATGGGGAAGAAAGATTCCAAGAGTAATTTGTGTGATTCATGCATGAAGATGGAGTTTTTCTGTTTTAGGGGATCGATTATTACAACACCGAACTAGTACATTCAAATAAGGATCAACAAGGTTTTGTGTCAACAGAAATACTATTGGAAAAAGATCCAAAATCTTTTACATTGAGTAATAGATTGACCTTTTTTTAAGAGGATCTATTTCAATGGGGAGAACTGTGAAATGCCCTTACCTGACATATCCTATGCAATACTTTGAGACCTACTAATATTCTTTTACACATATCCTATGCAAATACTTTATTTATTGTGTTTCTGGACCAAAGGTTCCTTTGATTTTCAACAGTGATTATTTTGTATATGGTAATAGATTGCACCTACGAAAAATTGTTACATGGTAAAAACTTCGGTGCTATTAACTTCATGTAAAATTAATAGTTGAAGTTAACTGCACTTGAGTTTCTATCATGTTACACGGTTGTTTGTAGTGCACATTTTCATCAAGAATTGTCATGGTTCTAAAAATCGGATCAGACTGATTGGTTGAACCGATCTAACAAGGAACTAGTGGAATTACTGGTTTGGTCCAGTAGAAAAATATATTTTTACATTATATCTGTATTAATATTATATCTATTTTTACGTATATATCTTTTTTTTAAAATACTCTTAGTATTAGCACATGGTGTATTAAATAAATATTTTAAAATTAACTTCAACATATGATAAAAATAAAAATTAAACTAAATAGATATTAGAAACACAAACACAGGCACAACCCATTTAACTCAGCTCTAATCACAATCACAGCAAAAAACTTCCTAACCCACCCATTTAATTACCTCACCTACTTTCATAAATTTACCTAACAATTCTCTTCTTCCTCTGACCAGGATCATGAAACTCATCATAATTCGGGTCTAACTTCTACCTATTACAACCATGCCAACAAACAATCCTAAACCCAAATAAGTGAACAAACCTAGTGGCCATTCAACAACATAAAGAACAAATCCATTGCGCTGTCACGTGCTCGCTATTAAAGTAGATTAATAAAAACGATTAATAAATACATTAGAGTTGATACACTTAACACCAGATTAAGAAAAAATGAACAATGCATAACATGTTACTTTTTTATTAATCAAATTATTATAATTCAAATTAATTTTAACAAAACAACTTAAAATTATAATTTTAATTTTATCACGTGCATGGTGCAGGATATTACACTTGTATGGTAATAGATTGCACCTACAAAAAATGTTACATGGTAAAAACTTCGGTGCTATTAACTTCATGTAAAATTAATAGTTGAAGTTAACTGCACTTGAATTTTTGTCATATTACACGGATGTTTGTAGTGCATATTTTCATCAAGGATTGTCATGGTTCTAAAAATTGGACCAAACTGATCGGTTGAACCAATCTAACTAGGAACTGGTGGAATTACTGGTTTGGTCCAATAGGAAAAATTATTCGTGGAGAAACCCTTTCAAAATTGTTGAATGGCCGAAAACCAGCCGGTCAAACCAAAATCAGAATCCAGCTAGTTTACTCTAAACGGCACCGTTTGATATTAAAAAAACCAAAAAAGAAGAAAGGGTTTCTGAATTGAGAAACCACTAAACCAGTCTCTCTCCCCTTTGAAGTTCACTGCAGAGCGGCAGAGGCTGTGTCAAAGATCTTCCCATTCTTCCTTCAAAACCCTAGCCTTCATCGCGCCGCCGTTGGTCTCTTCGTCGCCGCCTAGTTCATCGTGGTCGTTCGCCGTTCCTCCTGGTTTGTCATGCTCAAAGGCCCTCCTGTTCGCCCAACGCCAGCGTCTCCAGGTTCTGCTCCGCTGTCTTCCCTCCGTCGTGTTCATCGCCAGCTCGCCAACATCCGTGGCCAGCTCCCCGTCGTTCGTTGCTAGCTTCCTGTTGTTCGTCGCTCTCCCGTAAATCTCTGGTCACCGCCCTTGCCGAAGGTAATGCCTCCGATGCTCAGTCAGTACTCGAAGCTTTTTCTGGGTTGATTGACTTTGCTCATTGCTTCTTGATAAATTTTAACTCTATTACTGGCTTACTAGCTTGTTCTAGGTTGGTTAACTCTATTGCATCGATGATAAATTGATGCTGATAAATTGTTACTACCTTGTTCTTGTTTTTCTTTTCTGTTGTTAAATTTCTTTTTAAAATTTATTGATGATAAATTTTGTGCTCATTGCCTCATTTTAGTGTTTTTTTTTTGTTGTTAATCATTATGCTGAGTATGTTAAAATTGGGTTGAAAATTTTGTTAATCTTTGTTAAAGCATGTTAATTTTTGTGTTAAAAATTAGAAATCATGGATAACAACATCATAGTAAAACAAAAAAATGGGTATTGAAATAAACTCGCAGGTTATGGCAAGTTCTTGATATGTGTTAGTTGATGTTTTGGTTATTGCAAGTATTGTGTAATGGATTGTCCCTGCTTTCTCAGGTTGAGTTTCTATGAATTACTTATAAACCGAAAAACAAAACAAATGCCTCCTAAAGGAATACTTGTAATTTAATCACAAAATATAACAAATTGTGTATTGAAATGAACTCTAATAATTACCGTCTTAATGATACTTTAGCAACTATGTTTTACTATTACTGTTTTAGCTATCAAAAACTAGGTAATTATCATTTCCGTCTATATTAATAGTTTAATACCATTGAATACAGAAAAACACTGAAATGATATGTGATTAATCACTATTATGTCAACTTGAAACTTGAAAGTAACTGTGTGTAAAGTTTGAATATTAGTTTTATTTTATTGGTTAAGAAATCACCGTGTAGAATCTTTTGGGATTTCATACTTTAAACTAAACTTGATTAGCCAAATAAAGTGGCAACAAACAGTATATTCTGAAAACCGGACCAGACCGGCCGGTCGAATCGGTCCACCAATCAATACTAAGCCAAGGATAACCAACATTGAGACAAATAAAGAACAAATTGAAATTGTCATCGAAGTTCCATTAACTTCACATGATGTAATTATGAACAACCCTTTTAATCAAGTTGAACATACTCCCTTTGCACAAGATCCGATTTCTCATTTGCTTCAAACTGGACAAAATGAGATCAATAATTAAAGAGAAGAAATCATCGATCTCAGTCAAGGTGATAACAATTTAAGTGAACTTCTTGGAGTTATCTCGAGGATTTCTAAAGGCAAGGAAGCCAAGAAGTTAAGTTCTGAAAATAAATTGATTCACTTAGATCCAACTCCACAAATTAATCCTCTTGAAAGTGCTCATGATCAAAGTCAAACAAAAATTTCCATTGACTCTGATATTTTTTAGCTTCTCCAAAAATTGAAACTTTTGCATGCGAGTCATATCGAAGCATGGTTTTCACAAGATGATTGTTATGCCACACTGAACCATATTTCGAGCTCGAACATTTTCCTTGAAGATCCTGCTGATCATGTGAAGCCACTTTCCTCTTTTGTCAACCATACGAAAAAACTTTTTTCATGTCAAGACGATCTTGAATTTTATCAAAAAAAGATAAAAGAAGTCAAAGATCAAAGTGTTCAAGTAGAAGTCTCTTTGGAGGATAGAAAAAAGAAAGCTTTTAAATATGAAGGTCATATGGCTGATGCTCTTGTTGAGATGAATCAAATTAATCACTTGGGAACAAGAGCTTGAAAGGAAACTTGATGAAATTAGGCAAAACAAGATCCTTCTTCAAAAGCCTCTCGATAAGCTACAAAGTGTAACACCCTACTACTCAAATTCTTATACTCGAGTCATAAGTCAATGATAATAAAGTGGTATGACTCAAGGTGGAGTTATAGTACATATATAATTAGAATAATTTATTAAACGAGAAGCCTGAAAAGGGAGTAAAAGAAAATCGTGATCAGAAACACACACGTAACAAAAAGTATCGCGTTTGGAAAAGCGGAATAAAAATAAAACTTAAAGGAAGAATAGAGTAAAGATAGAATATATCTATAAACATATGTATAATAGCCAATAGTCACGATCTGCAAAGTTTAGGTCGTCTAGGGTTGGTGCGAGAATTAATTCCGGTCTAGAATTTCATAAAAGAATCTCGTTGCAAGCATAGTCTAGATCAACAATAAACTCTCACAATCAAAGTTTAATTTGTTTGTCACAACTCAAACCAATAAAAAGCAAAAGTATTAAAGATCGTATCTCAAAGGAATTGCAGCGAGGGTGCACATATCATTGGCTATGGAAAACGAGGGTTGATAACAATAAACAAGAATTTAAATGACAAGAAAGTAAAGAAGCATATCAAGGGAAAGGAAATTTAAATGGCAAAAGAGTCTTGGAAAGGGTTAAGAGTCAAGGTTATCTATCCTTGTCATTGACCACAAACATGAAAAATTATAAAGAGTTAATCCTACTTAATCAACCCTAACATCGAGGATAGGTCAAATAGGCATAATTGATTTCAATCCACAAATTCCAACCAAATCAACTAACAACCCTAAATTACCAATCAATATTGAACATCAATGACTCAAGATCACCTAAGTCCTCAATCCCAAGCCAAGAGTGTGAAAAATACACTAAAACTAAAAGAAGCATTTTATCAAACACTTGGTATGCACAAAAGGAAAAACATGATAAATTACATGAATAATAAGATCTATGACTACCAATTGCAAGAAAACAATAATAACAACTCAATTAAGCAACAATAAATACAAAAATATTAAATTACATTAAATGGAAATCAAAATTAACAACATGACACTAAAAGAAACAAACTAAAGAAATTAACAAATAACAATAAGAGAATTAAAGTGCTAGAGCAAAAAATTGTAATTGAAACTAAATTAAAAAAAATCAAAATATGAAATTAAAGAGAAAATTTAAGCTAAGAACCTTAAATTCTAGAGAGAAGAGAGATCTTCTCTTTTTAGAAAACTACCCTAAAACATGTTCCTAAGTTACCCTAATTGCTCTCCCTTTGATCTTCCTTGAATTTGGCTTAAAATACTTTAAAAATGAGTTGGATTGGGCTTGGGAAGGCCTGAAATCACGACCTACATGTTCACTTAAGTGAAATCACGTGCTGGCAGTTGTGCGTACGCACAAGGCATGCATACGTATGAATTCGAGAATTTCCAAAACCTGCGTACGCACAAGGAATACATACACACAACTTGATATTCATTCGTACACATGACCCTAAATTGTTCCAAACTTCATTTCTTCATGAATTCTCCACTTTGCATGCTTTTTTCTCACTTCTTCAATCCATACAAGCCTTCTAAACCTAAAATCACTCAACAAACACATCAAGGCATCGAATGGGATTAAAGTGAATTAAACTTAGCAATTTAAGGGCCTAAAAAGCATGTTTTTGTTCTTAAGCACAATTGAGGAAGAAATCATGAAACTATGCTATTTCGGTGAATAAATGTAGGATAAGTTGATGAAATCCACCAAATTTAATCTAAAATAAACCATAAAATTGTGGTATATCAATCTCCCCACACTTAAATAATAGCTTGTCCTCATGCTAAACATTAAGAAATACAATAAAGGGGTATCAACTTTTATTCAATGTAAACTATCTATATGCAATCTATCTAAATGCATGCAACTACTCTACTTAACATTATCTAATTGTCTACATATACCTACATAGTTAGAGTAAATTAATTTCCAAGAAAGCATAGATAAGCAAAAGGCTAAATCAATAGCAACCAAGTCAAATTCACAATTGAATTGAGTCATATAAAAGAATTTACAAACTTTCACGATAAGAGATAATTATAGGTGGAAACATGGAATTGAGCAATCAAACCCTTCACTAGACGTGTATATGCTCTAGTCGCTCAAGTGTATAGTGTTGATTCACTCAATTTTCTTCTAATCATGCTTTCTAAGACTTGTTTTTCGTCTAAAAATTAACAATTATTTAATGCATAGATACAATTATCATGAGAAATTTTCACAAGTTTATAATGGAGTTATGGTCAAGATAAGTATATATATGGCTAAGTGAGCTAGAATTTGAACTTTTGATCAACTTAAGCTCTCACCAAATATATATAACAACCTCTACATTTATAATACAACACCTAGCTATCCATAATCTCACTTTTTTCACATACTCATGCATTCTTTTCAATTACAACACATATGCCTTGTTATTATTATTCTACTTTGGGGCATTTTGTCCCCTTTTTATTTTTTTTTTTTTTCTCCTTTTTTTTTCAAAAGTGAACATATGTACAAGTGTCAATGCATATGGTTTACATAATTAATGCATAAGTATTATCCAATTCCCAAGATTTTAAGTAAAGATACAACACACACTTTTATCCACCAATGTTTCTCAACTTTCTCCACACTTAAATGACACACACACTCTCTATCCTAATCTAATCAAAGATTTAAATTAGGGATGTTTATTATTTTTTGCTTAAGATTAGTAATGTGCTAAAATTAAGAACAAAAGAGAAATAAAAAGACTCAAAGTGGGCTAACAAAGGTAGATAAAATGGTAGGCTATTTGGATAAGTGACCTAATTGAAATGAAGGCCTCAATCACATAATGTATTTATACATCAAATAATGGATATAAAAAATCAAATAAATCCAATATTGCAATCATAGAAAGTGAATAATATACAAAAATAAATATAGTAGTTATATCATACAACCACACATTAAGGCTCACAACTCACAAGATTGTATATTCTTAGCTCAAAAATCATATTTTACAATGTATAATTCAAGCAAATTTCAATAAAAAAATATCAACTCAAATCAATTGAAATGCCACATTTGGCTTGCTTTCTTTCCTTCTTTAATATGTATATATATAATGGCATATATATAATAATGGCCTTCAACCACTTTCTTTTTCTTTTCTTTTTTTTAAATTAAAAATATTTATATAAATATAATTTTTATTATTTATAAATTACTAAAATTATAATTTTAATGATGTAAAATATTTTATCATAACAAAAATATATAAAAATATGAATTTAATTCCATTCAAATCATTATAAATTAATTTAGTTATTTTTAATAAAATAATTTCTAAAAATAAAGAACTCTAATTTATAAAATAAATAATAACTTATTTATATTTATATTTTTAAAATTAAGGGTAGTTACATTTTATCCACCTTACAAAAATTTTCACCCTTAAAAATTGATACAAGATAGAAGAAGTTCAAACTAACTTTACTTTTGAACACATTAGGAAAAAAAGAAAAAATATTTTGGCATATATAAGACGTAACATATTAGGAAGAAGCTTTAAAATCTCAACATATATATATATATATATATATATATATATAGAAAAAAAGTCTGCGCAAAGCGGAAGATACAAGATAGGCTGGTATTAGAGTGACGAGTATATCGTTTGCACACTGAACTCATACCAACTTTAGAGCTTCAACTGCCTAAACTTCAACATGACGTAACTTCGTCATTCCCAACCATACCATATTAAACAGATTCTCCGCGAATTCTCATCAAACACTCCGCAACCCACTAATAGGCAGAAGTCTAACATCAACAAAACTCATTTGCAAGAATCAAGTTCATCAACATTCTGTGACATCGCACACTTACAAATTTCACCTTCTGCGTTCGCACAACGTATCCTAAAGAACTAACATATCTTTTGCTATATCTAACGATCGCACATGTCACCAAAACAAGTCTCAAGTTACTCAAAAGGATACAAGACCTCAGAAAAGGGACAAGCAACAAGGACAATGTTCATAAAGATTTTTACGTTTCTCTTTGATGCATCAACAAGTCCAAAGTTACATCAGAGAATACATGAGCCAAGAAAAAGAGTTTAAATAGCATAAGGCAGATATCCAAGGTATCGCACGTTACTCTAAAACAAGTTTGAGTTACCTAAAAGGATATCAAACTTGGGAAGAGAAGAACAAAATTTATGGATGGGGTTCATAGGAATTCAAGAGAATGTTTAAGAACACTATCAGGCAGGGAATATTCAGAATGTAAGGTTCGAGACAAGAACTTTAAAAGAATCAAATTTAATCGAAATGAGATATACATAAGATGCAAGACATGAAGCAAAAGAACCAAACCGCATCTTAAGAAAAGCAAATATCTCAGGGAGTTCAAGTAAATGTATGCAGTTAAGATCAAATAAAAATAGCATATGAACAAGGAACAGGATTGGGAAATAATTAGTTCACTTTTCAAGAAAGAAACCCCAAACAAAACTTCAAGATAAACTATGGAAGAACAAGATACGTGACCGAGCAACCCTGAGATGCAACTTCTAACATTCCCAAAACCCATAATTTGCATCACCTATTAATTCTATGTCGTCTATGACAATCCATTAGTGTTTTCGTATACACGTGTCATCAGTATTAAGTTGGCCAAACCTAATACCATGAGAAATGCAACGGTCGACTAACAACATTAATCAATAGATAGTCATGCGTATAAAACTCAAACTCTTGTCATTAGGACAAGTCCTATTGCAAGACAGACACTCAATGTATGCAGTAAAGCATAGTCAGTCCATTCCTAAGGCTCTAACAAGAATGAACTGCTCTGATACCATAATGTAACACCTTAACTTTTAGCACCTCATGATCGTACCAAAAGTAAGGCGTTACTAACCTAATTCTTTTTATTATCTATTTAATATTGAGCCTTTACGCGTAAATCTATCAATGGTTTTACTAAAACTATAATTTTTCCAACAAGTACAAACAACATATTCACATACTTAATATGAATAATACGTTGTAGTGTTATATACAAAAGCAATTACAAAACCCACCCTTCTGAATAAAACTCTAACTAACAAGGTGAGGGGAAAATAAACTCTAACAACCCAACTCGTAAACATATTCCTCTGTACTCCTGCACTTCGCAATAAGCCTTCGCACCTATAGCTGAAAAGGGGTGGAGATAGGGAGTAAGAACTGGGGAGTTCTTAGTATCGCCTGGGTCAGGAGTTAAGTTCATTCTAGATATACTTGATCAGCAATAACAGTGAATAAGGTACCATCTAATTCAACAATTAAAGAACACAGAATTCAAACACAAGTACACACAATCATAGAAAACACAATCACAAACAAGTATGCGCAAACAAGTATGATGCATGTCTATCGCTAGTGCAGGTAATGAGCTCATCTGTCGGTTTCGACCCACTCTCGACGTAACTCAGTAACCTTTATCTGAGTTTGGTCAACCTCTGTAAGAAACTTCTGTCTTACAGGTGAGGCTCTCTCTGGTCAATGTATGTATCGATAACTTCTGTAAGCAACCTCTGTCTTACAAGTGCGACCATCCCCTGAATTGGCCGATGTATCTCTGAAAATCAAATCTCGATGGACTCACCACCATATCTCTGCTCGTTTTCAGTAGGTACACAATCATTTCAGTTCGTTCTTTCTTTCGTTTCTTTTATTCTTACTCTCTGCTCTCTTGTGGCAGAGGTTCTTTTTACTTAATATATCCTTCTCTTTCTGTGCTTTTTCTTTTTTTCTATTTCTCATCTTTCTCTTTTATTTTTCTTACTTCTTTTCTTCCTCTCTTCTTTTCTTCAATCTTTTAATTCCTTATCATAACCTAACTTCACAATCTTCCCTCGCCTTTCCCTAAATGTCTTATGTAAAAGAATTATAAAGTACTTTAATTAAGCCTGCGTTCTTTAAAGCTTTTAAGATCACTGTGTTTGCTCTCCCCTGACTTATAATAATATTAATAATATCTTTACTATATAATATTCTTAATAGAATAATAATAACAATAAAATAAGATATTTTAAATCGGTAAATAAACAGTATTTATATCTATTCTTAAAAACTTACATTCGTAAAACTTTTATTCTTAAACTCTTACTTGCTATCAATGTTTTAAACCTCAAACTCTTAAATATTTTATTTTTAACTCAACATCTTTACAAAATTATGTTTGAAATCTCACTTATCTCAATATTTATAAAAGTAACCCTGAGTTTTTATAAAATATCCATTTTTATCCCTGGACTTTATTTATTACCCAAAATATCCAAAAAACTTATCTAATTATAATATTAAACTCAACCTTTTCATAAAAATATAAGTATATTTTCTCAAAAATAATTTTTGGCTGATTCTTCTTTTCACCAAGAATCGAAATCTTCCTTATTTTCTTTTTAAAATATAAATTTAAATCTTAATCTATTTTTTTTAGTTTGACGGTTAGCAATTTTTTACAACTTTTAATTTAATTCATCGACCATTAAACCTCACCCACTTTATTCAAAAACTAACACAATGATAGCCTCAGACCAGCCTCATTATCACAGTTTGGTCAGCACAAACATGACCAAATCACAAGCTTAATCACATATAACAATATATCAACAAAATTCAATATAAAGTCAATCGAACTCCATCAATAATCATTTACAACAACCATTCATTTATCCAATACAAATTTAACTGGTGAGAATTTACTGAAACCCTGTCATCGTACGAAATCAAAATACTCGAGGTTACGGAAAAATTTTTTGACCGAGCTATGAAAAAAGAAAATGTCAGAAATTGTATGTGCCTCTTAGAATTCTAGTTGGCTGAACTCAAAGAGTAAGAAAACTACATCACTGTTAACTTCTACCAATTAAAAATATTACCAACGTATAAAAAAAGAAGATACAAATATTTTTACCAAATTAAATTTTTTATTGGAATTACGATTCTCAAAAAATTGAAACCGAAAAGTTTTGAAAAGTTCACGGTTTCTTTCTTTTCTCTCTCGGTTCTATCTCTCTTTTACCACCGAAGAATGAAGCATGCAATGCTAATTAGGTGCTAATAATCATGATTTACGAAAAAGATTACACATAAGGGGGTTCAGGTGTCATAAGTATATATATATATATATATATATACGGCTTGCTTTCTTTCCTTCTTTAATATGTATATATATAATGAATATATATAATGGCATATATGTATAATAATGCCCATCGGCCACTTACTTTTCCTTTTCCTTTTTTTAAATTAAAAATATTAATTATTCAAATTAAAAAATATATATGTATATATAATTTTCATTATTTATAATTTATTAAAATTATAATTTTAGTTATGTAAAATATTTTATTATAACAAAAATATATAAGAATATGAATTTAATTTAATTTAAATAATTATAAATTAATTTAGTTATTTTTAATAAAATAATTTTTAAAAATAAAGAACTCTAATTTATAAAATAAATGATAACTTATTTATATTTATATTTTTAAAATTGAGAGTCGTTACAGTTATCATGAAGCTGAAAAACTTTTCGGCCTCTATGGCAAAAGCACATTTGAGGGGGTTAAGCTTCATGTTGTGCTTACGAAGAGACTTGAAAACGGCCTCTTGATGAGTAGATATTTTATACGCTTTTTGGCTCTGCTTTCTTAGTGTTTGTAGTATATTTTGTTAAGTTTTATTATGTTTTAATAGGATTTAGTGCAAAATTCATATTTTGGATTTTTCTTTTGATTTTAGGTAATTTTTGGGTAAAATTGGCAAGTTTTGACAAAGTCTGATTTAGAGGCAAAGAAAGAATACCAGATGCTGCCAAATCTTGACCTCCATGCATTCAACGAGAATTTCTGGAGCTACAAGGATCCAATTGATGCGTCCTCAACGGTGTTGAAAAGATAACTTCTAGGGCTTACCAGCAATATATAATGGTCTATATTTTTCTTTGGATTGGACTGCCAAAACGGGTGTTGAACGCCGAAACTACCCCCTTTCTGGTGTTCAACACTCAAACAGGACCAACCTCCCAAGTTGAATGCTCAAACTGGCTTTCAACGCAACCAAGGGAGTAAGGAAGCAGCGTGGATTGATGAACGCCCACTCAACCAAGTTGGATGCCAAGCTCAACCCAAACACTCACCAAGTGGGTGAAAGTGGATTTTAGCACTTATTAGCTTATTTTATTTCTTTTTTGTGATTTTTAATTAAAAATAATATCTTTTAGGTTTAGTCTTAAGATTTTTATTATAAATAAAGGACTTTCTTCCTCCTAAGGATTATCCTTCCAAGGAGGGGAGAAGCACACACACTTTTCTATTTTTTTCTATAAAGTATGAGCAACTAAACCTCCTAGGTTAAGGTTAGGAGCTCTACTGATTCCTATGGATTAATACAATTACTTCTCTACTTCAATATATGTTTGATTCTATTGTATGATGTATTTTCATTCTTCATCTTCATGAATTTGGGGTGGAACAAAAGTGTGACCCCTTATTCTACACGAGTTCTTTACGAGTCCTGACCCGGATAGTATTGAGCTATAGTTTGAGAGTACATCACGGGTTCCAACAAGTTACTTGGGCTAATTGGGATATATGACATGAAATCTCATTAGTCAGAGATAATTGCGGTTCCTGTGGCTCTAAGGGCTCGAATCATAGAGTGTCATTCTTCGATTCGGAAGATCCGACCTTGTTTGTTGCGTTTTGAGTAAGATCATCAGAGATTGAATTGCGTGAGCTTCACCCCTTCCAGATTGATCTAGCCTAAGCGGGCGTTTGGTTTGAATCAGAGGAGATTAACGACCACGACCCATGGCTTAATCACTTACAGCCTTGCCATTGAATGAATCACTCATTGTTGGAGTAGCTAGTATGATGTTTTAATCCAAATGAATAAGTATCTCAGAGACCTTAACTGATTTCTCACTACTGTTTCTACATTTTATTATTATTTCTTGTTTATGCGCCTACAACAAACAACAACTATCTTTCCATTTTCCTGACTAAGATCTGCAAGATAATCACAGCTTGCTCAATCCGGCAATCCTCATGGGATTCGAGCCTCACTCACCTGAGGTATTACTTAGACGACCCGGTTCACTTGCCGGTTCAGTTGTGTGAGTCACAAATTCGCGCACCACCTCTAGGTCGCCGACTAGGTCGCTTGGCTCGCTAGTTTTCACCAAAATGTCATCGACGTAGACCTCAACCGACCTTCAAATAAGATTGCTAAAAACCTTGTTCATCAGCCTCTGGTAGGTCACTCCGGCATTCTTCAGTCCGAATGTCATCACTCTGTAATAGTAAGTACCATCTGGCGTTATAAACGCCATTTTCTCCTCATCAGGTCGGTGCACCGGTATTTGATTATACCCAGAGTATGCATCCATGAAACTCAAGAACCTGTATCCTGCAGCTGCATGTACCGAGGTGTCGATGTTTAGAAGAGAAAACGAATCCTTCGAAAACGCTTTGTTGAGGTATGAGTAGTCGACGTACATCCTCCGTTTCCCGTTAGCTTTCTTAATGAGAGCTACATTTGACAACCGCGTCGAGTACTCGAGTTCCCTGATGAGCCCCGCTTCTAGCAAGCTGGCCGTCTGTTTGGCTACTTTGTTAGCCCTTTCCTGCGACATTTTCCTTCGTCGCTGTGCTACAGGCTTAGCGTCTGGTTTTATTGCGAGCCGGTGAGATATAAACTCAGGATCTACCCCTGGCATGTTGGCTAGAGTCCAGGCAAAGAGGTTGCCATTTGCTGATGGCCTCCATGAAGGGGTTTTTTAGGTTGTGGGGGACGTTTCTGTTCATGAAGGTGAACTTTTCCTCCATGTCCCCAACTCGAAACTTCTCCAAGTCCCCTTGGGGTTCTAGCCTCAGCTTGTCATCTACTCTGGCATCCAGATCGGCTAGAAAAACTCCTGATGCCTCCTTCAATTTCTTCCTCAGGGAAAGATTGGTGTTGCCGCATGCAACTGCCATTTCTAGATCTCCCATTATGGAACTGACTGTCTCATCATCTGTAACGAACTTCATAGTAAAAAACTTGGTGTGTATCATGACAGAGAATTCGTTGATTGTCTTCCTTCCCAGGATGACATTGTAGGCTGTGGAGTCCCTCAAAACAACAAACTCTGCCATTACCGACCTCTTTCCTTCGCCGGAACCTACACAAATCGGGAAGGTAATTATCCCGTCGGGTTTTATGTAGTTGTCGCCAAGGCCTACGACCCCATGTTGATGGGTCTTGAGATCGGTTTTTCTGAGTCCCAGGGCATCGAACACATTCCTGAACATGATGTTGGAGTCAGTGCCGGTGTCGACGAGAATCTGCTTGACTAGGTCCATCCTGATTCTTGCCGTGATCACCATAGGATGGTTTTTCAGGACGTTTTGACACCATTGGTCTTCTGGGCTGAAGGATATCCTTGGGTGCTCCTTGGACTAAGTCTTGTGGTTCCCTGATGATACGGCTAGGACTTTGGCATCCTTTTTTATTGTCGACCTTCACTTGGGGGATGCATCTCGCCCAACCACAATGTTAACTACAGTAAGGGTGTTGTCGGCATCCTCCGTGGGTCCCTGTCTTGGCTTTACAGCCCAGCTCCAATCCTTTTTAGAATGCTCGCACTCCCTTCTTCTGGGCTCCCTTATGAACTGGGAGAACTCGGTTAGCTTACCTTCGCGAATGGCTTGCTCTAGGGCATCTTTCAGTTTAAAGCAATCTTGGATTTTATGTCCAAAACCCTTGTGATAGTCACAGTACAAGCTGTTGTTCCAACCTATTCTATCTTTCAATTGCCGAAGCTTCAACAAAATGCCCTTATCTACGATCTGTTTGCAAACTTCAACGGGAGGTAACACTTGGGTCACCCCCTGGCTCGGGTCCAGTGACCTGTCGGGTCGGCGGTTCACATTTTCCCGGGGTCGCTGGTGGGCTGTGTTGGAACAGGATTGATTGTTAATAATTGATTGGAGCTTGAGGTATGATTTATATAAAGTGTTGAGTTTATTGGACTAAACTATGATTAAGATAATGACTAAACATTGTTGTGTTAAATTGTTTGTGTGATATGTCTTGTTTAGTGTGCAAAAAAATGAAAGTAATGACACTAGCCCAAGAAGAATGAAACATTGGCCCACACACATACATATGGATTTAGCAAAGCAATCACTCTTGACCCCAAAGTTAAGTTGCTGAACCTTACGAAAGAAAGAAAGAAATGGGCCAAAATTCAAACACAATCAAGGACCAATGTTCATTTGTCGGGCCCCTAGCAAAATAAAAGAATGAAAAAACATTGGCCAAAATAAAGATTCAAGCCCTATTCGGTGATCCAAAACCAAAACTCACTCTCCTAGAACTTGAACCTCAATTCATTTGAATTCATTTTCACATCCACCGAACCATCAAACTCTCTCTTCTCTGTCTTCTTCCTTATCACATCACCGTATGAACCAAGAAAGAAGAAAGAGAAAAGATTTGAAGCTAGGATAAAAAGAAGAACAAAAAGCTAGCTTTCATTTTCATGAAAGAAGAGAAAGTAAAAGGGCTATAACAAAGGGGAGATTTCAACATAACAGAGGATCACAAAAAGGTGATTTTCCCATGTATGCTTCACAAAGAAACCATGAAAAAATCCTCTGAGCTACACTCACCATTCGAGCAACTATGAAGACACTGAAGTCACAAGTGCTCAGTGGCTCATCAACGATCAAAAATTAAACTTGGGGCCAAAGAAAAGATACACGGACCAGATTTAAGAAGCTTAAAGAAAAAGGAAGAAAGAGAATGGTATGGTTGTATGTCACTGCTTCAACCTTCTCTCTTTCTCCTCTGACCACGCCGCTGCTAGTTCTGATGTTGGAGAAGAAGATAATCCAAGTGTTGAACTTGGTTCAAACCTTAGAAGCTTTACTCCTCTATAATAGGGGGTGAACGGCCAAGGATTGAGTAAGAGAGAAAGAGCAGTTGCTTTAGTTTCCACAGCTCCCTGAGTTGTTCTTGTTCTTCTCCCTCATGGTTTTTATTTTATAATTCTTTTTCTCAGTTTAGTCTATCTGTGTTTCATTGGAAAAAGGCAAACATGGTGAGGATTGTAAGAAAAATCCAATAAATAAAAAAGGCAGTGAGCTAAACTTGGAGAAAAAGCCATAGTTATCTCAGAAATTCTTTGTAAGTATTTCTATTTTATGTCATGATCCTGAGAGGATTCTAATGTGAGAAAAATTGTCGGTTAGGAATTTTCATACCAAAATAGTCTCGTCGAAGTATAGTTCCAAACTAACAAACAACCATCAATCAAAGTTTAATTTTGTTTGTCACAAGTGCAAACCAATAATAATAACCGAGAGTATTAAATCTCAGGTCGTTCTCCTTAGGAATTCCAATCGAGTTCGCAAGTATTGGTTATAAGGTTCACAAAGGTGCGTTGATGATAAAGAAACAAAAAATTAAATGGCAAGAAATTTAAATGGCAAGAAAATAAAGCAAACAACTAAAGATAGCAAGTACTAAAAAGAGCCATTCATGGCAAGGATTGAGAATCAAGATTTTCTATCCTAGTCATTAATCATAACAGAATAATTATCAAGAGTTAAGCCCATTATGTTATCTTCACATTGGAAGAAAGTCAAATATGCCTAGTTAACCCCAATCCATAAGTAACGTCAATGGAAACAAGATTAACTAACAACCCTAGATCACCAATTTAAATTGGGTATTAATAAATCAAGATTGCCAATCTTTTCTTTCCAAGATAAGAATGCTCAAAAATTACTCTAAGCCTAAGCCAAGAATTTTATCAAACACTTGGTGTGCATAAAAACAAAAGCATATTAATTTGCAATAATAATAAAATCTACTACTACCAAATGTAAGAAAATAATAACAATAACTTAAATAAACATCAAAGAAACATAAAACATCAAATTGCATTAAATAAAATTAAAAGTAATAAGAGTTCATGAACATAAAAATGACATAAATGAGAAATTAACAAGATAAACTAAGGAAATTAAGGCAATAGAACAGGGAAAGGTAAAAGAAACTAGATCAAAACAAGAATTAAAACTTAAATCTAAGAGACATTAACCTAAATCTACCCTAATTCTAGAGAGAAGAGGGAGCTTCTCTCTCTAGAAAACTACCCTAAAACATGTTTCTAACCTACTCTAATTGCTCTCCCTCTTGTTCATTCTTGAATTCTGCATCAAATAGCTTCAGAAATGAGTTGGATTTGGGCCTAGATGAGCTCGAAAATTGCCCCCAGTATCTTCCTTTAATAAGGTCAGGTGACCAGTGTCACGTGTATGCGTGGCTGACGCGTGCGTCTCGCTTGGCGAAATTTCTTGGTCATGCGTACGCGTGGGTCACACGTGCGCGTTGCTATGATTTTCACAAATCCTCATTTCTTCATGAATTCTCCACTTTGCATGTTTTTTCTTCACTTCTTCAATCTAATCATTGCCTTATAAACCTGGAATCACTCAACAAACATATATCAAGGCATCGAATGGAATTAAAGTGAATTAAATTTAGCAATTTTAAGACCTAAAAAGTATGTTTTCACTCTTAAGCACAATTTAGGAGAATTTCACAAAACTATGCTATTTCATTAAATAAATGTGAGAAAAGTTGATAAAATCCACTAAATTCAACACAAGATAAATCACAAAATTGGGGTTTATCAACCTCCTCACACTTAAACCAAGCATGTCCTCATGCTAAACTCAAGAAAGACAAGAAAGGGGTATCAACATTTATTCAATGCACATTATCTAAATGCGACCTATCTACATGCAATCTATCTAAATGTATGTAATTACTTGGTTAAAATAAATCAATTTCCAAGAATACATATATGAACACAAGGGCTAGAGTAATCACAATCAAATCAAATCAAATCCACAATTGAATTGAGTTATTGAAAAGAATTTATAAATTTGCAAGAAAAGAGATGATCATAGGTGGAAACATGTAATTGAGCAATCGAACCCTCATCGGATGTGTTTTCGCTCTAATCGCTCAAGTGTATAGGGTTGATTCTCTCAATTCTCCTCTAATCATGCTTTCAAAGATTTGTTTTTCATCCAACAATCAACAATTATTCCATGCATGCATACAAATATCATGAGGACTTATCCATAGATTGTAATAGGGCTAGGGTAAAGGTAAGGATGCATATGGTCAAGTGAGCTTGAAATTTGAACCTTTGATTAACCTAAGCTCTTACCAAACACATATAACAATCTATACAATTCTAATATAATACCTAGCTACCCATTCTTCACTTTTTACACATACTCATGCATTCTTTTTTTTTAATTCTCATCCCATATGCATTATTTTTATTACTTTACTTTTTGTCCCCCTTTTATTGCTTTCTTTCTTTTTCTTTTTCTTTCTTTTTTTTATTTTTATATTAATTTTTTTAGTAACATAATATATACAAAAGATTAATTCATATGGTTTACATAATTAATATATGAGTGTGTACCCAATTCCCAAGATTTTCAACAAAACTACAAAATACACTTTTATCTCACCCAATGTTCTCAAATTTCCCATACTTAAAATAATACACACTCTCACTAGTCTAAGCTAATCAAAGATCCAGATTAAGGACTTTTATTGTTTTTCACTTAGGGATAATGATGTGCTAAAATTAAGAACAAAGGGATTAAAATAGGCTCAAAGTTGGTTAACAATGGTAGATAAAAGGGTAAGGCCATTTTGGTAAGTAAGCTCAAATGAAATAAAGGCCTCAATCATATAAATACATTCATACACAAAATAATGAACATAAAGAATCAAACAAATCAAAGATTACAATCATAAAGAGAGAATAACACAAAAGAAGAAAAATAGTGGTTATATGATGCAACAACACAATTAGGCTAAAAAACTCACAAGATTATGTGTTCTTAGCTCAAAAACATGTTCCACAATATATAACTCAAGCAAGATCAATAAAATTATTTTTTTTTTTGCTCAAATCAATTGGGTGCCATATAGATAAATTCCTTGAAAACTTTCATTATTTTGACTAAGCTTAGTATATATATATATATATATATATATATGCAAACCAAGACAGTTTAACTTAAGAGTTATAAAAGACCTAATAATAGAAGAAAAAAGAAAAAATAAAATGTGAAAGTGTTTGGATTAGAAATTTTTCACCCAAAAAATTGGCCGATTGGTCGAACGACCTCTTCACACTTAAAAGTTTGCACCATCCTCTGTGCATTCAGAGATGAGCAAGGGGGTATGGCGGCTACACGGATTGCCACCTTCAGCTGGTGGATCAACCGACTGCTGTATATTCTTTCTTCTGCTTCTCTTATTGCTTATGGTGAATTATCCTGAAAGATAGAAAACAGGATAGTAAGACAAGTAAATGCAATAGCAAGGAAGCATGAATTGTTAGAATGAGGTGATGATCACTAAAATGAAATGAGTTAATAAGTGTGTGACATTAAGGAAAATAATGTGTGAATTCTAGTTGCATGTAGGTTAGAACACACACTAGCATTGAAAGTTATGTCACAATTCACACAAAAGAAGTATGCACTTCACTCATTCTAGTGTGCTTGAAATACTTTAAAAAAAACTTGTAGGTTAAGGTAAACAAACAAGTAATAAAGAAGCATGCAAGTACTCAAGCGAAAATCAAGCAATTGTGAAATGGATATTGAATGGACATTGGTTGATGTGCAAGAGAATTCAATGCAACAAAAAAAATATAGAACTCACACACCAATCAATGACACATTTTTAATTTGATTTTGCATCACCTAATTGACATAAAATGGGAGACATGGGTGCTATGCAATTTAGGAAAAGAGAAATAGAAGTTAAAAATCAATCATATAGCATGCATGATCCATATAGCTTAAGAATTTCAAAAATATGTCCGTAAGTGAGCTTACAATCCGATTTCACAATTGAAGCATTATGCCAAAATGACTAGTTTAAAGTATGTGTAGAGCACATAGTTAAACAATTAAGGATTTAACATGTCATTAAGGCATAAGCATAACATATGGATGCATATGATCAAGCAACACAATGCATTGAGATAAATACACATCATCCACATCAAGGAATTGCCTAGTCAAAGTTGAAGAATTTAAATCATATGGTGGCCAAAACATGTAATTCAAAATATTTAGAAAGCTTTGAAGGCAATATCATAAGTACTTGGTATTCACAAATGTTAAGCATGAAAAATTCAATTCCAAGCAACAAAGTATAACCTTAACAAAGAAATCCAATAACAGATATTAACAACAATGATGCTAGAGTAACATCCTATCAGTACTTAGCAGTAATAAACAACAAACAAGATTAATAATCCAACACTTACCACCTAAAATAGAAAATTAAACTAACTAACTAACTAAAGGAGATGATGGTGGATGGTAAATGGTGGTGGTGGATGATGTTTGAAGGAGAGAAAGAAGAGAAAAGAAGAGAAAAGAAGAAAAAAAGTGGAGAGAAGAGAATAAAAGAAGAATGTGTGAAACAGGGTAGGGGATCACGCGTATGTGGAAGGTCATGCGTACGCGTGAGTGGCAAAAATGGCGGGTGACATGTACGTGTCTTACAAGCGTATGCGTGAGAAGGGGGAAATAGAAGGTGACGCGTACGTGTGACGTGGGAAGAAATTGTGCTAGACACATAGTTCCCACAGGCCATGCGCACAACTCTCTGTTTGCACCGTGCGATGGCACAGTCCACACACGATCCTGGCACGGCCATTATTTGGGGTCACGCATACGCTTGAATCGTGCATACGCGTGAAGGGACCCCTTTTTGTGTAAAATGTGTAAATTTTAAGATCTCTCAATATTGGACTCTTCATTTCAATGAATCCTGCTGTAAGTTTCTTCTTCACTGTGGTTCACGTATTAATTGGTTAGGACTTAATTATATGGATATTTACATTTTAATTTGTATATATTTACATATTTAATATTGTTGAAGTATTTAATAGTTAGATTTTATGGCTTCTTTTTCAGAATGAGGTAGCCAATCGTGATGTTCCCATGTCAGAATCTGCAGAGCATTCAACTTCTACATTATCTCATGTCCCAACCACATCATCTAAGCACAAAAATCGATCAACAGTTTGGGACCACTTCAAGAGAACCCCTGATGATGAAAATAAGGCTCAATGTCAATATTGTTCGAAAGTGATCAAGTGCGGGTATGAAACAAGTGCAATGAAATCACATTTAAAGATTTGCATAAGCAATTCCAGTTCAGATAGAGGCAAATGACAAAAGACATACACATTGCCTAGCCCAAAAGCACAAGTGGGTAGGTTTGCTGCAGAATATGCTAAAAAAATGATATAAATGTTTGTTCACAAGGAGCATCCTTTTCGATTTGTAAAAAGTCAAAGTTTTAAAGAATATTCGGCAGCCTTGCAACTAGGATTCAACACTCTTTCACGTATTTCATTGGCATGTGACATCTTGATGCTCTATGAAACAAAGAGGGTTCAACTTCAAAAATACTTTTTCAAATACGGAGGAAGAGTTTGTCTTACGAGTGATAACTGGAGTTCGTGCCAGAATATGGCATATATGTGTTTGACTGCTCATTTCATCGATGTGGACTAGAAGTTGCAAAAGAAAATACTAAATTTTTGCCAAGCCACCGGCCACACAGGAGAGATTATGGCTCAAAATGTTGAAGCTTGCTTGAATAATTGGAAATTGAACAAGATCTTGAGTTTGACAGTTGATAATGCATTGCCTAACGATGTAGGAGTTATGTATTCACAAAGAAGGCTGATTTCTTGGAAGAGTTTAGTTTTGAATGGAGAGTATTTCCATATATGGTGATGTGCGTATATTTTAAATCTGATTGTGAAAGATGGACTGAAGGAGATTGATGATTCGGTTGCCAAAATTCGAGATGCTGTGAAGTATGTTAGATCTTCAAATTCAAGATTAACTAGGTTCAAGGCATGTATTGCACAAGAGAATATTCCACTTAAAAGTCTTGTTTGCCTAGATGTTGAAACGCAATAAAACTCTACATACTTAATGTTAGTAGCCGCCTTAAAGCATCAGAAGGCATTTGAACTATTAGAGATGCACGACAAAAAGTTTGTTGAAGAATTAAACAAGGGAAGAGGGGTACCTTCAATTCAACTTTGGGATTATGCCAAGTCCGTCTTACCATTTTTGGAGACGTTTTACAATGCTACACTTCGTATTTCTGGATCCTCTTATGTCACTAGTAATTTATACATGAAAGAAGTGTTTGCTCTTGAAAGGAGAATTCAACAATATCGTGATGATGATGACATAAGTCATATGGCAAGTAAGATGAAAGCAAAAACAACAAGTATTGGAAAATGCAAAAACTATTAACATGTTGTTATTGCTGTAGTTCTAGATCCTTGCCATAAATTGGATTATGTTGAGTGGTGCCTAATTAATTCTTTTGGTGCGGAAGTGGGCGATGAATTGAAGACAAAGTTGTCTTCTTGCCTTCATTCACTTTATAATTTATATCAAGGTGCAGATGAAGGAAATTAAGATGATACCCTCTCCTAACTGAGTGCAAGTGATAAAGCCAAAGACATTTATGATATGGGGTTATATCGCCGATCAACCGATCGCAAATTCAATCTTAAATCTGAACTTGATCATTATTTGAATGAAGATTGTGAGCCAGATGATAAGCCTTTGGATATTTTAGTATAGTGGAAGGCTAACTCGAATCGGTTTTCCATCCTAGTAAATATGGCACAGGACATATTGGCTATACTTGTTTCAATAGTAGCTTCTGAGTCTACTTTTAGTATGGGAGAAAGAATCATTAATCAATATCATAGCTCATTGACTCCCAAGATGGTAGAAGCACTTGTATGCACCGAAGATTGGTTTAAAGGAGACTTTTTCTCTTCTCTTGCACCTGAGAATTTTGAAGAGCTTGAAAAGGTCGAGCAAGATAAATTGAATATTAAATGTCTCTTAAATATATCATATAATAATTTATCGATTCCAATATCTATTTTATAGTTTTTCTCTGTCAATTAACTTGATATATATAGTTTTTTTGTGCAGATTTAATTTTATCATAGGACATTACTTGTTCAGTGGGTCCTGGTTCAATTGCATTTGAGGATGACAAAAAAGTCTTGATTGCTTATGTTATGTTCTAAACACTCTAGGTATTAAACTTAATAGACGAATGTTTTAAATAACTTAGTAGGATTTAACTACTTATTTTTATTCTTATTTCAATTTTTTTATCTTGTTACTCGTATTATAAAACTAATTTAGAAATGGAAGCTGTGAATGCATATTATTCAATAGCGTTTGATGGGTTTGACAATTGGCATATAATGATTCAAATCTTGTTGCTATTGGTTCAACTCTTGTATCATTGGCCAGTTAAAGAGGAATGATAAGAAGTGTGGTGATTTTACAAATAAAAATAGGTTAATGGAGGTTCTATGGTCTAGTGAGAGGAAAAATACACATGGGATTGCTAAAGAGATTAGACTTGCTTTTCCAACGTTGGTTTTCTGAGAGAGATTATGGAGTGGACTATGCCTTGTTTGAATAGGGATGGTGTTAAAGAAAAATGAAAGTGTTTGGTTTATGCAATGGAACGAATTTCATTAATTACAAATGTTACTTGTATTATTTAAAAAAAAATTTAACTTTTAAATTAAAAAATTCAATTTAAAAAAAGGGTAAAAAAGTCGGTTTTTATATAAAAACCGGTTATTTAGTATAAAAAGCCAGTTTTTTTGGTGTAAATACTGATTTTTTATGTAAAAATCGGTTTCTTAATTTCAAAACCGGTTTTTCTATAGAAACCGATTATTTTTTAAAACCGATTTTTATTTTAATAATCGGTTAAAAATCAATTTTTAAATTTTCTAACTGGTTAATAACTGGTTTTGTCATGTAAAACTAATTTGGTTAATTAACCTAACCTAAATATTTGGTTAACCAAAAACAAGTTTGATTTTTGGACTATCCATAACCATGTACAGCCGTACTTGTTGAGCAATGAATCAAGCACTAGTTGCTTATTACATATTAACAGATAATAGATATCTGGAGTAGAGTATAAAACATGTTGCAACAGTTTCTAATTCAAAAGACTTCTGCAAAAACAAAACTCACTGTACAATAAATATTACAGAATCACTACATTTAAAATGAGAAAACTGTTATCAGTGAGTTATCTACATGTGGATCGCTCCTCAACTACCTGCAAATAATATCTGGCTAATGAAATGAACAAGGCAACTCAACTGGATTTATGTCATAAAAAAAAGAGCAGTTCGATGCACAAGCATCCCGTGTTTACACAGGGTTTGGAGAAGAATTGTACCCAAAGAATATAATGTCCGCAATTTAACTTGATAATTATAATAGTGGCACTGGATTTATGCCATGCAGTCACAAAAAACCTGAGATCATATTGTTTCTGTTTTCACAGCACCAATGCATTTCATTTCTTAACAGCTCCAAATTAGAATAAATTTGTCTACTTTGTAGATGGTCTTTGTCATTTGCAATAAAATAGTGAACCTCATTGTCTATCTCAATCCAGCTCAAACCAGTTTCTTTGTTTAACTTCAAGTCATTCATAGCCGTTCTCACCTTTGCGGCCTCTTCTGGCAAGCCTCCTTCTGCATACATATTCGATACGAGTATGTAAGAGGAAGCCTCATTGGGTGCTAAGTCGAGCAATTTTTCAGAAGCCCACTTTCCAAGTTGTAAATCGCCACACAACTTACAGGAATTGACAAAAGCCCTCCAAAGCAAAGATGATTCAGGAAATGGGCTCTCATTGATGATATCAATGGCTTTCGACAGGTTTCCTGCGCGGCCTAAGAGATCAACTATAAATGAGTAATGCTCAATCACAGGCTTGATCCCATACTTGTGTTCCATTTCATTGAATAAGCTTAATCCACTTTTACATAAACCTGTGTAACTACATGCTTGGAGAACAGCCAACATTGTAATCTCATCAGGATCGAATCCCTCTTCCTTCATATTCTCAAAAAGCGAAAGTGCTTTGCTTCCATCACCATGAAGTGCATAAGCAGAAATTATGGCATTCCAAGTCACGCAATCACGGTTCATTAGACAGAATATTTTATTAGCATCCTGCACACAGCCACATTTAGCATACATGGTAATTGCCGCATTGCATACAGCCGTATCATCTTCTAGTCCCAGCTTAATAGCATAAGCATGAAGACTCTCCCCTGCTACTAAGGAAGCTTGGTTGGCAGATAAACTCAGGAGCCGCGAAAATGTTATCCAATCTGGTTGCATACCACCGACTCTCATTCTGTTGAAAAAGACTAAAGGATCTTCCTCATCATCTCTTAATTCTGAATTTAAGTATCCAACTAGAATAGCATTAAATGAAGCAATAGTTTTTTTTGGGAGCTTGTCAAAAACTGTTCGTGCAGAGTGCAAAGTCCCACATTTAGCATACAAATCTATTAAAGCAGTACCGCTATTTACATCTGAGATATGGCCAAGCTTCATTCCAAGTCCATGAATTTGAAGCCCAAACTCCATATTATTGCACACTGAACATCCATCAAGCACAGTGCCGAGACAACCAGAATCAAGAGGCACACCCTCCTCAAGCATATTTATGAAAAGCTCAAGGGCTCTACTAGCGCAACCATTCTTAACAAATGCCGATAGAAGTGCAGACCAAGAAATCAAAGACTTCCTGTCGATTTTAACAAACAGTTTCTCAGCCTCTTTGACTATTCCTTCTTGTGCGTACAATGTAATTAACGCATTTCCGATAGATGTTTGGCCCATAAAGCCTAACTTTACGGCAAGCCCATGTATTTGCTTCCCTATATAGATTCCCATACTTGAATCACATGAACTAATCAAATTTGTAATAGTGTAATCACTTGGGTTCAATCCAGAGTCTAGCATATCCACAAAGATCTCAAAGGCTTTACTTCCTAAGCCAGCATTGCCATATTCCAAGATCATATAATTTATGCTCTGCACATCTTTAACACTTATGCCATTGAAAACTTTCTCTGCACTCCCCAAGTCTCCGCTTTTAGAGTACATAGAAACCAATGAAGTGGCCAGAACAACATTCTCCTGAAGCCCATTTTTCACAACAAGAGAATGAACCTGCTTGCCGAAAACACCATCCTCTGGTGATTTACATGCCTGCAGCATCACTGAGCATGTATGCTCATTGAACTTCTCTCCAAGCTCACACATATCACGCACAACACCAAAAACAGATTCAACATCACTAATCCTCAAATACCCCTTCATAAGGGTAGTCCAAGTGACCGTGCTCCTCACAAGCATTTCGTCAAACACCTTCTGTGCATCACCCATGTTGCTGAATTTTGAGTACAAATTCACTAGATTGTTAACAACAAAGAGTTCACCATCACAACCAGATTTGATTAAAGAGGCGTGAGTTGCCTGAGCCAGCATGTAATCTTGGGACCCAATTGAGAGCTGAATGAGCTGAGGCCAGTGATAAAGAGGATTGTTGTTCTGCTCAAAGGTGGTTGAGAGAGAAGAGAATTCAGAGTAATGGGGTGGCTCAAGTTTGAGAGTTTGGTTGCGCTTATGGAAAGTAGGATGAAAGCCATTGATGGATGGTGATTTTGCTCTCAGTGGTTGAAGGATGGGTAATGGGCACGTAAGCATTGAGGTGGGAAGATGGGTTTGCAGCAATGCTTCAATCATGGGGAATGAAGTCAATGAACTCAATAATACATGAACAATTAATTACTAAAGAGAGAATGCTAATGTTCAAAAATTAATTTAAGGTCAAATACATGAACAATTAACTCGTGTAGAATTACTACAAAAAAAAATATGTAATGGAATTTTTTTTCTATAATATCCCTCAATATATAATTCAAATTTCTACGTTTATTTAAGTGGACTAAGAAATTAATTACTAAAGTTTAGTTTGGTAAAATTTTTTGAAAAAGTGTTTATATTCTTTAAAAGTTCAAACTCTTCATTTTGTGTTTAGTAAATAAAAAGATTATGTGCTTGTACTTGCAACTTTTAAAATATTGGAATACTTTTGAAAGCATAGAGCTTTTCAAAGTTAACTTATACTTTTTAAAATTTAAAAGTTTAATATAACTTCATATGTTAACTAATTTTTAAATTTAATACTTATATTTATGTTTATTATAGTATTTTTAAATTTTAAAAGCTATTTTACCAAACGTAATCGATGTTGCTTGTATTTATTAAAACTAAAAGTTATTTTTTATTTGATTTACTAAATATAAATACTACAATTTTTAAAAAGCCATCTTTTAAAAGTCAACTTTTATAAACTACTTTTGAAAAATAAAAGTTTTACCAAACTAAGCTTAAATCAATTCAAGTTGATTATATATTAGAAATTGAAATAATTATTTTATTATATTTCTAAAAAAAATTAAAACTATTCCAATATACATTTAGAGTTAATATTGAATTTGGTCTTTGAAATTGTACTTAAACTTTAATTTAGGCTCTGAAATTTTAATTGCCTTTTTTTAATCCTTGAACTTTATAAAATGACATCGTTATAATTTTGGCGCTCAAATATCCTAAAATCGACGCTAGATCACTTGCTTTAGAAGGAAAAGTTTTAATAAATACTATTTATGATTTTTTTTAGATTATTCGAATGCCAAAATAAAGATGACGTTATTTTACAGAATCTAACTTGACATCTAGCTATTCACATCAGCGTTCTCTTAATATTTGTGCGTCCAAAATTATCTCAAAAATTATATATCACTTTTACAAAATTTAAAAATTAAATAAAAACAATTAAAATTTTAAAAATTAAATTAAAATTTGCATATAAATTGAGAAACTAAATTAAATATTACCTCGTATACTTATTTAATTTCTTGAGATAAGGTTCAATGTGGCTAATATGTTGGCCAATTTTATTTTATTTTATTTTATTATTATTTTTTTTTCATCAAGACGTGAACCAAACAAAGGAAATCTATTCAATTTGGTAAATGCGTAATAAGGTGATTTGGATTGAATTTTACAGGAAAACTAACTCCAATTCAACGAAATTTCATTAGTTCGTATTGGTTCCGATTCAGGTATTTTCTCCATCAAAACTGAAGGGAACCAAACCAATCAAAGTTGAATTGGTTCAAGTGAATTAATTTATATTCCTTGTCTATTTTCTTAAAGAAAGTCATATTTTCTATTGTAATGTAAATTGTTTTTCTTTCAAGCATGATTTTGAAAACCAAATGAGTCTTTAATATACTTTAGTAATCATAGTTAAATTAAAATAACTACATTATAATAAAATAATATATAAAAATATTATAAACATAAAAGAATGAAATAGTTAAATTTTAGTATTATTATTTTAATTAGTATGTGACATTACACTCTTTTAAATAAAAATTTTATATTAGCATTATATTATAATTATAATCATTTGACTAAAGTTTTTTGGCAATTTGGAATAATTTATTAAAAGCTTATAGGCTTATAGTAAATTCAAAGTTATTTTTTCTTTTTAACACAAATATATATTTCACGAGGAGTGCTACACATACAAGTCATTTAGTTTACAAGTCATATAAGTTGGGAGAAATTTAACAAAAAGCATGCTGGCCCATATACGATTTCTATGGTGTGCTTCGCATTCCTCCTTCTCCTCCTCCTCTTCCTTCTTTTTCTCCTTCTTCTCCTACTCTTCTTCTTCTTCCTCCATGAAAACGAATTTTTTGTCAAATTTGTTCGATCTCTTCGTGCGTTCTCTCTTTGCCTTTTCATTCGTTGTTTTATCTGCATTTATTATTGGTATTCTTTCTTCTTCTTTTTTTTTCGATTTTCATGGTTTCTGAAATCAAGCTTTGAAATCGTTTTGAAGATAATGGACCTTCAAAAATACACCCAACCGATTACAGAAATACACCCAAAAGATTACAGAAATTTACCCAAAAAATTACAAAAATACACCCAAAGAATTTAAAAAATACACCCAAATTTCGTTGAAGTACACCTTATGCATAATTCAGAACTCTTCCTCTTTCTCCTCCTCATCTTCTGCTGCTTCTTCTTCTTCTTCATTTTCTTATTTTATATTCTCATAATTCTTTTTGGGAGGAAAAAATCAAACAAAGAAGAAAAAAAATACATAATGTTGCAAAATCAAAAAGAAGAACGAGGAGAAACACGACGATGAAGATGAAATACTTCAAAAACGAAGAAGAAGAAGAAGAAGAAGAGGAGGTACGGAAAAAGAAGAAGAAGGAGAAGAAAAAGAGGAGGCATAGAGAAAGAAAAAGAAGAAGAAATAAATGACTTGTATGGGAAAACACTTGTACGTGGAGAATTCCTCATATCTCAGCATATATTTATTTTAGATTATATGAATTATATTTTATTTATATTAATATTTTGATTATGGATGTAATCTAGGGGTGACAAAGATGATTACTCGCCTCACTCAAAACCAACATAAAACGGAGTAAGTCGGCGAGTTGTGGCATCTACTCAATTTTTTTAAATTTAAATTAACATAAAAACATAAATTCATATTATATCTAGTTTTCAACAAATCTGTCACATCTCAAAATTTAAATTTTGAATTCAAATTTCAACGTTAGAATAAAAAATTTCAAGCAACATATTTAAATTCAAATTGAAATTGATGATTTCAAGCAATGTAATCACACTCTAGAATATCATATCTATTTCATATTCACTAATTTTATAAAATTTGAAATTAAACAATAATAAAAAAATCAGAAACATCAATAGCACTGACAGAGAAAAATTCTTGGCAAGACTATAGTCATTTGAGGCCGGATCTTCTTATTATTTATGTAAGGTCGGATAACTTGACATGACTGATGGTTTGCATTCTCGCTCCAACACAAATTTTTAAGGTGCATCTAGATACGTGCTCATGTATTTGACCTATTCTCTTACTAAGATTGTATCTCCCTATATGTGTTCTTATGTTTCCTTCCTACCTTCTATACATTACAGATGGGGATGATGATCACTTTCACGCACATTCTTTAAGGACATTATTGGCAATTTGGCACCTATATATCGACGTGGTCAGTGCTTTCTTAGAAACACCTACTACTATCAGTACATACATCTTTTTTGATAGACATTGTGCCATTCTACCAGACTTACCAGACTTCAACTCTTTGCACCCATTTGTCAATTTTGAGCGATATCTAGCATATCTATCCATCTTTCTGGTCACATCCCTTCTGACACATACCCAAGCGATGCAGCTACAACCACTCCAAGGATTTTTATTTTAGCAGGTTCAAAATCTTAGCGCAGCTGATAGGCAAAATTGTGATTCACTCTTTTCATAATTTGAACAATTCTTAGCAATGGCTCCAAAAACTTGGTGCACACTACTATGGTTCACTCACATTCTTCACAACTTCGCACAACTAACCAGCAAGTGCACTGGGTCATCCAAGTAATAAACCTTACGTGAGTAAGGGTCGATCCCACGGAGATTGTTGGTATGAAGCAAGCTATGGTCATCTTGTAAATCTCAGTTAGGCAAATTCAAATCGTTGTAATGGTTTTCGAAAATAATAATAAATAAAGCATAAAATAAAGATACAGATACTTATGTAAATCATTGGTAGGAATTTCAGATAAGTGTACGGAGATGCTGTGTTCCTTCTGAATCTCTGCTTTTCTACTGCTTTCATCCAATTCTTCTTATTCCTTTCCATGGCAAGCTGTATGTAGGGCATCACCGTTGTCAATGGCTACTTCCCATCCTCTCAGTGAAAATGGTCCAAATGCTCTTGTCACAGCACGGCTAATCATCTGTCGGTTCTCGATCATGTTGGAATAGAATCCATTGATTCTTTTGCGTTTGTCACTACGCCCAACAATCGCGAGTTTGAAGCTCGTCACAGTTATTCAATCCCTGAATCCTACTCGGAATACCACAGACAAGGTTTAGACTTTCCGGATTCTCAAGAATGGCCGCCAATAATTCTAGCTTATACCACGAAGACTCTGATTAAGGAATCAAGAGATACACGCTCGATCTAAGGTAGAACGGAAGTGGTTGTCAAGCACGTGTTCATAAGGATGGATGATGATGAGTGTCACGGATCATCACATCCATCAGGTTGAAGTGCAATGAATATCTTAGAACAAGAATAAGCTTAATTGAATAGAAAATAGTAGTAATTGCATTAAAACTCGAGGTACAGCAGAGCTCCACACCCTTAATCTATGGTGTGTAGAAACTCCACCATTGAAAATACATAAGTGATGGTCCAGGCATGGCCGAATGGCCAGCCCCCATGAATGATCAAAAGACCGAATGGTCAAAAGACTAGTCTAAAGATCGATACCAAGATGTTTAATACAAGGTGGAGGGCTTTTCGGCTACTTTGTAGAGTTCTAGAGAGATGACTTCATGAACTTCTAATTCCTCTCCAATCATGATGCTATGGATCATGATAGCCCGATCCACAGTTACTTTGGATCGGTTGCTAGTGGGGATGATAGAGCGTTGGATGAATTCCAACCATCCTCTAGCCACAGGCTTAAGGTCCAGTCTTCTCAATTGAACCGGCTTGCCTTTTGAGTCTCTTTTCCACTGAGCTCCTTCCACACATATGTTCATGAGGAATTGGTCCAACCTTTGATCAAAGTTGACCTTTCTAGTGTAGGGGCGTGCATCTTCTTGCATCATAGGCAAGTTGAACGCCAACCTTACATTTTCTGGACTGAAATCTAAGTATTTTCCCTGAACCATTGTAAGATAATTCTTTGGATTCGGGTTCATACTTTGATCATGGTTCCTAGTGATCCATGCATTGGCATAGAACTCTTGAACCATTAAGATTCCGACTTGTTGAATGGGGTTGGTCAGAACTTCCCAACCTCTTCTTTGGATCTCATATCGGATCTCCAGATACTCATTTTTCTTGAGCATGAAAGGGACCTCAGGGATCACCTTCTTCTTGGCCACAACTTCATGGAAGTGGTCTTGATGGACCTTTGAGATGAATCTCTCCATCTCCCATGACTCGGAAGTGGAAGCTTTTGTCTTCCCTTTCCTCTTTCTAGAGGTTTCTCTGGCCTTAGGTGCCATAGATGGTTATGGAGAAACAAAAAAGCTATTCTTTTACCACACCAAACATAGAATGTTGCTCGCCCTCGAGCAAAGAAAAGAAAGAATAGAAGAAGAAGAAGAAGATATAAAGGAGAGGGAGAGTGGTGTGTATTCGGCCAAAGGGGAGAAGAGAGGGTTGTGATGTGTGAAAATGAAGAAGGATAGAGGGGTTTATATAGTGGAGGGAGAGGGTAGTAGGTTCGGTCATTAGGGTGGGTTTGGGTGGGAAAGGGATTTTAAATTTGAAGGTAGGTGGGATTTTTGGGGAAGAGTGAATGGATGTGAGTGGTGAGGAGGTGATGGGGAAGAGAGATTGAGGTGATTGGTGAAGGTTTTTTTGGGAAAGAGTGTTATTAGATTGTGTGAAGAAGAGAGAAGGTGAGTTGAGGTAGGTGGGGATCCTGTGGGGTCCACAGATCTTGAGGTGTCAAGGATTTATCATCCCTGCACCAATTAGGGGTGTAAAATGCCCTCTGCATGCAATCCTGGCATTTAACGCCAATTTGATGCTTGTTTCTGGCGTTCAACGCCAGCTCTATGCTTGTTTTGGGCGTTCAACACCAATCTATAGCATGTTTCTGGCGTTAAACGCCAGTTCCATGCTTGTTTCTGACGTTTAACGCCAGCTCTCCTCAGGGTGTAATCCTGGCGTTTAAACGCCAGACTGCTGCTTGTTTCTGGCGATCAATGCCAGATTCATGCTCTGTTCTGGCATTGAACGCCAGCCAGATGCTCCTTACTGGCATTTAAATGCCAGTAAGCTCTTCCTCCAGGGTGTGCTATTTCTTCTGCTGTTTTTTATTCTGTTTTTAATTTTAGTAATTGTTTTGTGACTCTACATGATCATGAACCTAATAAAACATAAAAGAACAATAAAAATATAGATAAATAAAAATTGGGTTGCCTTCCAATAAGCGCTTCTTTAATGTCAATAGCTTGACAGTGAGCTCTCATGGAGCTCACAAATCATCAGAGCATTATTGGGACCTCCCAACACCAAACTTAGAGTTTGAATGTGAGGGTTCAACACCAAACTTAGAGTTTGGTTGTGGCCTCCCAACACCAAACTTAGAGTTTGATTGTGGGGGCTCTGTTTGACTCTGTATTGAGAGAAGCTTTTCATGCTTCCTCTCCATGGTTGCAGAGGAAGATCCTTGAGCTTTAAACACCAGGTTGTCCCCATTCAATTGAAGGACTAGCTCTCCTCTGTCAACATCAATCACAGCTCCTGCTGTGGCTAGGAAGGGTCTTCCAAGGATGATGGATTCATCCTTATCCTTCCTAGTGTCTAAGATTATGAAATTAGCAGGGATGTAAAGGCCTTTAACATTCACTAACACGTCCTCTACCAATCTATAAGCTTGTCTTATTGACTTGTTTGCCATCTCTAATGAGAATGTGGCAACCTGTACCTCAAAGATCCCCAGCTTCTCTATTACAGAGAGTGGCATAAGATTTATACCTGACCCCAGGTCACACAGAGCCTTCTCAAAGGTCATGGTGCCTATGGTACAGGATATTAATAATTTACCAGGATCTTGTTTCTTTTGAGGTAAAGTTTGCTGAACCCATGTATCTAGTTCACTAATGAGCAAGGGAGGTGCATCTTCCCAAGTCTCATTACCAAACAACTTGGCATTCAGCTTCATGATAGCTCCTAGATATTGAGCAACTTACTCTCCAGTTACATCTTCATCCTCTTCAGAGGAAGAATAGTTTTCAGAGCTCATGAATGGCAAAAGGAGGTTTAAAGGAATCTCTATGGTCTCTATATGAGCCTCAGATTCCTTTAGGTCCTTAATAGGGAACTCCTTCTTGTCTAGGAGACGTCCCATGAGGTCTTCCTCATTGAGATTCACATCCTCCCCTTCCTCTCTAGGTTCGGCCATTTTGATTATGTCAATGGCCTTGCACACTCTTTTTGGATTCTCTTCAGTATTGCTTGGGAGAGTACTAGGAAGAGTTTCAGTGATTTTCTTACTCAGCTGGCCCACTTGTGCCTCCAAATTTCTGATGGATGACCTTGTTTTACTCATTAAACTTAAAGTTGCCTTAGACAGATCAGAGACTATGTTTGCTAAGCTAGAGGAGATCTGCTCAGAATGCTCTGTCTGTTGCTAAGAAGATGATGGAAAAGGCTTGTTATTGCTAAGCTTGTTTCTTCCACCATTATTAAAGCCTTGTTGGGGCTTTTATTGATCCTTCCATGAGAAGTTTGGATAAATTCTCTATGAAGAATTATAGGTGTTCCCATAGGGTTCACCCATCTAATTCACCTCTGCCATTGCAGGGTTCTCAGGATCATAAGCTTCTTCTTCAGAAGATGCCTCTTTAGTACTGTTGGATGAATTTTGCCATCCATTTAGACTTTGAGAAATCATGTTGACTTGCTGAGTAACCATTTTATTCTGAGCCAATATGGCATTCAGAGCATCAATTTTAAGAACTCCCTTCCTCTGAGGTGTCCCATTACTCACAGAATTCCTCTCAGAAGTGTACATGAATTGGTTATTTGCAACCATGTCAATGAGTTCTTGAGCTTCTGCAAGCATTTTCTTTAGGTGAATAGATCCACCTGCAGAATGGTCCTGTGACATCTTAGAGAACTCAAATAGACCATAACAGAATATATCCAAAATGATCCACTCTGAAAGCATGTCAGAAGGACACCTTTTGGTCATCTGCTTGTATCTTTCCCAAGCTTCATAGAGGGATTCACCATCTTTTTGTTTGAAGGTCTGAACATCCACTCTAAGCTTGCTCAGCTTTTGAGGAGGAAAGACCTTAGCCAAGAAGGCCGTGACCAGCTTATCCCAAGAGTCCAAGCTATCTTTAGGTTGTGAGACCAACCATGTTCTAGCTCTATCTCTTACAGCAAAAGGAAAAAGCATGAGCCTGTAGACTTCAGGATCTACTCTATTAGTCTTAACAGTCTCACAGATCTGCAAGAACTCAGTTAAAAATTGATAGGGATCTTCTGATGGAAGTCCATGAAACTTGCAGTTCTGTTGCATTAGAGCAACTAGTTGAGGCTTCAGCTCAAAATTGTTTGCTCCAATGGCAGGGATTGAGATGCTTCTTCCATCAAATTTGGAAGTAGGTGTAGTATAATCACCAAGCATCCTTCTTACATTATTATTTTTGGCTGCCATCTCCTCTTCCTTTTCGAAAATTTTTGTAAGGTTGTCTCTGGATTGTTGTAATTTAGCTTCTCTTAGTTTCCTCTTCAGAGTCCTTTCAGGTTCAGGATCTGCTTCAACAAAAATATTCTTGTCCTTGCTCTTGCTCATATGAAAAAGAAGGGAACAGAAAATAATAATAGGGATCCTCTTTACCACAGTAGAGAGATTCCTTTATGTTAGTAGAAAAAGAAAAGAATAGAAGAAGGAAAAGAGAAAAATTCGAACTCAGAGAGAAGAGAGGGTTCGAATTTTAAGATGAAGAGAAGAGTGTTAGTAATTAATTAAATAAATAGAAGAAGATGAGAGAGGGAGAAATTCGAAAATTGTTTTAAAAAAAACAGTTAGTGATTTTTGAAAATTGAGAGAAGAAATAAAATTAAAATTAAAATTTGAAACAATTAGTTAATTAAAAAGAATTTCGGAAAAAGGGAGAGGAGTTTTCGAAAATTAGAGAGATAAAATTAGTTAGGTAGTTTTGAAAAAGATAAGAAATAGTAAAACAAACAAAAAGTCAATTAGTTAGTTGAAAAAGATTTGAAAATCAATTTTGAAAAGATAAGAAGTTAGAGAAGATTTTTGAAATAAATTTTGAAAAAACATGATTAAAAAAGATATGATTGAAAAAGATTCGATTTTTAAAATTAAAATTGATTACTTGACTAACAAGAAACTAAAATATATGATTCTAGAATTTAAAGATTGAACCTTTCTTAACAAGAAAGTAACAAACTTCAAATTTTTTAATCAATCACATTAGTTGTTAGCAAAGTTTTTGAAAATTTGAAATGAAATTAAGAAAAAGATTTTGAAAAATTAATTTTAAAAATTTCAAAAATAAATAAAAAATGAAAAAAGATTTGATTTTTGAAAAAGATTTTGAAAAGATAGGATTTTTAAAATTGAAATCTTGACTTGACTAACAAGAAACAACTTATTTTTAAAAATTTTTGACTAAATCAACCCCAAGATTTCAAAATTTATGAGAGAAATAAGGAAAAGATATTTTTTTTGAATTTTTAATGATGATAGAGAAAAAAGAAAAAGATGTCGTATTTGTGTTTTTCTCTTTTTTTTTTTGAATAAACAGCAAGATTGACACAAGACATGTAAAATTAAGATCAAAACACATAATGCATGCAAGAACACTTTGAATGTCAAGATGAACACCAAGAACACTTTGAAGATCAAGATGAACATCAAGACTTATTTTTGAAAATTTTCAAGAAAAGAAAAACATGCAAGACACCAAACTTAGAAATTTTTAATGCTTAGACACTATGAATATAAAAATGCATATGAAAAACAACAAAAAAAAAACACAAAACAAGAAAACATAAAGATCAAACAAGAGGACTTACCAAGAACAACTTGAAGATCATGAAGAACACATGCATGGATTTTCAAAAAATGCAAAAGTTTTTAAAACATGCAATTGACACCAAACTTAAAAATTGACTCAAGACTCAAACAACAAACACAAAAATATTTTTGGTTTTTATGATTTTATTAATTTTTTTGGATTTTTTTTCAAAAATTAAATTTTTTTTGAAGAACGAAAACAAAGAGAAAATTTTTTTGAAAAATTTTTGAAAAGAAAATTACCTAATCTGAGCAACAAGATGAACCGTCAGTTGTCCAAACTCAAACAATCCTCGGCAACGGTGCCAAAAACTTGATAGGCAAAATTGTGATTTACTCTTTTCATAATTTGAACAATTCTTAGCAATGGCTCCAAAAACTTGGTGCACACTACTGTGGTTCACTCACATTCTTCACAACTTCGCACAACTAACCAGCAAGTGCACTGAGTCGTCCAAGTAATAAACCTTACATGAGTAAGGGTCAATCCCACGGAGATTGTTGTTATGAAGCAAGTTATGGTCATCTTGTAAATCTCAGTTAGGCGAATTCAAATGGTTGTAATGGTTTTCGAAAATAATAATAAATAAAGCATAAAATAAAGATAGAGATACTTATGTAAATCATTAGTAGGAATTTCAGATAAGTGTACGGAGATGCTGTGTTCCTTCTGAATCTCTGCTTTCCTACTGCTTTCATCCAATCCTTCTTATTCCTTTCCATGGCTAGTTGTATGCAGGGCATCACCGTTGTCATTGGCTACTTCCCATCCTCTCAGTGAAAATGGTCCAAATGCTCTTGTCACAGCACAGTTAATCATCTGTCGGTTCTCGATCATGTTGGAATAGAATCCATTGATTCTTTTGCGTCTGTCACTACGCCCAACAATAGCGAGTTTGAAGCTCGTCACAGTCATTCAATCCTTGAATCCTACTCAGAATACCACAGACAAGGTTTAGACTTTCCGGATTTTCAAGAATGGCCGCCAATAATTCTAGCTTATACCACGAAGACTCTGATTAAGGAATCCAAGAGATACACGCTCGATCTAAGGTAGAACGGAAGTGGTTGTCAAGCACGCGTTCATAAGGATGGATGATGATGAGTGTCACGAATCATCACATCCATCAGGTTGAAGTGCAACGAATATCTTAGAAGAAGAATAAGCTGAAGAAAATAGTAGTAATTGCATTAAAACTCGAGGTACAGTAGAGCTCCACACCCTTAATCTATGGTGTGTAGAAACTCCACCGTTGAAAATACATAAGTGATGGTCCAGGCATGGCCGAATGGCCAGCCCCCATGAATGATCAAAAGACCGAATGGTCAAAAGACTAGTCTAAAGATCGATACCAAGATGTCTAATACAATAGAAAAATGTCCTATTTATACTAGACTAGTTACTAGGGTTTACAGAAATAAGTCTAAATATAGAAATCCACTTCCGGGGCCCACTTTGGTGTGTGCTTGGGCTGAGCTTGAGCTTTACACGTGCAGAGGCTTCTCTTGGGGGTTAAACGCCAAGTTGTAACGTGTTTTTGGCGTTTAACTCTAGTTTGTGACGTGTTTCTGGCGTTTTACTCCAGAATGCAGCATGGAACTGGCGTTGAACGCCAGTTTGCATCGTCTAAGCTCGAACAAAGTATGGATTATTATATATTGCTGGAAAGCCCTGGATGTCTACTTTCCAACTCCGTTGAGAGCGTGTCATTTGGAGTTCTGTAGCTCCAGAAAATCCATTTCGAGTACAGGGAGGTCAGAATCCAACAGCATCAGCAGTCCTTTTTCAGCCTGAATCAGATTTTTGCTCAAGTCCCTTAATTTCATCTAGAAAATACCTAAAATCATAGAAAAATATACAAACTCATAGTAAAGTCCAGAAATGTGAATTTTGCATAAAAACTAATGAAAACATCCCTAAAAGTAGCTAGATCCTACTAGAAACTACCTAAAAACAATGCCAAAAAGCGTATAAATTATCCGCTCATCAGCAACCCTCTTTTTTTTGGTAGTTTTAGTAGGCTGACCTAGCGGATGCGACCCGTTTTACTATCAATAATGTAATATATGACAAAAAAAAATAAATAGACATCATAAAAAGATAAGTCTTTTTTTTCCTTTTGGTCTGGGTAACAAGAAAGAAAAAACAAATTCGTTGGGCCAAATAGAGAAATAGCCCAGCTCCGACATAACCCTAATAATAGTATATCATTCTTAAATCTTAATGACACCCTTGATTTGCTGCCTTGCATCATATTAGCAGTTGTAGAGATGAAAATGAGAAATGGGAGCATATTCATTTCTTCAAGAAAGAAAAAAAACGCATGTCCGTTCTGAACCATTGATGCCATGTTGTTTTAGATTTGCTGTTGTTGCCGTTGGATCCACCACACACCCCGTGTCAATATGTCGTTGTCGTGCCATTTTGATGCGCTGTTGTAATAAAAGAAAAAAAGAAAAAAAGAGAGATGTATGGGTCACTTACACTTTGTTTAAGAATTTGGAAGGAAAGAAAATGAAGGAGAAGAAAATGGATGGAGAAAGGAAAGAAAATGAAAAAGAAGAAAATAGATGAAAAGAATTAGTTTTTCATTGTTTGGATGAAGAAAGAAAATGAATGGAAAATGTAAAAGTACATGTGGGGTCCATATTAAAATTTTCTCTCTAAAATTTAGAAGAAAACTTAGATTGGAGTGAAAAATGGGCAAAATTACAAATTTGTCATTATAACATTGGTATATTATAATTTATAAAGGTTATTAATGTAATTTTATTTAGGTATGATGTTCTCTTCTCTTATTTTTCCTTCTATCCAAAAAAAAAAAAAATTCTTTCTACTTTCTTTCCTTTATTTTCTCTTCATCCAAACAACACAAAAAAAAATTAACTTTTTCTTCTATTTTCTTTCTTCTCATTTTCTTTCCACCCATTTTCTTTCCATCCATTTTTCATTTTATATCTAAACAAAGTGTTAGAGAGGGACATGTGCCCGCACTTTGCTTTCTTTTTCCCTAATATTTTTCTACCAAAACACCTTATCCTCCCCTCTATTTCTTTACTTGTTTCATTCTTTCTTCTTTTTTCAAACAAAGTTCCTCTCCTTTATTTTTTTTCTTTATCCATTCTTCTTTTTCCTTACTCCTCAACATATATCCTCACACAACATACCATATTTCATTATTAAGACTTTGAAGTATCTCTTTAGTTTAATAATTAACTACTATATCTTCAATTTTTGTCATGCCTATATTATGGGTATCTATAAATTCAAATTAGAGTTCATAGAATTAGAAAATTTTTGGAATTTTATCAAATCAAGTAATAATATATTAATTGATAACATTATTAATTCAAAAATATTATTATTGTCGTATTTTAAAAGTTGTAGAGTTGTTGAATACTAAATAGTTGCTTAATGACGCACTCTTTGTAATGCATCAAATATACATATAATAATACCTACTAAAATTATCAATGAATGTTACAATATATTTCTTTTCACTTATAGTTAGCCAATCATACAACATACATTAGAATATACTAATTCTAATATTTTAGTTCTTTCTACTCTCTGAAAAGAGAGACTTGTTATTTTCGTTTGCATATAAGTTGTGCATGTATTTTGTTACAGCCCGGCTCAAAAGGATCATGGGCCTACCCGACCCGCTAACCATCCGACCCGGGCGGTCGGGTGCGAGGCACTCGCTCGTCGACTGGTGGACGAAATTGTGATTTCTATCTTTTGATCTTTAGTATGTTCACAACTCCATTCAACTAACCAGCAAGTGCACTGGGTCGTCCAAGTAATACCTTACGTGAGTAAGGGTCGATCCCACGGAGATTATTGGTTTGAAGCAATCAATGTTATTTTATTAATCTTAGTCAGGAGGCTAATAAAGTTATTTGGATTTATTTGTAAGAAGCCAAAGTATTTAAAATTGTAAGTTAAAATAATAGGGAATAATAGCGTTACTTGTTGTGTAGTAGTGAGAAATATGTTGGAGTTTTGGAGATGCTTTGTCCTCTAAATTTCAACTCTTCCTTGAAATCCTTTCTCCACACGCAAAACCCATTCTATAGCAAGCTCTATGTAGGGTGTCACCGTTGTCAATGGCTACCTCCCATCCTCTCAGTGAAAACGTTCCTATGCTCTGTCACAGCACGGCTAATCATCTGTCGGTTCTCAATCAGGTTGGAATAGAATCCATTGATTCTTTTGCGTCTGTCACTAACGCCCAGCCCTCAGGAGTTTGAAGCACGTCACAGCCATTCAATCCCGGAATCCTACTCGGAATACCACAGACAAGGTTTAGACTTTCCGGATTCTCATGAATGCCGCCATCCATCTGGCTTATACCACGAAGATTCTGATTAGGAATCTAAGAGATACTCATTCAGTCTGATATAGAACGGAGGTGGTTGTCAGGCACACGTTCATGGATTGATGAAGGTGATGAGTGTCACGGATCATCACCTTCTTCACAATTAAGCGCGAATGAACATCTTAGATACGAGTAAGCGTGTTTGAATGGAAAATAAAGGAATTGTATTAATTCATCGAGACGCTGCAGAGCTCCTCACCCCCAACAATGGAGTTTAGAGACTCATGCCGTCAAAAGTATGTAATTCAGATCTAAAAATGTCATGAGGTCCAAGAAATGTCTGTAAAAGTTGTTTAAATAGTAAACTAGTAACCTAGGTTTACAGAAAATGAATAAACTAAGATAATTGGTGCAGAAATCCACTTCTGGGGCCCACTTGGTGTGTGCTGGGGCTGAGACTAATGCTTTCCACGTGTGGAGGCCTTTCCTGGCGTCAAACTCCAGGTTATGACGTGTTTTGGGCGTTCAACTCCGGATCATGACGTTTTTCTGGCGTTTAACTCCAGACAGCAGCATGAACTTGGCGTTTAACGCCAAGTTACGTCGTCTATCCTTGCGCAAAATATGGACTATTATATATTGCTGGAAAGCCCTGGATGTCTACTTTCCAACGCCGTTGAGAGCGCGCCAATTGGACTCCTGTAGCTCCAGAAAATCCATTTCGAGTGCAGGGAGGTCAGGATCCAACAGCATCAGCAGTCCTTTTTCAGCCTAAGTCAGATTTTTGCTCAGCTCCCTCAATTTCAGCCAGAAAATACCTGAAATTATAGAAAAATACACACACTCATAGTAAAGTCCAGAAATATGATTTTTGCCTAAAAAATAATAATATTTAACTAAAAACTAATTAAAACATGCTAAAATCTACATGAAATTACCCCCAAAAAGCGTATAAAATATTCGCTCATCACAACACCAAACTTAAACTGTTGCTTGTCCTCAAGCAACTAGATGAATAAAATAGGTTTTAACAGAAATAAAGAAGTAATAATATTCTCGAGTTTTAAATGAAGCTCAGATTCTTATTAGATGAGCAGGGCTTGTAGCTTTTTGCCTCTGAACAGTTTTGGCATCTCCCTGTATTTTTAAATTTTCAGAATGATTGGCATCCTTAGGAACTCAGAATTCAGATAGTATTATTGACTCTCCTAGTGTAGTATGTTGATTCTTGAACACAGTTATTTTATGAGTCTTGGCCGTGGCCCTAAGCACTTTGTCTTCCAGTATTACCACCGGATACATAAATGCCACAGACACATAACTGGGTGAACCTTTTCAGATTATGACTCAGCTTTGCTAAAGTCCCCAGTTAGTGGTGTCCAGAGCTCTTAAGCACACTCTTTTGCTTTGGATCACGACTTTAACCACTCAGTCTCAAGCTTGTAACTTGGACCTGCATGCCACAAGCATATGGTTAGGGACAGCTTGGTTTAGCCGCTTAGGCCTGGATTTTGTTTCCTTGGGCCCTCCTATCCATTGATGCTCAAAGCCTTGAATCCCCTTTTTTTACTCTTGGCTAGTGCTCATGGCTTGTGAATATTTTTTTTTTTGAATTGCTTTTTCTTGCTTCAAGAATCAATTTCATGATTTTTCAGATCATCAATAATATTTTTCGTGTTCCTCATCCTTTCAGGAGCCAATATTCATCAAATTCAAAATACAATTTATGCACTGTTCAAGCATTCATTCAGAAAACAAAAAGTATTGCCACCACATGTAATTGATTATAAATTTTATTATTAAGAACTCGAAAAAAATATAGATTACTTCTTTATTCTAAAAATCTACTACTTTATTCATGCCTAATGATGATGAGAAAAATAAATTATAGCTTAATTGGAACTAAAATCAAAATAGACGTACTAATTACTACTAAATATCTCATAAGGTGAATTTCAATAAAATAAAAAAAACGCTATCACTAAATTAAAGCAGGAAAATTGGAACTCAGCAACCTGTTGTTTTGAGTGGTAGATGTTCTTTTAATCTGTGGAGCACTTTTCAGGGATTAATTTTTGGCGCTTCAGCTCCCTTAGATCACGCCCTTGCTCCTCCTGTTCCTTGAGCAGTTTGCAAATCATGCTACTTTGATTATTCTGTTCTTCCTTTATTTGATCCATAGCTTCTTGCAATCTGGAAATAGAAGCCTCAAGATGTTCCCAATATTCGAATTGGGGCAGTTCTGGGAGGGCTTCTTGTGCTCTCCTCTTGGTTGAATCATCTTGTTGCTGTTGTCTGACCATTGATATTCCAGTAATGGGCTTTTCAATTAGGATATATTCAGTTATTCCCATCTTCACTCCAGCATCTTTGCAAAGCATAGAAATTAGGCTTGGATAAGCCAATTTGGCGTCCTTAGAATTCTTGTTTGCAATTTTATATAGCTCACATGAGATCAGCTGATGGACTTCCACTTCTTTTCCCAGCATGATGCAGTGAATCATGACAGCTCTTTTGATGGTAACTTCAGAACGGTTGCTGGTGGGTAATATGGAACGACTAATAAAATCCAGCCAGCCTCTAGCTACTGGTTTTAGATCTTCTCTTTTGAGTTGAACTGGGGTGCCAGTTGTACTGGTAGTCCACTTGGCTCCAGGGACGCATATATCTTCCAAGATCTTGTCCAATCCTTTATTGACCCTCATCATTCTCCTATTAAAGGAGTCTGGGTCATCCTTCAGTTGAGGAATCTTGAATATCTCCCTGATCTTGTCAGCATTGGTATGAATGATCTTTCCTCTGACTACGGTCTTATGGTCAAAGAGAGCCGCTCCAATGATTCTTTGCCTTTCTGTCTGCCATAGATTAGCATAGAATTCCTGAACTATGTTCCTTCCCACTTTCGTTTCAGGATTGGCCAGAATTTCCCAATTCCTGTTTCGAATCTGCTCTTGGATCTCCGGATATTCATCTTCTTTCAGATCAAATCTGACTTCCGGGATCACTGATCTGTGACTCATTATCTTGTAGTAATGGTCTGAATGTTCTTTAGTTAAGAACTTCCCTTGATTCCAAAGTGGCTTTGGATTGCTTTCTTTCTTGCCTCTTGGGTTGGGTTGTTTTCCTCTTGGGGCCATGAATTTTGATGATCACGGATAACCACACCAAACTTAGAGCTTTGCTTGTCCTCAAGCAATAGAGAAGAAAGAAGAGGGATAGGAGGAGAGCAATTGTAGGAAGGTGATGATGAGGAGGGCGCCGAACACAAGATATAGGGAGGGGGGGTGGGAAATTTTCGAAAAATAAGAAAGAGATAAGATAGAAGATATGATTTTTAAATATATGAATAATAATTTAAAAGATAAAATTTTAAATTTACTTTTTGAAAAAGATTTTAAAAGAAATGATTAAGTTTTGAAAACAAATTTGAAAAGATGATGGATTGGATTTGAAAGCCATTTGTTTTTTTGGGTTAAGATATATCTAAAACATTTGTAAAATTGGATTTTAGAAATTAGGATCCAAAACTTTTGGAATTTGAAAATAATAATTTGGAATATGTTTATGCAAGAAATCATGAATTGAAACATAAAAAGTTTGAAAAAATATGAAGAAAAACGAAATTGTACCTCCTCCCACCATCCTGGCGTTAAACGCCCACATGGTGCATGGTTTGGGCGTTTAACGCCCACATGTTGCTTCTCCTGGGCGTTCAACGCCCATGTGATGCTTCTTTCTGGCGTTGAACGCCAGGAAGTCCTTCTTTACTGGGCGTTTTTCTAAACGCCCAGAATGCTAGCAGATTGGCGTTAAACGCCCAGAAGGTGCATCTTTCTGGCGTTTAACGCCCAGAAGATGCTCCTTTCTGGCGTTTAACGCCCAGATAGCTACCCTTACTGGCGTTAAACGCCCAGTGGGTGCTTCTTTTGGGCGTTTAACGCCCACAGTATTTCTTACTGGCTTTTTCACGCCAGTGAGCTTCCAAATTTCCCTGTAACTCTGTGACTTCAACCAATTGCTAATTCACCCTTGAAGATACTTGGACTTAAACCTGAAAGAAAAGAAAATTTATTTAATTAGTAAATAAACTTTGTTAATGGCTGGGTTGCCTCCCAGCAAGCGCTTCTTTAATGTTTTTAGCTGGACTGTCACTGATCTTCAATGTAATCTCAGTCTTGAGCATTCTTGCTCGAAATTATCTTCAAGATAGTGTTTAACTCTTTGTCCATTGACAATGAACTTTTTGTTAGAGTCACTATCCTGAAGTTCTATGTATCCATATGGTGATACACTTGTGATTACATATGGACCTCTCCACCGGGATTTTAACTTCCCAGGGAATAATCTGAGCCTAGAGTTGAATAGCAGAACTTTCTGTCCTGGTTTAAAGACTCTGGATGACAATTTCTTATCATGCCATCTTTTTGCTTTTTCCTTGTAAATTTTCGCATTTTCAAAAGCATTGAGTCTAAATTCCTCTAGCTCATTTAACTGGAGTAATCGTCTTTCTCCAGCTAACTTGGCATCAAGGTTCAGGAATCTGGTTGCCCAGTAGGCCTTGTATTCCAGTTCCACTGGCAAGTGACACGCTTTTCCATACACAAGCTGGTATGGAGAGGTCCCTATAGGGGTTTTAAATGCTGTTCTGTATGCCCACAGAGCATCATCCAAGCTTCTTGCCCAATCCTTTCTACGGTTAATTACAGTCCGTTCCAGGATTCTTTTGAGTTCTCTATTTGAGACTTCAGCTTGCCCATTAGTTTGTGGATGATATGGAGTAGCCACCCTGTGGTTGACTCCATAACGTACCAGAGCAGAGTAAAGCTGTTTATTACAGAAATGAGTACCCCCATCACTGATTAACACTCTATGGATACCAAATCTGCTGAAGATATGTTTCTGGAGGAATTTCAACACTGTTTTAGTGTCATTAGTGGGTGTTGCAATAGCCTCCACCCATTTGGATACATAATCCACTGCCACCAGAATATAAGTGTTTGAGTATGATGGTGGGAAAGGTCCCATGAAGTCAATGCCCCATACATCAAACAACTCAATCTCCAAGATTCCTTGTTGAGGCATGGCATAACTGTGAGGTAAGTTGCCTGATCTTTGGCAACTGTCACAATTAAGCACAAATGCTCGGGAATCTTTATAGAGAGTGGGCCAGTAGAAGCCACTTTGGAGGACCCTTGTGGCTGTTCGCTCACTTCCAAAATGTCCTCCATACTGTGATCCATGGCAGTGCCAAAGGATCCTCTGTGCTTCTTCTTTAGGCACACATCTACGGATTACTCCGTCTGCACATCTCTTGAAGAGATATGGTTCATCCCAAAGATAGTACTTTGCATCTGTGATTAATTTCTTTGATTGCACCCTACTGTACTCTTTGGGTATGAATCTCACTGCCTTGTAGTTTGCAATGTCTGCAAACCATGGCACTTCCTGGATGGCAAACAGTTGCTCATCTGGAAAGGTTTCAGAGATCTCAGTGAGAGGGAGGGACGCCCCTTCCACTGGTTCTATTCGGGACAGGTGATCTGCCACTTGATTCTCTGTCCCTTTTCTGTCTCTTATTTCTATATCAAACTCTTGCAGAAGTAACACCCATCTGATGAGTCTGGGTTTTGAATCCTGCTTTGTGAGTAGATATTTAAGAGCAACATGATCAGTGTACACAATCACTTTTGATCCTACTAGATAGGATCTGAATTTGTCAATGGCGTAAACCATTGCAAGTAGCTCTTTTTCTGTGGTTGTGTAGTTCTTCTGTGCGTCATTTAGAACACGGCTAGCATAATAAATGACGTGCAGAAGCTTGTCATGCCTTTGTCCTAACACTGCACCAATGGCATGGTCACTGGCATCACACATCAACTCAAATGGTAAAGTCCAGTCTGGTGCAGAGATGATTGGTGCTGTAACCAATTTAGCTTTCAGAGTCTCAAATGCCTGCAGACACTCTTTATCAAAGATAAATGGCGTGTCAGCAGCTAGCAGGTTGCTCAGAGGTTTGGCGATTTTTGAAAAATCCTTTATAAACCTCCTATAGAATCCTGCATGCCCCAGAAAGCTTCTGATTGCCTTAACATTGGCAGGTGGTGGTAATTTTTCAATTACTTCTACCTTAGCTTGATCCACCTCTATTCCCTTGTTCGAAATTTTGTGCCCAAGGACAATACCTTCAGTCACCATAAAGTGACATTTTTCCCAGTTTAAAACCAGGTTAGTCTCTTGGCATCTTTTCAGAACAAGTGCTAAATGGTTAAGGCAGGAGCTGAATGAGTCTCCAAATACTGAAAAGTCATCCATGAAGACTTCCAGAAATTTTTCCACCATATCAGAGAAAATGGAGAGCATGCACCTCTGAAAGGTTGCAGGTGCATTGCACAGGCCAAATGGCATCCTTCTGTATGCAAGTACTCCAGATGGGCATGTGAATGCCGTTTTCTCCTGATCCTGGGGATCTACTGCAATTTGATTATAACCTGAATATCCATCCAGGAAGCAGTAGTATTCATGACCTGCTAGTCTTTCTAGCATCTGGTCTATGAATGGTAAAGGAAAATGATCCTTTCTGGTGGCTGTATTGAGCCTTCTATAATCAATGCACATACGCCACCCTGTAACTGTTCTTGTAGGAACCAGTTCATTTTTTTCATTATGAACCACTGTCATGCCTCCCTTCTTAGGGACAACTTGGACAGGGCTTACCCAGGGGCTGTCAGAAATAGGATAAATAATCCCAGCCTCTAGTAATTTAGTGACCTCCTTCTGCACCACTTCTTTCATAGCTGGATTCAGCCGCCTTTGTGGTTGGACCACTGGTTTGGCGTCATCCTCCAACAAGATCTTGTGCATGCATCTGGCTGGGCTAATGCCCTTAAGATCACTGATGGACCACCCAAGAGCTGTCTTGTGTGTCCTTAGCACTTGAATTAGTGCTTCCTCTTCCTGTGGCTCTAAGGTAGAGCTTATAATTACAGGAAAGGTATCACCTTCTCCCAGAAATGCATATTTCAAGGATGGTGGTAATGGTTTGAGTTCGGGTTTTGGAGGTTTCTCCTCTTCTTGAGGAATTTTCAGAGGTTCTATTATCTTCTCTGACTCCTCCAAATCAGGCTGAACATCTTTAAATATGTCCTCTAGCTCTGATTCGAGACTCTCAGCCATATTGACCTCTCTTACCAGAGAGTCAATAATATCAACACTCATGCAGTCATTTGGGGTGTCTGGATGTTGCATTGCTTTGACAACATTCAACTTGAACTCCTCCTCATTGACTCTCAAGGTTACTTCTCCTTTTTGGACATCAATGAGGGTTCGGCCAGTTGCTAGGAAAGGTCTTCCTAGAATGAGAGTTGCACTCTTGTGCTCCTCCATTTCCAGCACCACAAAGTCAGTAGGAAAGGCAAATGGCCCAACCTTGACAATCATGTCTTCAATCACGCCTGATGGGTACTTAATGGAGCCATCAGCAAGTTGAAGACATATCCTGGTTGGTTTAATTTCTTCAGTTAAACCAAGCTTTCTGATAGTAGATGCAGGTATTAAGTTGATACTTGCCCCAAGATCACATAAAGCTTGCTTGGTACAATTACCCTCTAATGTGCATGGTATCATAAAGCTCCCAGGATCTTTAAGCTTCTCAGGTAAGCTTTTCAGAATGACTGCACTGCATTCTTCAGTGAGGTAAACCTTTTCAGTTTTCCTCCAATCCTTCTTATGACTTAAGATTTCTTTCATGAACTTAGCATAAGATGGTATTTGCTCAAGTGCTTCTACAAACGGAATCTTTATTTCAAGAGTCCTGAGATAGTCTGCAAAGCGGGCAAATTGCTTATCCTATTCCGCTTGGCGGAGTTTTTGAGGATAAAGCATTTTGGCTTTGTATTCCTCAACCTTAGTTGCTGCAGGTTTATTACCTACAGAAGTGGATTGGGAAGCCTTTTTAGGAAGGTCAGCACTTGTATGTGACTGATTCCCCACTGGCAATTGAATGCCAGTGGTGGGAGCTGGAGTGGCGTCAAACGCCACTTCCTTGCTTGTTACTGGCGTTTGAACGCCAGAACCATGCTCCCTTTGGGCGTTCAACGCCAGATCCATGCTTGTTTCTGGCGTTGAACGCCAGGAATGAGCATGGTCTGGGCGTTCAGCGCCAGCTCTATTCCTCTCTGGGCTCTGATTGTCCTCAGAGGGATTTTGAGTATTCTCTTGTTCATTTCTTGGTTTCCTGCTGCTTTGAAGTGAGGTATTTAATGTTTTCCCACTTCTTAATTGAACTGCTTGGCATTCTTCTGTTATTTGTTTTGACAGTTGCTTTTCTGTCTGCTTTAATTGTACTTCCATGTTCCTGTTAGCCATTCTTGTTTCCTGTAATATTTCCCTGAATTCGGCTAGCTGCTGAGTTAGAAAATCTAACTGCTGATTGAATTCATTAGCCTGATCTACTGGACTGAGTTCTGCAGTTGCTATTTTAGCTTCTTCCTTCATAGAGGATTCACTGCTTAGGTACAGATGCTGATTTCTGGCAACTGTATCAATAAGCTCTTGAGCTTCTTCAATTGTTTTTCTCATGTGTATAGATCCACCAGCTGAGTGGTCTAGAGAAATCTGAGCTTTTTCTGTAAGCCCATAGTAGAAGATGTCTAATTGCAGCCATTCTGAAAACATTTCAGAGGGACATTTTCTTAGCATCTCTCTATATCTCTCCCAGGCATCATAAAGAGATTCATCATCTCCTTGTTTGAAGCCTTGGATGCTTAGCCTTAGCTGTGTCATCCGTTTGGGAGGGAAATAGTGATTCAGGAATTTTTCTGACAGCTGTTTCCATGTTTTTATGCTGCTCTTAGGCTGGTTATTTAACCACCTCTTAGCTTGATCTTTTACAGCAAATGGAAACAGTAATAATCTGTAGACATCCTGATCTACTTCCTTATCATGTACTGTATCAGCAATTTGCAGAAATTGTGCCAGAAACTCTGTAGGTTCTTCATGTGGAAGACCAGAATACTGGCAGTTTTGCTGCACCATGATAATGAGCTGAGGATTCAGCTCAAAGCTACTAACTCCAATGGAGGGTATACAGATACTACTCCCATATGAAGCAGTAGTGGGGTTAGCATATGACCCCAGAGTCCTCTTGGATTGTTCATTCATAGGTGCTTCCATGTTGGATTGAACAATAGAGTTATTTGTTTATAAAGGATTGTGGAATAAATAAAATGGAATATATATATATATATATAAAATATTTTGAAAATACTTTGTGAAAATTTTTCGAAAAATTTGAAATTGAAATTTGGATTTTATATTAAAAATTTCGAAAAAGTAGTTTTTAAAATTGGTTAGAAAAAAAAAATTTTTTTTTTTGAATTTTGAATTTTATGATGAAAGAGAAAAACACACAAAAGACACAAGATTTAAAATTTTTAGATCTAATGCTCCTTATTTTCGAAAATTTTTGGAGGGAAAACACCAAGGAACACCAAATTTAAAAATTTTAAGATCAAGACACAAGAAAAACTCAAGAACACCTAGAAGATTCACAAGAACACCAAGAACAAAAGAAAGAACACCAAACTTAAAATTTTTAGAAAGCTTTAATAAAATTTTCGAAAATTAACAAGAAAACACCAAACTTAGAGTTTGGCACAAGATTAAATCAAGAAAAATTATTTTTGAAAAAGGTTCCAAAGGGTATAACCAATTATCAAGAACAATCTTGAAAATCAAGGAAGAACCAAGAACATCAACACGAGAATTTTAGAGAAAATATAAACTATGCAATTAACACCAAACTTAGAATAAGACACTAAACTCACGAAAATTAGCAATTATTTAATAGAAAAATAATAAATTTTGAAAAGAAATTCTTGAAAAGAAACTATCCTATCAAGATTTAATGACTCTATAACAATAAAGTAAAAATAAATTATTCCTAATCTAAGAAATAAAATAAGCCTTCAATTGTCCAAACTCAATAATTCCCGGCAACGGCGCCAAAAACTTGGTGGACGAAATTGTGATTTCTATCTTTTGATCTTTAGTATGTTCACAACTCCATTCAACTAACCAGCAAGTGCACTGGGTCGTCCAAGTAATACCTTACGTGAGTAAGGGTCGATCCCACGGAGATTATTGGTTTGAAGCAATCAATGTTATTTTATTAATCTTAGTCAGGAGGCTAATAAAGTTATTTGGATTTATTTGTAAGAAGCCAAAGTATTTAAAATTGTAAGTTAAAATAATAGGGAATAATAGCGTTACTTGTTGTGTAGTAGTGAGAAATATGTTGGAGTTTTGGAGATGCTTTGTCCTCTAAATTTCAACTCTTCCTTGAAATCCTTTCTCCACACGCAAAACCCATTCTATAGCAAGCTCTATGTAGGGTGTCACCGTTGTCAATGGCTACCTCCCATCCTCTCAGTGAAAACGTTCCTATGCTCTGTCACAGCACGGCTAATCATCTGTCGGTTCTCAATCAGGTTGGAATAGAATCCATTGATTCTTTTGCGTCTGTCACTAACGCCCAGCCCTCAGGAGTTTGAAGCACGTCACAGCCATTCAATCCCGGAATCCTACTCGGAATACCACAGACAAGGTTTAGACTTTCCGGATTCTCATGAATGCCGCCATCCATCTGGCTTATACCACGAAGATTCTGATTAGGAATCTAAGAGATACTCATTCAGTCTGATATAGAACGGAGGTGGTTGTCAGGCACACGTTCATGGATTGATGAAGGTGATGAGTGTCACGGATCATCACCTTCTTCACAATTAAGCGCGAATGAACATCTTAGATACGAGTAAGCGTGTTTGAATGGAAAATAAAGGAATTGTATTAATTCATCGAGACGCTGCAGAGCTCCTCACCCCCAACAATGGAGTTTAGAGACTCATGCCGTCAAAAGTATGTAATTCAGATCTGAAAATGTCATGAGGTCCAAGAAATGTCTGTAAAAGTTGTTTAAATAGTAAACTAGTAACATAGGTTTACAGAAAATGAATAAACTAAGATAATTGGTGCAGAAATCCACTTCTGGGGCCCACTTGGTGTGTGCTGGGGCTGAGACTAATGCTTTCCACGTGTGGAGGCCTTTCCTGGCGTCAAACTCCAGGTTATGACGTGTTTTGGGCGTTCAACTCCGGATCATGACGTTTTTCTGGCGTTTAACTCCAGACAGCAGCATGAACTTGGCGTTTAACGCCAAGTTACGTCGTCTATCCTTGCGCAAAGTATGGACTATTATATATTGCTGGAAAGCCCTGAATGTCTACTTTCCAACGCCGTTGAGAGCGCGCCAATTGGACTCCTGTAGCTCCAGAAAATCCATTTCGAGTGCAGGGAGGTCAGGATCCAACAGCATCAGCAGTCCTTTTTCAGCCTAAGTCAGATTTTCGCTCAGCTCCCTCAATTTCAGCCAGAAAATACCTGAAATTACAGAAAAATACACACACTCATAGTAAAGTCCAGAAATATGATTTTTGCCTAAAAACTAATAATATTTAACTAAAAACTAATTAAAACATGCTAAAATCTACATGAAATTACCCCCAAAAAGCGTATAAAATATCCGCTCATCATCGACCCGGACACGCGTCCGGGACAGCTAGCCTCCACAGCTGTACAAGGAAGCTTCTAGGAAAGTGGGTTTAATCCTTGGGGGACCTACTTCTGACATGGTATATAAGGGGAGGGTCCTATCCCTCCCCCAAGGTACGTCACATACTACTTTACCCCATTTTTTCGCCTGCACATTCGACTGACTTGAGTGTCGGAGTGTTATTGCAGGTGACACCCCCTCCTCATCGAGAGCTCGGAACGTTAGTTTTCCCGCTTCACATTCACGACCCATTTCTAGGCCACGCCCCAACTGTCCGCACGAGGATCACTCCGAACCGTCCGGTACCCGACCTACCGAACATATTTAAAATTTTAATTGATTTCGAAATAAAATTATATTTCATCATAATATTTAATTTATGAAAATTAACATGTCTTAAATGATTATGAGTATGAGTTGATGCATCTCGAGGGGCGTTCAATGTCGGCACTATGCGAGCGTAAGCGATGAGTTGGGTAATGTGAAAAGAACAGGAAAAATCTGCTCTCGTTCCTATAGTTTATGATTATGATATTGATGATAATTTAGGAGAGAGGAGCTCTGTTCATATTCATGTAAAGCTGGATATTTCGAGAAAATTAATGGTTTGCATTCTCATACCAACTTGAATTTCCGTGGTGCATCTTGTGAATGAATTTGGATAGAGTATGTCTGTAATACCCTACCACATAGAGCTTTATGTCTAGGATGTAAATTAGGAGTGGTGAGGTGCTACGACCTCTAAAACTAAAATACATATATAGATATAGTTGAAAGAAGTTATAACTAGAAGCCTTGAAAAAGAAGTTAAGCAAAACGGAAACAGAAACTGCGTCGCTCACGAAAGATAAGCGTGGACAGATAAGCAAGATCGAAAGGAAGGCTAAAAGACTATAAACATATATTAGAATTCCAAAATACAAGTCAACCTGTTTCTCCAAGTCAACCTGTTTCTCCAAGTCAACCTCTAAGAGGGACAAGCATAAAATATAAGATGGAGAATTGATGACAAGTCATCTTAGGCTAGTTTTACTAGCATTTTTACATGTTTTCATTAGGTTTCAGGACCTTTCTTGAGCAATAAGTAAGTGATTGGATTGGAATTTCATGTTTGTCTTAATTCAATCAAACATTGTTAATTTCATACATTATCATGAGATTTATGCAAGATTTAATTGATTATTATGAAATGATACAAAATCATATGATTTTAGTTAGGCTTTGATTGCATGTTTGATTGATGACAGGTGAAAAGATGCAAGGAAGAAACAGAAAAAGAAGCAGGGCATGAGAACGCTATGTTCGTTTGAAGAATGCTACGTTCCCCTGCAGCATCGCATTTGGTGCTACGCTCACTTTCAAAGAGGGCTACGTTCTCCAGTGACACGTACACGTACAGGACGTGCACGCGTAGAACAAGCATTTTGGAAGATCCACGCGTACGCGTACATGACATGTACGCGTGGGTGTGATCTACGCTCACTTTCTAAGAGCGCTACGCTCTCTTTCAATGAGCGCCTGTGACAACGTTCAAATTTGGGATTCAAACTTGGCTATCGACGTGTACGCGTTAGTGACGCATATGCGTGGATGTGATATATGTGAAGAAGCACACAAACGCGTAGGTGAAGCAGCAGCGTGGAAGTGACATGGTGCAATCCACGCGTACGCGTGAATGATGTGTACGCGTGGGAGAGCGCTCTTGGTGCGAATGATACGCTCGTTTGGAGAGCGATGCAAGGGACGCGTGGGCGTACATCACGCGTACGTGATGAGCAGATAATTTATACGCATTTTGGCATTGTTTTTAGTATGTTTCTAGTATGTTTTAGTTAGTTTTTATTATATTTTTGTTAGTTTTTAGTTAAAATTCACTTTTCTGGACTTTACTATAAGTTTGTGTGTTTTTCTGTGATTTTAGGTATTTTCTGGCTGAAATTAGGGACTTGAACAAAAATCTGATTCAGAGACTAAAAAGGACTGCAGATGCTGTTGGATTCTGACCTCCTTGCACTCGAAGTGGATTTTCTGGAGCTACAGAACCCTAATTGGCGCTCTCTCAACGGATTTGGAAAGTAGACATCCTGGGCTTTCCAGCAATGTATAATAATCCATACTTTGCCCGAGATTTGATGGCCCAAACCGGCGTTCCAAATCAGCTCAAAACTGCCCGGCGTTAAGCGCCGGAACTGGCACAAGAATGGGAGTTAAACGCCCAAACTGGCACAAAAGTTGGCGTTTAACTCCAAGAAAAGTCTCTACACGAAAATGCTTCAATGCTCAGCCCAAGCACACACCAAGTGGGCCCGGAAGTGGATTTTTATGTCATTTACTCATTTCTGTAAACCCTAGGCTACTAGTTCTCTACAAATAGGACCTTTTGCTATTATATTTTCATCTTGGGACATCTAGTTCTTAGATCATGGGAGGCTGGCCATTCGGCCATGCCTAGACCTTATTCTTATGTATTTTCAACGGTGGAGTTTCTACACACCATAGATTAAGGTGTGGAGCTCTGCTGCACCTCGAGTATTAATGCAATTACTATTGTTCTTCTATTCAATTCAGCTTGTTCTTATTCCATGATATTCATTCGCACTCAAGAACTTGATGAATGTGATGATTATGTGACGCTCATCATCATTCTCACTTATGAACGCGTGCCTGACAACCACTCCCGTTCTACAAGCAAACAAGGCTTGAATGTTTATCTCTTGGATTCCTTAATCGGAATCTTCGTGGTATAAGCTAGAATTGATGGCGGCATTCAAGAGAATCCCGAAGGTCTAAACCTTGTCTGTGGTATTCTAAGTAGGATTCAATGATTGAATGACTGTGACGAGCTTCAAACTCCTGAGGGCTGGGCGTTAGTGACAGACGCAAAAGAATCACTGGATTCTATTCCAACCTGATTGAGAACCGACAGATGATTAGCCGTGCCGTGACAGGGTGCGTTGAACATTTTCACTGAGAGGACGGGATTGTAGCCACTGACAACGGTGATGCCCAACATACAGCTTGCCATGGAAAGGAGTAAGAAGGATTGGATGAAGGCAGTAGGAAAGCAGAGAGACGGAAGGGACAAAGCATCTCCATACGCTTATCTGAAATTCTCACCAATGAATTACATAAGTATCTCTATCTTTATTTTATGTTTTATTCATAAATCATCCATAACCATTTGAATCTGCCTGACTGAGATTTACAAGGTGACCATAGCTTGCTTCATACCAACAATCTCCGTGGGATCGACCCTTACTTGCGTAAGGTTTATTACTTGGACGACCCAGTGCACTTGCTGGTTAGTTGTGCGAAGTTGTGTTTATACCATGGTATTGAGCACCAAGTTTTTGGCGCCGTTGCCGGGGATTGTTGAGTTTGGACAACTGACGGTTCATCTTGTTGCTTAGATTAGGTATTTATCTTCAGAGTTCTTAAGAATGAATTCTAGTGTTTCAAGGTGATATTCTTATCATCACCAAAGCTGATTGATCCTCATCAATTTAGCTCTTGAATGCAATGTCCTGCTGAAGCTTGGTTAGCCATGCCTAATTTCTTTAGACTAAAACTTTAGACTAACATTGCATGATTCCTGGAATTCTCATTAAGAATTTTGATATCTTTATTTTCTTTTCCACTTAATTTTCGAAAAAACTAAAAAAAAAATTTACAAAATCATAAAAACCAAAAATATTTCTTGTTTGAGTCTAGTGTCTCATTTTAAGTTTGGTGTCAATTGCATGTTTCTGTTCTTCTTGCATTCATTCATGTGTCTTAAGTGATCTTCAAGATGTTCCTGATGATTTTATTGCTCTGATCTTTAAATTCTCTTGACTTGAGTGTTTTGTGTTTTTCATATGCATTCTCATCTTGTTAGTGTCAATGGTATACAAACTGCTAAGTTTGGTGTCTTGCATGCATTGTTATTTGATTTTAGTTGCATTTTGATTATTCCTCATTATTAAAAATCCAAAAATATTTTAATTTGTGTCTTTTCAAGTCAATAATACAGAGAATATAAGATTCAGAACATACAGCAGAGGAATTACACAGAAAAAGTTGGGCGTTCAAAACGCCCAGTGAAGAAGGCAAACTGGCGTATAAACGCCAGCCAGGATGCCTGGCTGGGCGTTTGACGCCCAAAAGGGTAGTGCTTTGGGCGTTAAACGCCAGAATGTGCACCATTCTGGGCGTTTAACGCCAGGATGGCACAAGAGGGAAGATTCTGTTTTCAATTCAAATTTTTTTCAGGTTTTCAAAATTTTTCAAAATCAAATCTTTTTCAATCAAATCTTTTTCAAAATCAATTTCTTTCCATTTTCAAAAATACTTGCTATCAATTAATGATTTGATTCAACATTTCAAGTATGTTGCCTTTTCTGTTGAGGAAGGTTTAATGTTTGAATCATATCTTTTCTTGTTAGCCAAGTCATTAATTTTTAAAATCAAATTTTTTTAAATTATTTTTCAAATCATATCTTCTCAATCACATCTTTTTAAAACCATAACTTTTAAATCACATCTTTTTCAAATAGTTTTCAATCATATCTTTTTAATTTCTAATTTCAAAATCTTTTTCAAAAATCACTTGATTTCTTTTCCACTCTTAGTTTTCGAAAATCAATTAGTATTTTTCAAAATGTTTTTTAAAATCTTTTACTTAATTTTCAAAAATTTCTTCCCCTCTTCTCACATCCTTCTATTTATGGACTAACACTCCTCCTCAATGCACAATTCGAACTCTGTCTTTGGTGATAAGTTCGAATTCTTCTACTTCCTCCTTCTATTTCTCTTTTCCTCTAACACCTCAAAGAATTTCTATACTGTGACATAGAGGATTCCATATTTTCTTGTTTTTTTCTCTTTCATATGAGCAGGAGCAAAGACAAAAGCATTCTTGTTGAGGCTGATCCTGAACCTGAAAGGACCTTGAAGCGAAAGCTAAGAGAAGCTAAGGCACAACTCTCTGTAGAAGACCTAACAGAAATCTTCAAAGAAGAAGAACCCATGGCAGCCGAAAACAACAACAATGCCAACAATGCAAGGAAGGTGCTGGGTGACTTTACTGCACCTACTCCCGACTTCTATGGGAGAAGCATCTCTATCCCTGCCATTGGAGCAAACAACTTTGAGCTTAAGCCTCAATTAATTTCTCTAATGCAACAGAACTGCAAGTTCCATGGACTTCCATTGGAAGATCCTCATCAGTTTTTAGCTGAATTCTTGCAAATCTGTGACACTGTCAAGACCAATGGGGTTGACCCTGAGGTCTACAGGCTTACGCTATTCCCTTTTTCTGTAAGAGACAGAGCTAGGATATGGTTGGACTCACAACCTAAAGAAAGCCTGAACTCTTGGGAAAAGCTAGTCAATGCCTTCTTGGCAAAGTTCTTTCCACCTCAAAAATTGAGTAAGCTTAGAGTGGAAGTCCAAACCTTCAGACAGAAGGAAGGAGAATCCCTCTATGAAGCATGGTAAAGATACAAATGGTGCACAAAATTGCAATCACACTTTTGCAATCCCGCACAACTAACCAGCAAGTGCACTGGGTCGTCCAAGTAATACCTTACGTGAGTAAGGGTCGATCCCACGGAGATTGTCGGTTTGAAGCAAGCTATGGTTATCTTGTAACTCTTAGTCAGGATATCAATAATTATCAGGGTTGATTGTAAAAAGCAAAAGAACATGAATTAAGTACTTGTTTTACAGTAATGGGGAACAGGTTGAGGTTTTGGAGATGCCCTATCTTCTGAACCTCTGCTTTCCTACTGTCTTCTTCTTCAAGCACGCAAGGCTCCTTCCATGGCAAGCTGTATGTAGGGTTTCACCGTTGTCAATGGCTACCTCCCATCCTCTCAGTGAAAATGTTCAACGCACCCTGTCACGGCACGGCTATTCAGCTGTCGGTTCTCGATCATGTCGGAATAGAATCCAGTGATTCTTTTGCGTCTGTCACTAACGCCCCACAATCGCGAGTTTGAAGCTTGTCACAGTCATTCAATCATTGAATCCTACTCAGAATACCACAGACAAAGTTTAGACCTTCCGGATTCTCTTGAATGCCGCCATCAATTCTAGCTTATACCACGAAGATTCTGATTAAGGAATCTAAGAGATATCCACCCAATCTAAGGTTGAATAGAGGTGGTTGTCAGGCACACGTTCATAGGTGAGGATGATGATGATTGTCACGGATCATCACATTCATCAAGTTGAGGAACAAGTGATATCTTAGAATAGAAGCAAGCGTGATTAAATGAAAAACAGTAGTAATTGCATTAATCCATCAGGACACAGCAGAGCTCCTTATCCCCAACCATGGGGTTTAGAGACTCATGCCGTAGAAAAATACAATGAGAAACGTGTAATGTGTCATGAGGTACAGATACAATATCAAAAGGTCCTATTAATAGTGAACTAGTAACCTAGGGTTTACAGAAGTGAGTAATTGACAGAAAAATCCACTTCCGGGCCCACTTGGTGTGTGCTTGGGCTGAGCATTGAAGTATTTTCGTGTAGAGACTCTTCTTGGAGTTAAACGCCAGCTTTTGTGCCAGTTTGGGCGTTTAACTCCAATTTTTATGCCAGTTCCACCATTAAACGCTGGGAATTCTGAAGCTGATTTGCAACGCCGGTTTGGGCCATCAAATCTCGGGCAAAGTATGGACTATTATACATTGCTGGAAAGCCCAAGATGTCTACTTTCCAACGCCGTTGAGAGCGCGCCAATTGGGCTTCTGTAGATCCAGAAAATCCACTTCGAGTGTAGGGAGGTCAGAATCCAACAGCATCTGCAGTCCTTTTAGCCTCTGAATCAGATTTTTGCTCAGATCCCTCAATTTCAGCCAGAAAATACCTGAAATCACAGAAAAATACACAAACTCATAGAAAAGCCCAGAAAAGTGAATTTTAACTAAAAACTAATAAAAATGTAATAAAAACTAACTAAAATGTACTAAAAACATACTGAAAACAGTGCCAAAAAGCGTATAAATTATCCGCTCATCACAACACCAAACTTAAATTGTTGCTTGTCCCCAAGCAACTGAAAATCAAAATAGAATAAAAAGAAGAGAATATACTATAGACTCCAAAATATCAAAGAAACTTAGCTCCAATTAGATGAGCGGGACTAGTAGCTTTTTGCTTCCGAACAGTTTTGGCATCTCGCTTTATCTTTTGAAGTTCAGAATGATTGGCATCCATAGGAACTCAGAACTCAGATAGTGTTATTGATTCTCCTAGTTAAGTATGATGATTCTTGAACATAGCTATTTTATGAGTCTTGGCTGTGGCCCAAAACACTCTGTCTTCCAGTATTACCACCGGATACATACATGCCACAGACACATAATTGGGTGAACCTTTTCAGATTGTGACTCAGCTTTGCTAGAGTCCCCAATTAGTGGTGTCCAGGGTTCTTAAGCACACTCTTTTTGCCTTGGATCACAACTTTATTTCTTTCTTTTTCTTTTTCTCTTTTTTTTTCGTTTATACATATTTTTATTTTTTATTTATTTTTTTTTGCTTCAAGAATCAATTTGATGATTTTTCAGATCCTCAATAACAGTTTTCCCTTTCAATCATTCTTTCAAGAGCCAACAATTTTAACATTCTTAAAACAACAAGTTCAAAAGACATATGCACTGTTCAAGCATTCATTCAGAAAGCAAAAAGTATTGTCACCACATCAAACTAATTCAACTAGTTTCAGAGATAAATTCGAAATCCTGTACTTCTTGTTCTTTTGTGATTAAAGCATTTTTCATTTAAGAGAGGTGATGGATTCATAGGACATTCATAGCTTTAAGACATGAACTTTAAATTTTATTAATCATGAATTAAGAACAAAACTCAAAAATAGATATAAGATAAGACTAATAGTAATAGAAAACAAAAAATTTAAATAGGCTCCTAATGATAGAGGTTATCACAGAGTTAGGACTCAACAACCTTGATTTTGAGAAGTGGATGCTCCCTCCACTTGAGGGGAGAGCTTTTGGCGTTTCATCTCTTGAAGTTCACGCCCCTGCTTCTCTTGCTCCTTCAGCAATTTGCAGAGCATGCAGTTCTGATTCTGCTGTTCTTCCTTATGTTGCTCCATAATTTCTTGCAACTTGGTGATAGATGCTTCTAGGCTGGCCTACTAGTCAATTTCAGGAAATTCAGGGAGGAACTCCTGCGCCCTCTTTTTGATAGAGTTGTCTTGCATTTGTCCTTGCATTGACTTCTTGGTGATTGGATGTTCAATGGGTATGAATTCATCTACTCCCATTTTTACCCCAGCCTCTTTACAGAGCAAGGAGATCAAGCTTGGGTAGGCCAGTTTGGCTTCAGTGGAATTCTATTTGCAATTGTGTAGATCTCACAAGCAATCAGATGATGAACCTCCACTTCTTTTCCAAGCATAATGCAATAAATCATCACTGCTCTCTTGATAGTGACTTCAGAACGGTTGCTAGTGGGTAATATGGAACGCCCAATAAAATCTAGCCAGCCTCTTGCAATTGGTTTGAGGTCTCCCCTCTTGAGTTGGTTTGGGACACCTTTTGAATTGGTTATCCACTTAGTTCCAGGGAGGCATATGTCCTCTAGAACTTGATCCAACCCTTTATCTGCTCTCACCATCCTCCTATTAAAGGATTCAGGATCATCTTGCAGTTGAGGCAATTTGAAGACCTCTCTTATTTTGTCCAGATGGAAGTAAATAATTCTCCCTCTGACCATGGTTCTGTAAGTATGGAAAGCAGTTTCAGTCATTCTCTGCTTATCTGTCAGCCACAGATTTGAGTAGAATTCCTAAACCATATTCCTTCCAACCTTTGTCTCAGGGTTGGTTAGAACTTCCTATCCTCTGTTTCGAATTTGCTCTTGGATCTTCGGATATTCATCTTCTTTCAGATTGAATTTGACTTCCGGGATCACTGACCTCAGACCCATTATTTTGTGGTAATGGTCTGCATGTTCTTTGGTTAAGAACTTCTCTTGACTCCAAACATCCTTTGGATTATTCTCTTTCTTGCCTCTTGAATTGGTTTGTTTTCCTCTAGGAGCCATGATCTTGGTAAATCTTGGCCTAGTGATCACGGAAAACACACCAAACTTAGAGGTTTGCTTGTCCTCAAGCAAAAGAAGGTAAAGAGGGGAGAGAGAAGGAGAGCAAATTCGAATGGTGTGGGGAAGGAGGGTGGCCGAACGTGTTTAAATAGGAGAGGAGGAGAGATTTTCGAAAATATGAGGGAGATTTGAGAAGATATAGAAAAAATTTGAGGAGATAATTGAGTTTTTGAAAAAGTCTAGGAAAGGATTTGAAATAGATTTGAAGAAGATTCTAATTTTTGAAATTGGAAGGTGAATGATGAAAGTTTGTAATGTGTTTATGCATAAAAATATGGATTAAAACAAGAAAGTTTGAAAAAAATTTGAAGTGGGAACAAAATCTCCTCCCCCTGCCTTTCTGGCGTTAAACGCCCAGAATGGTATCCATTCTGGCGTTTAATGCCCATTTGGTGGCCAATTTGGGCGTTTAACACCCAACCAGGTACCCTGGCTGGCGTTAAACGCCAGAAATCCCTTTATCACTGGCCGTTTTGGTAAACGCCCAGGATGCTGCACACCTGGCGTTAAACGCCCAGAATGGTGCCCATTCTGGCGTTTAACGCCCAAAATGGCACATTTACTAGTGTTAAACGCCCAGAATGGTGCCCATTCTGGCATTTAACGCCCAAAGTACCCCTTACTGACGTTTTTTCGCCAGCAAGCTCTTTTTCTCTGCTTTTTGCACTGAATCCTTTTGTAACTTTGTGAATTCCTTCAATTTTGATAATTGCCCTTTAAGAATATGCATCAAACCTTGATTAAACAGAACAGATACCCTTCTAATCACTGGGTTGCCTCCCAGCAAGCGCTTCTTTATTGTCTTTAGCTGGACCTTCACTGAGAATCACTCAAGTCTATGTTTTGAGCATTCTTGCTCAAAATTGCTTTCAAGATAATGCTTGATCCTTTGTCCATTGACAATGAACTTCTTGTCAAAATCAGTATCCTGAAGCTCAACATATCCATATGGTGATACTCCTGTAATCACATACGGACCCCTCCAGCGGGATTTAAGTTTTCCTGGGAACAATCTGAGCCTAGAGTTGAAGAGTAGGACTTTTTGTCCTGGCTCAAAGACTCTGGATGACAACTTCTTGTCATGCCACTTCTTTGCCTTTTCCTTATAAATTTTTGCATTTTCAAAGGCATTGAGTCTGAACTCCTCTAGCTCATTTAGCTGGAGCAATCTTTTTTCACCAGCTAACTTAGCATCCATGTTTAGGAATCTGGTTGCCAGTAGGCTTTATGTTCCAGTTCCACGGGCAGATGACAGGCCTTCCCATACACCAGTTGGTATGGAGAGGTTCCTATAGGAGTCTTGAATGCTGTCCTGTATGCCCACAGAGCATCATCCAAGCTCTTTGCCCAATCCTTTCTACGGGCAATAACAGTCCGTTCTAGGATTCTTTTGAGCTCTCTGTTAGAGACCTCAGCTTGCCCATTTGTCTGTGGGTGATACGGAGTTGCTACTTTGTGGCTAATTCCATATCTAACCATAGCAGAGTACAGTTGTTTATTGCAGAAATGAGTGCCCCCATCACTGATCAGTACTCTGGGAACACCAAACCTGCTGAAGATGTGTTTTTGGAGGAATTTCAGCACGGTCTTGGTATCATTATTGGGTGTGGCAATTGCTTCCACCCATTTAGATACATAGTCTACTGCCACTAGAATATAAGTGTTTGAGTATGATGGTGGGAAGGGGCCCATGAAGTCAATTCCCCATACATCAAACAATTCAATCTCTAAGATCCCTTGCTGAGGCATGGCGTAACCATGAGGCAAGTTACCAGCTCTTTGGCAACTGTCACAGTTACGCACAAACTCTCGGGCATCTCTATAGAGAGTAGGCCAGTAGAATCCGCATTGGAGGACCTTAGTTGCTGTTCGCTCACCTCCAAAGTGTCCTCCATATTGTGATCCATGGCAATGCCACAGGATTCTTTGTGCTTCCTCTCTGGGTACACATCTGCGGATTATTCCGTCTGCACATCTCTTAAAGAGGTATGGCTCATCCCACAGGTAGTACTTGGCATCTGAAATCAATTTCTTTCTTTGCACCCTGCTGTACTCTTAGGGTATGAACCTCACAGCTTTATAATTTGCAATATCTGCAAACCATGGAGCTTTCTGAATGGCAAAGAGTTACTCATCAGGGAAAGTTTCAGAGATCTCAGTAGAAGGGAGGGACGCCCTAGCTACTGGTTCTATTCGGGACAGATGATCAGCTACTTGGTTCTCTGTCCCTTTTCTGTCTCTTATTTCTATATCAAACTCTTGCAGAAGCAACACCCATCTTATGAGCCTGGGTTTTGAATCCTGCTTTGTGAGTAAGTACTTAAGAGCAGCATGGTCAGTGTACACAATCACCTTTGATCCTACTAAATAGGATCTAAATTTGTCAATGGCATAGACCACTGCAAGTAACTCTTTTTCTGTGGTTGTGTAATTCTTCTGTGCGTCATTTAGGACACGGCTGGCATAGTAAATGACGTGCAGAAGCTTGTTATGCCTCTGTCCCAACACTGCACCAATGGCATGGTCACTGGCATCACACATTAATTCGAATGGTAATGTCCAGTCTGGTGCAGAGATGACTGGTGCTGTGACCAGCTTGGCTTTCAGGGTCTCAAATGCCTGCAGACACTGTGTGTCAAACACAAATGGTGTGTCAGCAGCTAGCAGGTTGCTTAGAGGTTTAGCAATTTTCGAAAAATCCTTTATAAACCTTCTGTATAATCCTGCATGCCCCAGAAAGCTTCTGATTGCCTTAACATTGGCAGGTGGTGGTAATTTTTCAATTACCTCCACCTTTGCCTTATCCACCTCTATTCCTTTGTTTGAAATTTTATGCCCAAGGACAATTCCTTTAGTCACCAGAAAGTGACATTTTTCCCAGTTTAAAACTAGGTTGGTCTCTTGGCATCTTTTCAGGACAAGTGCTAGGTGGTTAAGACAGGAGCTGAATGAGTCTCCATATACTGAGAAGTCATCCATGAAGACTTCCAGGAATTTCTCCACCATATCAGAGAAGATGGATAGCATGCATCTCTGAAAGGTTGCAGGAGCATTACACAGACCAAAAGGCATCCTCTTGTAGGCAAACACGCCAGAAGGGCAAGTGAATGCTGTTTTCTTTTGGTCTTAAGGATCTACTGCAATTTGGTTGTAACCTGAATAGCCATCCAAAAAGCAGTAATAATCATGACCAGCTAGTCTTTCTAGCATTTGGTCTATGAATGGTAAAGGAAAATGATCCTTTCTGGTGGCTGTATTGAGCCTTCTGTAGTCAATACACATACGCCACCCTGTGACTGTTCTTGTAGGAACCAGTTCATTTTTTTCATTATGAACTACTGTCATGCCTCCCTTCTTGGGGACAACTTGGACAGGGCTCACCCAGGGGCTATCAGAAATAGGATAAATAATCCCAGCCTCTAGTAATTTAGTGACCTCTTTCTGCACTACCTCCTTCATGGCTGGATTTAGCCGCCTTTGTGGTTGGACCACTGGTTTGGCATTATCCTCTAGTAGGATCTTGTGCATGCATCTTGCTGGGCTAAGGCCCTTAAGATCACTGATGGACCACCCAAGAGCTGTCTTGTGTGTCCTTAGCACTTGAATCAGTGCTTCCTCTTCCTGTGGGTTTAAAGCAGAGCTTATAATCACTGGAAAAGTGTCACCCTCTCCCAGAAATGCATACTTCAGGGATGGTGGTAGTGGTTTGAGTTCAGGTTTGGGAGGCTTATCCTCCTCCTGAGGAGTTTTCAAAAATTCTTTTGTTTCCTCTGGTTCTTCCTGATCAGGCTGAGCATCCTTGAAGATGTCATCAAGCTCTGATTCTAGACTTTCAGTCATATTGATCTCTTCCACCAAAGAGTCAATAATGTCAGTGCCCATGCGGTCATTTGGTGTGTCTGGATGCTGCATAGCTTTTACAGCATTCAACTTGAACTCATCCTCATTGACTCTCAGGGTTACTTCCCCTTTTTGTACATCAATGAGAGTTCGTCCAGTTGCTAGGAAAGGTCTTCCTAGAATGAGAGTTGCACTCTTGTGCTCCTCCATTTCCAGTACTACAAAGTCAGTTGGAAAGGCAAATGGCCCAACCTTTACAATCATGTCCTTGGTGGACGAAATTGTGATCACATGTTCTTTATACTTTAAGGATGTTTACTCTTAGGGCACTGTTTATTTTCTTTATTGGAATTCACAACTCCGTTCAACTAACCAGCAAGTGTACTGGGTCGTCCAAGTAATAAACCTTACGTGAGTAAGGGTCGAATCCACAGAGATTGTTGGTATGAAGCAAGCTATGGTCACCTTGTAGATCTCAGTTAGGGAGATTAAAGGGTAATTGTGATTATTGGAATAAATTATAAAATAAAAAGAAAATACATAATAAAAAGGGATAGAACACTTATGCAGATTCATTGGTGAGAATTTCAGATAAGCGGAATGGAAATGCTGTAGAGCTCACGGACGCCTGCCCTCCTACTGCTTCTACTCAATCCTTCTTACTCCTTTCCATGGCAAGCTGTGTATAGGGGTTCACCATCAGCTGTGGCTACTTTCATCCTCTCGGGGAAATATCCTATGCGGCTGTCACTCGCACAGCTAACCAGTCTGGAGGCATCACCCATGGTTGATAGCTACATCCCATCCTCGCAGTGAAAGCTAATGCTCACGCACTCTGTCACAGTACGGCCAATCACCGGTTGGTTCCCGCTCCTACTGGAATAGAATCCCTTGATTCTTTTGCGTCTGTCACTAACGCCCAGCAGGTTGCAAGTTTGAAGCACGTCACAGTCATTCATTACCGGAATCCTACTCGGAATACCACAGACAAGGTTAGACTTTCCGGATTCCCAGGATCCTACTCGGAACACCACAGACAAGGTTGGACTTTCCGGATCCTCATAAATGCCGCCATCTATCTAACTTATACCACAAAGATTCTGTTGGGGAATCTAAGAGATACACATTCAAGCTCTGTTGCATGTAGAACGGAAGTGGTTGTCAATCACGCGCGTTCATGAGTGAGAATGATAATGAGGGTTATTTACTCATCACATTCATCATGTTCTTGGGTGCGAATGAATATCTTGGAATAAGAATAAAAGAGGAGTTGAATAAAAGAAGGTAGAATTTCATTAATACTTGAGGTACAGTAGAGCTCCACACCCTTAATCTATGGTGTGCAGAAACTCCACCGTTGAAAATACATAAGTAAAAGAGGGTCAGGCATGGCCGAATGGCCAGCCCCCTAAAACGTGATCAATGATCTCCTAAGATGGAGAATAAAGCAAAACTGAGATCAAAGATGTCTAATACAATAGATAAGTGTCCTATATATACTAGACTAGCTACTAGGGTTTACATGAGTAAGTAATTGATGCATAAATCCACTTCCGGGGCCCACTTGGTGTGTGCTTGGGCTGAGCTTGATCTATCCATGAGCTAAGGCATTTCTTGGCATTGAACTTTGAGTTATGACGTGTTTTGGGCGTTCAACTCCGGATCATGACGTTTTTCTGGCGTTTAACTCCAGACAGCAGCATGAACTTGGCGTTTAACGCCAAGTTACGTCGTCATTCTTCGAATAAAGCATGGACTATTATATATTGCTGGAAAGCCCTGGATGTCTACTTTCCAACGCCGTTGAGAGCGAGCCAATTGGAGTTCTGTAGCTCCAGAAAATCCATTTCGAGTGCAGGGAGGTCAGAATCCAACAGCATCAGCAGTCCTTTTGTCAGCCTTTTTCAGAGTTTTGCTCAAATCCCTCAATTTCAGCCAGAATTTACCTGAAATCACAGAAAAACACACAAACTCATAGTAAAGTCCAGAAATGTGAATTTAACATAAAAACTAAGGAAAACATCCCTAAAAGTAGCTTAAACTCATTAGAAACTATGTAAAAACTATGCCAAAAAGCGTATAAATTATCCGCTCATCACAACACCAAACTTAAATTGTTGCTTGTCCCCGAGCAACTGAAAATCAAATAGGATAAAAAGAAGAGAATATACTATAAAGTCCAAAATATCAATGAATATTAATTTAATTACATAAGCGGGACTTGTAGCTTTTTGCTTCTGAACAGTTTTGGCATCTCACTTTTTCCTTTGAAGTTCAGAGTGATTGGCATCTCTAGGAACTTAGAATTTTGGATAGTGTTATTGACTTTCCTAGTTAAGCATGTTGATTCTTGAACACAGCTACTTTTGAGTCTTGGCTGTGGCCCTAAGCATTTTATTTTCCAGTATTACCACCGGATACATAAATGCCACAGACACATAACTGGGTGAACCTTTTCAGATTGTGACTTAGCTTTGCTAAAGTCCCCAGTTAGTGGTGTCCAGAGCTCTTAAGCACACTCTTTTGCTTTGGATCACGACTTTAACCATTCAGTCTCAAGCTTTTCACTTGGACCTTCATGACACAAGCACATGGTTAGGGACAGCTTGATTTAGCCGCTTAGGCCTGGATTTAATTTCCTTGGGCCCTCCTATCCATTGATGCTCAAAGCCTTGGATCCTTGCTTTAAAATTTTCGCCATTTTTTTTTTCACTGCTTTTTCTTGCTTCAAGAATCAATTTCATGGTGTTTTTCAGATCATCAATAACATTTCTCTTTGTTCCTCATTATTTCAAGAACCAACAATTTTAACACTCATAAACAACAAGATCAAAAGACATATGCACTGTTCATTCATTCATTCAGAAAACAAAAAGCATTGTCACCACATCAATATGATTAAACTAAATTCAATAATAATTTCGAAAATTATGTACTTCTTGTTCTTTTGAATTAAAACATTTTTCTTTTAAGAGAGGTGAAGGACTAATGGATTTTATTTCATAGCTTTAAGGCATGGTTACACACTAATGATCATGAAAGAAAGACACAAAACATAGATAAACATAATACTTAAAAAAAACGAAAAACAGAAAGAAATAAAGAGCAAGGAATGAATCCACCTTTAGTGGCGTCTTCTTCTTGAAGGACAAATGATGTTCTTCAACTCTTCTATGTCCCTTCCTTGCCTTTGTTGCTCCTCCCTCATTGCTCTTTGATCTTCTCTTATTTCCTGGAGAATGATGGAGTGCTCATGATGTTCCACCCTTAATTGTTCAACATTATGGCTCAAATCTTCTAAAGAGGTATTGAGTTGCTCCCAATAGTTGTTGGGAGGAAAGTGCATTCCTTGAGGCATTTGTTGATGATGAACTTCCTCATGTTCTTCTTGATGGCCGTGAGGAACTTCTCTTGATTGCTCCATCCTTTTCTTGGTGATGGGCTTGTCTTCTTCAATGGAGACATCTCCTTCTATGATAACTCCAGCTGAGTAACATAGATGGCATATAAGGTGGGGGAAGGCTAGCCATGCCATGTGTGAAGGCTTGTCAGCTATTTTGTAGAGTTCATTGGAGATGACTTCATGAACTTCCACCTCCTCTCCAATCATGATGCTATGAACCATGATGGCCCGATCCACAGTAACTTCAGATCGGTTGCTTGTAGGGATGATGGATCTTTGAATGAATTCCAACCATCCTCTAGCCACAGGCTTGAGGTTCAGTCTTCTTAGTTGGACTGGCTTGCCTTTGGAGTCTACTCTCCATTGGGCGCCTTCCACACATATGTCCATAAGGACTTGGTCCAACCTTTGGTTAAAGTTGACCCTTCTTGTGTAGGGGCGTTCATCACCTTGCATCATGGGTAAGTGAAACGCCAACCTCTTCTTTGAATTTCATGTCGGATCTCCGGATACTCATTTTTCTTGAGCTTGAAAGGGACCTCAGGGATCACTTTCTTCTTTGCCACAACATCATAGAAGTGGTCTTGATGGCTCTTGGAGATGAATCTTTCCATCTCCCATGACTCGGAGGTGGAAGCTTTTGCTTTCCCTTTCCCTTTTCTTGAGGAAACTCCGGCCTTAGGTGCCATTGGTAATGGAAAAACAGAAAAAAAAGCTTATGCTTTTACCACACCAAACTTAAAATTTGCTCGTCCTCGAGCAAGAAAAGAAAAGAAAAGTAGAAGAAGAAGAAGAGAATATTGTGGAGAGGGAGTGAAGTGGTTTCGGCTATGTGGGAGAAGATGGGGTTTGTGTTGTGTGAAAATGAAGAAGAATGGAAGGTTATTTATAGGGAGGGGGGAGGGTTAGTGTTCGGCCATTTTGGGTGGGAATGGGTGGGAAATTGAATTTGAATTTTATGAAGGTAGGTGGGGTTTATGGGGAAGAGGGGGTTGATGTGAATGGTGAATGGGGTAATTGAAGAGGAATTGAGGTGATTGGTGAAGGGTGTTGGGAAGTGTGACATGGAGAATGAGATTTAGGATTAGGAGAGTGTGATTAGGATTAAAAGGTAAGGTGGTAGGTGGGGATCCTGTGGGGTCCACAGATCCTGGAGTGGGGATCCTGTGGGGTCCACAGATCCTGAAGTGGGGATCCTGTGGGGTCCACAGATCCTGAGGTGAAACAAATACCATTCCTTCACCATATAGGCATGTAACATGCCTTCATGCATCATTCTGGCGTTCAAACGCCCATTGATGCACGTTCTGGGCGTTTAACGCCCATGTTATGCATGTTTCTGGCGTTGAACGCCAGTTTCATGCTTGTTCCTGGCGTTCAGCGCCAGCTTGTCCTCTTCGTGCACCATCCTGGCGTTTAACGCCAGGTTGTTGCTTGTTTTGGGCGTTCAACGCCAGAATAGTGCTCTGTTCTGGCGTTGAACGCCAGACAGATGCATCTTACTGGCGTTGAACGCCAGTCTGCGTTGCCTCCAGGGTGAAAATATTTTTCTTCTGTTTTTGACTCTGTTTTTAATTTTTTTGATTTTTTTCGTGACTCCTCATGATCATGTACCTAATAAAACACAAAAATAACAAAGAAACAAAATAAAATAAAATTAGATAAATAAAATTGGGTTGCCTCCCAACAAGCGCTTCTTTAATGTCAATAGCTTGACAGTGGCTCTCATGGAGCCACAAGGTGATCAGGTCAACTTAAGTGTGGTATTCCCAACACCAAACTTAGAGTTTGGATATGGGGTCTGAACACCAAACTTAGAGTTTGGTTGTGGCCTCACAACACCAAACTTAGAGTTTGACTGTGTGAGCTCTTCTTGACTCTGAACTGAGAGAAGCTCTTCATGCTTACTCTCTTTTGTCACAGAGGGATGGCCATGTGCCTGAAACACAAGGTAGTCCCCATTTAATTGAAGGACTAACTCACCTCTGTTGACATCTATCACAGCTCCTGCTGTGGCTAGGAAAGGTCTTCCTAGGATGATGCATTCATCATCTTCCTTCCTAGTATCTAGCATTATGAAATCAGTGGGGATGTAAAGGCCTTCAACCCTTACTAGCACGTCCTCCACTATTCCATATGCTTGTCTTATGGACTTATCTGCCAATTGTAATGAGAACAAGGCAAGTTGTACCTCAATGATTCCCAGCTTCTCCATTACAGAGAGTGGCATAAGATTTATCCCTGACCCCAGATCACATAGAGCTTTTTCAAAGCTCATGGTGCCAATGGTACATGGTATTAGAAACTTGCCAGGATCTTGTTTCTTTTGAGGTAGAGTTCTCTGAATCCAAGTATCTAGTTCATTAATGAGCAATGAAGATTCACTTTCCCAAGTCTCATTACCAAACAGCTTGGCATTCAGCTTCATGATAGCTCCTAAGTATTGAGCAACTTGCTCTCCAGTCACATCTTCATTCTCTTCAGAGGATGAATATTCTTCAGAGCTCATGAATGGCAGAAGGAGATTTAAAGGAATCTCTATGGTCTCTAGATGAGCCTCAGGTTCCTTTGGATCCTTAATAGGAAACTCCTTCTTGCTTGAGGAACGTCCCAGGAGGTCTTCCTCACTGGGATTTTCGTCCTCCTCCTCCCTAGTGCATTCGGCCACTTTGATTAAATCAATGGCCTTGCACTCTCCTTTTGGATTCTCTTCTATATTACTTGGAGAATACTGGGAGGAGTTTCAATAACTTTCTTACTCAGCTGGCCCACTTGTGCTTCCAAATTCCTAATGGAGGATCTTGTTTCATTCATGAAACTAAAAGTGGCCTTTGACAGATCAGAGACTATATTTGCTAAATTAGAATTGTTTTGTTCAGCATTCTCTGTCTGTTGCTGAGAAGATGATGGATATGGCTTGCTATTGCCTAGCCTATTACGTCCACCATTGTTAAAACCTTGTTGAGGTTTTTGTTGATCCTTCCAGGAGAAATTTGGATGATTTCTCCATGATGAGTTATAGGTGTTTCAATAAGGTTCACCTAAGTAATTAACCTCTGCCATGGCTGGGTTCTCAGGATCATAAGCTTCTTCAGAAGCTGCCTCTCTAGTACTGTTGGATGCATGTTGCAATCCATTCAGATTTTGAGAGATCATGTTGACCTGTTGAGTCAACACTTTGTTCTGAGCCAATATGGCATTCAGAGCATCAATTTCAAGAACTCCTTTCTTCTGAGGTATGCCATTGTTGACCGAATTCCTCTCAGAAGTGTACATGAACTGGTTGTTTGCAACCATGTCAATGAGTTCTTGAGCCTCTTCAGGCGTTTTCTTCAGGTGAATAGATCCACCTGCTGAATGGTCCAATGACATTTTCGAAAATTCAGAGAGACCATAATAAAATATATCTAATATGGTCCATTCTGAAAACATGTCAGATGGACATCTCTTGGTCAGCTGCTTGTATCTTTCCCAGGCTTCATAGAGGGATTCACCATCTTTTTGCTTGAAGGTTTGAACATCCACTCTCAGCTTGCTCAGCTTTTGAGGAGGAAAGAACTTATCTAAGAATGCAGTGACAAGCTTATCCCATGAGTCCAGGCTATCCTTGGGTTGTGAATCCAACCATACTCTAGCTCTGTCTCTTACAGCAAAAGGGAAAAGCAAGAGTCTGTAGACTTCAGGATTAACTCCATTTGTCTTTACAGTGTCACAGATCTGCAAGAACTCAGTTAAAAACTGGTAAGGATCTTCAGATGGAAGTCCATAAAACTTGCAGTTTTGTTGCATTAAAGCAACTAGTTGAGGCTTAAGCTCAAAGTTATTGGCTCCAATGGCAGGAATGGAGATGCTTCTTCCATCAAACTTGGACGTTGGCTTTGTGAAGTCTCCAAGCATTCTCCTTGCATTATTATTATTATTTTCTTCTGCCATCTCTTTCTCTTGTTCGAAAATTTCTAGAAGGTTTCTTTTGGATTGTTGTAATTTAGCTTCTTTTAATTTTCTCTTCAGAGTCCTTTCAGGTTCTGGATCAATTTCAACAAGAGTGCCTTTATCCCTGTTCCTGCTCATATGAAAGAGAAGAAACAAGAAAAGAAAGAGGAATCCTCTATGTCACAGTATAGAGATTCCTTTATGTTAGTAGAAAAAGAAGGGAGTAGAGGAATGAAGAAGAGGGTTCGGATCTTAGATGAAGAGAGGTGAAGAGAAGTGTTAGTAATTAATTAATTAAATAGAAGTAGAAAAGAGAAGAGAGAATTCGAAAATAATTTTTGAAAAAGTGGTTAGTGATTTTCGAAAATTATAATTAAAATTTAAACATGAAACAATTAAAGAATTTTTGAAAAAGAGAGAGGTATTTTCGAAAATAGAAGAGGGAAAAGTAGTTAGGTGGTTTTGAAAAAGATAAGAAACAAACAAAAAGTTAGTTAGTTTGATTGAAAAAGATTTGAAATCAAATTTTGAAAAAGATAGGAAGATAAGAAGATATTTTGAAATTAAATTTTGGAAAAGATAAAATTTTGAAAAAGATAAGATAAAAGATAAAAAGATTTTTAAGAAAAAGATATTTTGAAACAGATTTAATTTTTAAAATTACTTAACTAACAAGAAACTACAAGATAAGATTCTAGAACTTAAAGATTGAACCTTTCTTAACAAGAAAGTAACAAACTTCAAATTTTTGAATCAATCACATTAATTGTTAGCTAATTTTCGAAAATTTGATATAAAGACAAGAAAAAGATTTTGAAAAAGATTTTGAAAAAGATTTTTGAAATTTTCGAAATTCATAAAAAAAATGAAAAAGATATGATTTTTGAAAAAGATTTTGAAAAGATAAGATTTTTAAAATTGAAATTTTGACTTGACTTGTAAGAAACAACTAATTTTGAAAATTTTTGACCAAGTCAACCCAAAATTTCGAAAATTTGGAGGGAAATAAGGAAAAGATATATTTTTTTTTTGAATTTTTAATTATGAGAGAGAAAAACAACAAAATTACTCAATGCATGAAATTTTTTAGATCAAAACACAAGATGCATGCAAGAATGCTATGAATGTCAAGATGAACACCAAGAACACTTTGAAGATCATGATGAACACCAAGAACATGATTTTGAAAAATTTTTGATGCAAAGAAAACATGCAAGACACCAAACTTAGAAATCTTTAATGCATGGAAAATATGAATGCAAGAATGCACATGAAAAACAACAAACAACAAAAAACAAGAAAACATCAAGATCAAACAAGAGGACTTATCAAGAACATCTTGAAGATCATGAAGAACACTATGAATGCATGGATTTTTCGAAAAAATGCAAGAAAAAATTTTTAAAACATGCAATTGACACCAAACTTAAAAATTGACTCAAGACTCAAACAAGAGACACAAAATATTTTTGATTTTTATGATTTTCTAATTTTTTTGTATTTTTATTAATTTTTTTTTTCGAAAATAATGTTAAGAAAAAACGAAAAATAAAAGAAAAATTTTTAAAAAGATTTTTGAAAAGAAAATTACCTAATCTGAGCAACAAGATGAACCGTCAGTTGTCCATACTCGAACAATCCCCGGCAACGGCGCCAAAAAAACTTGGTGGACGAAATTGTGATCACATGTTCTTTATACTTTAAGGATGTTTACTCTTAGGGCACTGTTTATTTTCTTTATTGGAATTCACAACTCCGTTCAACTAACCAGCAAGTGTACTGGGTCGTCCAAGTAATAAACCTTACGTGAGTAAGGGTCGAATCCACAGAGATTGTTGGTATGAAGCAAGCTATGGTCACCTTGTAGATCTCAGTTAGGGAGATTAAAGGGTAATTGTGATTATTGGAATAAATTATAAAATAAAAAGAAAATACATAATAAAAAGGGATAGAACACTTATGCAGATTCATTGGTGAGAATTTCAGATAAGCGGAATGGAGATGCTGTAGAGCTCACGGACGCCTGCCCTCCTACTGCTTCTACTCAATCCTTCTTACTCCTTTCCATGGCAAGCTGTGTATAGGGGTTCACCATCAGCTGTGGCTACTTTCATCCTCTCGGGGAAATATCCTATGCGGCTGTCACTCGCACAGCTAACCAGTCTGGAGGCATCACCCATGGTTGATAGCTACATCCCATCCTCGCAGTGAAAGCTAATGCTCACGCACTCTGTCACAGTACGGCCAATCACCGGTTGGTTCCCGCTCCTACTGGAATAGAATCCCTTGATTCTTTTGCGTCTGTCACTAACGCCCAGCAGGTTGCAAGTTTGAAGCACGTCACAGTCATTCATTACCGGAATCCTACTCGGAATACCACACACAAGGTTAGACTTTCCGGATTCCCAGGATCCTACTCGGAACACCACAGACAAGGTTGGACTTTCCGGATCCTCATAAATGCCGCCATCTATCTAACTTATACCACGAAGATTCTGTTGGGGAATCTAAGAGATACACATTCAAGCTCTGTTGCATGTAGAACGGAAGTGGTTGTCAATCACGCGCATTCATGAGTGAGAATGATAATGAGGGTTATTTACTCATCACATTCATCATGTTCTTGGGTGCGAATGAATATCTTGGAATAAGAATAAAAGAGGAGTTGAATAAAAGAAGGTAGAATTTCATTAATACTTGAGGTACAGTAGAGCTCCACACCCTTAATCTATGGTGTGCAGAAACTCCACCGTTGAAAATACATAAGTAAAAGAGGGTCAGGCATGGCCGAATGGCCAGCCCCCTAAAACGTGATCAATGATCTCCTAAGATGGAGAATAAAGCAAACTGAGATCAAAGATGTCTAATACAATAGATAAGTGTCCTATATATACTAGACTAGCTACTAGGGTTTACATGAGTAAGTAATTGATGCATAAATCCACTTCCGGGGCCCACTTGGTGTGTGCTTGGGCTGAGCTTGATCTATCCACGAGCTAAGGCATTTCTTGGCGTTGAACTTTGAGTTATGACGTGTTTTGGGCGTTCAACTCCGGATCATGACGTTTTTCTGGCGTTTAACTCCAGACAGCAGCATGAACTTGGCGTTTAACGCCAAGTTACGTCGTCATTCTTCGAATAAAGCATGGACTATTATATATTGCTGGAAAGCCCTGGATGTCTACTTTCCAACGCCGTTGAGAGCGCGCCAATTGGAGTTCTGTAGCTCCAGAAAATCCATTTCGAGTGCAGGGAGGTCAGAATCCAACAGCATCAGCAGTCCTTTTGTCAGCCTTTTTCAGAGTTTTGCTCAAATCCCTCAATTTCAGCCAGAATTTACCTGAAATCACAGAAAAACACACAAACTCATAGTAAAGTCCAGAAATGTGAATTTAACATAAAAACTAAGGAAAACATCCCTAAAAGTAGCTTAAACTCATTAAAAACTATGTAAAAACTATGCCAAAAAGCGTATAAATTATCCGCTCATCAGTCCTCTATTATGCCTGATGGATATTTGATGGAGCCATCAGCAAGTTGGAGGCATATCCGGGTTGGTTTGACTTCATCAATCAACCCAAGCTTTCTGATAGTGGATGCAGGTATTAGATTGATGCTTGCTCCAAGGTCACACAGGGCTATCTTGGTGCAAGCACCTTCTAATGTGCATGGTATCATAAAGCTTCCTGGATCTTGAAGCTTTTCTGGTAAGCTTTTCAGAATGACTACACTGCATTCTTCAGTGAGAAACACTTTTTCAGTTTCTCTCCAATCCTTCTTATGGCTTAAGATATCTTTCATGAATTTAGCATAAGAAGGTATTTGCTCAAGTGCCTCTGCAAATGGAATCTTTATTTCAAGAGTCCTTAGATAGTTTGCAAAGCGGGCAAATTGCTTATCCTGTTCCGCTTGGCGGAGTTTCTGAGGATAAGGCATCTTGGCTTTATATTCCTCAACCTTGGTTGCTGCAGGTTTATTCCTTACAGAAGTGGTTGGAGAAGCCTTTTTAGAGGGGTTACTATCAGCACTCTCAGGTGTCTGGTTCCCCTTTGGCGTTTGAACGCCAGAACTGGGCAGGGAATGGGCGTTTAACGCCAGCTTTCCCCCCTTTTCTGGCGTTTGAACGCCAATAGTATTCCTCTCTGGGCTCTTACTGTCCTCAGAGGGATTTTGGATAGTGGTTTGGCTATCCTCTGTCAATTGTTCCTTTATTGACTTTTTGCTACTTTGAGCAGTGTTATTCAATGTCTTCCCACTCCTCAGTTGAACTGCTTGGCATTCTTCTGTTATCTGTTTAGATAGCTGCTGTTTTGTCTGATTCAACTGTGATTCTATGTTCTTGTTAGCAATTTTAGTCTCTTGGAGCATCTCTTTAAATTCTGCTAACTGTTTTGTCATCAGGTGTAATTGTTGAGTAAGCTCAACCATCTGTTCTTGAGGATTAGGATCAGTGCCTAATGCCATAACTTCTTCTTTTGTAGAGGACTCATGGCTAGAGTACAAATGTTGATTTCTAGCAACAGTATCTATAAGCTCTTGAGCCTCCTCAATCGTCTTCCTCATATGTATAGATCCACCAACTGAGTAGTCTAGAGACATCTGAGCTTTTTCTGTAAGCCCATATTAAAAGATGTCTAACTGTACCCACTTTGAAAACATTTCAGAGGGGCATTTTCTTAGCATACCTCTATACCTCTCCCAGGCATTATAAAGGGATTCATTATCCTCTTGTTTAAAGCCTTGGATGTCCAGCCTTAGCTGTGTCATCCTTTTTGGAGGGTAAAAGTGATTCAGGAATTTGTCTGATAATTGTTTCCATGTCTTTATGCTTGCTGTAGGTTGGTTATTCAACCACTTCTTAGCTTGATCTTTTACAGCAAATGGAAATAGTAATAATCTGTAGACATCCTGATCCACCTCTTTATCACGTACTGTGTCAGCAATTTGTAAGAACTGTGCCAGAAACTCAGTAGGTTCTTCCTGTGGAAGACCGGAATACTGGCAATTTTGCTGCACCATGATAATGAGTTGAGGATTTAGCTCAAAGCTGCTTGCTTTGATGGGAGGTATACAGATGCTACTCCCATATGCAGCTGTAATGGGGTTAGCATATGACCCCAGAGTCCTTCTGGACTGTTCATTCCCACTTATGTCCATGATGGAGAAAAGGGAATTGATGTGAATAGTAATCAAGATATATATATGTATATATATTTTTTTTTTGAAAAGAGGAAAGATAAAAACAACAAAGAGACACCAAACTTAAAATTTTTCAGAAAATCAAACATGAATTTTCGAAAATTTAAAGAAAAACACAAAGAAGACACCAAACTTAGAATTTTTAAAAGATCAAAAAGGGACTAAGAATAAGTAATTTCGAAAAATTAAAAGAAAAACAAAAGCATGCAATTGACACCAAACTTAAAATATGAAATTATACTCAAATAAAAGACTCTAAACCAACAAAAATAAAACAGTCCTAATCTAAGCAACAAGATAAGCCGTCAGTTGTCCAAACTCGAACAATCCCCGGCAACGGCGCCAAAAACTTGGTGCACAAAATTGCAATCACACTTTTACAATCCCGCACAACTAACCAGCAAGTGCATTGGGTCGTCCAAGTAATACCTTACGTGAGTAAGGGTCGATCCCACGGAGATTGTCGGTTTGAAGCAAGCTATGGTTATCTTGTAACTCTTAGTCAGGATATCAATAATTATCAGGGTTGATTGTAAAAAGCAAAAGAACATGAATTAAGTACTTGTTTTGCAGTAATGGGGAACAGGTTGAGGTTTTGGAGATGCCCTATCTTCTGAACCTCTGCTTTCCTACTGTCTTCTTCTTCAAGCACGCAAAGCTCCTTCCATGGCAAGCTGTATGTAGGGTTTTACCGTTGTCAATGGCTACCTCCCATCCTCTCAGTGAAAATGTTCAACGCACCCTGTCACGGCACGGCTATTCAGCTGTCGGTTCTCGATCATGTCGGAATAGAATCCAGTGATTCTTTTCCGTCTGTCACTAACGCCCCACAATCGCGAGTTTGAAGCTCGTCACAGTCATTCAATCATTGAATCCTACTCAGAATACCACAGACAAAGTTTAGACCTTCCGGATTCTCTTGATGGTTCTAGCTTATACCACGAAGATTCTGATTAAGGAATCTAAGAGATATCCACCCAATCTAAGGTAGAACGGAGGTGGTTGTCAGGCACACGTTCATAGGTGAGGATGATGATGATTGTCACGGATCATCACATTCATTAAGTTGAGGAACAAGTGATATCTTAGAATAGAAGCAAGCGTGATTGAATGAAAAACAGTAGTAATTGCATTAATCCATCAGGACACAACAGAGCTCCTTACCCCCAACCATGGGGTTTAGAGACTCATGCCGTAGAAAAATACAATGAGAAATGTGTAATGTGTCATGAGGTATAGATACAATATCAAAAGGTCCTATTAATAGTGAACTAGTAACCTAGGGTTTACAGAAATGAGTAATTGACAGAAAAATCCACTTCCGGGCCCACTTGGTGTGTGCTTGGGCTGAGCATTGAAGTATTTTCATGTAGAGACTCTTCTTGGAGTTAAACTCCAGCTTTTGTGCCAGTTTGGGCGTTTAACTCCAATTTTTATGCCAGTTCCAGCGTTAAACGCTGGGAATTCTGAAGCTGATTTGCAACGCCGGTTTGGGCCATCAAATCTCGGGCAAAGTATGGACTATTATACATTGCTGGAAAGCTCAGGATGTCTACTTTCCAACGCCATTAAGAGCATGCCAATTAGGCTTCTGTAGATCCAGAAAATCCACTTCGAGTGTAGGGAGGTCAGAATCCAACAGCATCTGCAGTCCTTTTAGCCTCTGAATCAGATTTTTGCTCAGATCCCTCAATTTCAGCCAGAAAATACTTGAAATCACAGAAAAACACAAAAACTCATAGAAAACCCCAGAAAAGTGAATTTTAACTAAAAACTAATAAAAATGTAATAAAAACTAACTAAAATATACTAAAAACATACTGAAAACAGTGCCAAAAAGCGTATAAATTATCCGCTCATCAACAGTGCATATGTATTTTGAATTTGTTATTCATGAATGTTGGCTCTTGAAAGAATGATGAAAAAGGAGACATGTTATTGAGGATCTGAAAAATTATAAAAATGATTCTTGAAGCAAGAAAAAGCAGTGAATACAAAAAAAAAGAAAAAAAGAGAGAAGCGAAAAAAAATGAAAAAAAAAAGGAGAAAGAGAAAAAGAAAGAAATAAAGTTATGATCCAAGGCAAAAAGAGTGTGCTTAAGAACCCTGGACACCTCTAATTGGGGACTCTAGCAAAGTTGAGTCACAATCTGAAAAGGTTCACCCAATTATGTGTCTATGGCATGTATGTATCCGGTGGTAATACTGGAAGACAAAGTGCTTTAGGCCACGGCCAAGACTCATAAAGTAGTTGTGTTCAAGAATCATCATACTTAACTAGGAGAATCAATAACACTATCTGGATTCTGAGTTCCTATAGAAGCCAATCATTCTGAATTTCAAAGGATAAAGTGAGATGCCAAAACTGTTCAGAGGCAAAAAGCTAAAAGCCCCGCTCATCTAATTAATACTGATCTTCATAGATGTTTTTGGAATTCATTGCATATTCTCTTCTTTTTATCTTATTTGATTTTCAGTTGCTTGGGGACAAGCAACAATTTAAGTTTGGTGTTGTGATGAGCGGATAATTTATACGCTTTTTGGCATTGTTTTTAGTATGTTTCTAGTATGTTTTAGTTAGTTTTTATTATATTTTTGTTAGTTTTTAGTTAAAATTCACTTTTCTAGACTTTACTATGAGTTTGTGTGTTTTTCTGTGATTTCAGGTATTTTCTGGCTGAAATTGAGGGATTTGAACAAAAATCTGATTCAGAGACTAAAAAGGACTGCAGATGCTGTTGGATTCTGACCTCTCTACACTCGAAGTGAATTTTCTGGATCTACAGAAGCCCAATTGGCGCGCTCTCAACGGCGTTGGAAAGTAGACATCCTGGGCTTTCCAGCAATGTATAATAGTCCATACTTTGCCCGAGATTTGATGGCCCAAACCGGCGTTCCAAATCAGCTCAAAACTGCCCGGCGTTAAACGCCGGAACTGGCACAAGAATGGGAGTTAAACGCCCAAACTGGCACAAAAGCTGGCGTTTAACTCCAAGAAAAGTCTCTACACGAAAATGCTTCAATGCTCAGCCCAAGCACACACCAAGTGGGCCCGGAAGTGGATTTTTATGTCATTTACTCATTTCTGTAAACCCTAGGCTACTAGTTCTCTACAAATAGGACCTTTTGCTATTATATTTTCTTCTTGGGACATCTAGTTCTTAAATCATGGGAGGCTGGCCATTCGGCCATGCCTAGACCTTATTCTTATGTATTTTCAACGGTGGAGTTTCTACACACCATAGATTAAGGTGTGGAGCTCTGCTATACCTCGAGTATTAATGCAATTACTATTGTTCTTCTATTCAATTCAGCTTGTTCTTATTCCAAGATATTCATTCGCACTCAAGAACTTGATGAATGTGATGATTATGTGACGCTCATCATCATTCTCACTTATGAATGCGTGCCTGACAACCACTCCCGTTCTACAAGCAAACAAGGCTTAAATGTTTATCTCTTGGATTCCTTAATCGGAATCTTCGTGGTATAAGCTAGAATTGATGGCGGCATTCAAGAGAATCCAGAAGGTCTAAACCTTGTCTGTGGTATTCTGAGTAGGATTCAATGATTGAATGACTGTGACGAGCTTCAAACTCCTGAAGGCTGGGCGTTAGTGACAGACGCAAAAGAATCACTGGATTCTATTCCAACCTGATTGAGAACCGACAGATGATTAGCCGTGCCGTGACAGGGTGCGTTGAACATTTTCAATGAGAGGACGGGATTGTAGCCACTGACAACGGTGATGCCCAACATACAGCTTGCCATGGAAAGGAGTAAGAAGGATTGGATGAAGACAGTAGGAAAGCAGAGAGACGGAAGGGACAAAGCATCTCCATACGCTTATCTGAAGTTCTCACCAATGAATTACATAAGTATCTCTATCTTTGTGCTTTATTCATATATCATTCATAACCATTTGAATCTGCCTGACTAAGATTTACAAGGTGACCATAGCTTGTTTCATACCAACAGTCTCCGTGGGATCGACCCTTACTCGCGTAAGGTTTATTACTTGGACGACCCAGTGCACTTACTGGTTAGTTGTGCGAAGTTGTGTTTATACCATGGTATTGAGCACCAAGTTTTTTGATTCATTACCGGGGATTATTTGAGTTGTGAAAAGTAGTGATCACAATTTCGTGCACCAGTACGCGTGATGAGTACATAGCGAGCAAGCACACCCATGCGCAGGAGATGCGTACGCATCGGTGAATGAGCGCTGTGCTCTCTTTGAGAATGCTATATTCTCCTGAAGCTGAATTTAAGTACAGCACGGACTCATTCTGACCTACTTGAACAAAGGCCAAAAAGCCCAATCCAAGTACTTGAAGACTAAATTGGAAAGTGTATAAATAGAGGTGAATTCAATTTCATTAGGGGGTTAGCTAGAAAAGAGATCTGGAAGGCTAGAGAGTCAGAGACCCTAATTGGGAAACTCTGCACTCATTTTCACATTTTCCTTTTCTGCAATCTTTTTGCACTTTTTCTTCTTTCTGTTTTTGTACTAAAGCAATAATGAACTAAACTCCAATTTCATTAAGGGGAGGAGCTCTATTGTAATTCCAATGAATCAATGAAATTCTTCTTCTTCTCAATTTTATTGTGTAGCTATTGGGTATCTTCTGCTTTGACTGTGGATTATTCACTCCGAAAGGGGGTTTAATTCAATTGAATGCTTGTGTGAGCCTCGAAAGTAGAATCACTTGCATTAGAATTGGAGCACTATCCTTCACTACTCTCTTGATCAATATCATTCGAAAGGAATTGAGATTCTAATAGTTAGTGTGGCTTATAGATGAGAGATGTGCACTTAATCTCTTCTCATGACAATTAGATCAAGGAATTGGCAAGATTGATTGTGATTAGAGAGATTGGATTGCCAAGGAATTGGGATCCAATCAATTTCAATCTTCCATAGATCTACTCATATGATTGAGAAAGGAGTTGAGACCCATTTGATTCATGAAGGATTATGATATCTCCAATCCCTGATGAATCACTTTCTTTGAATTTCTTCAACTTAGATCTCTCTGATTTCACTGCAATTTACATTGTCCATTTCTGTTTTGATTCCCTGCACCCAATTCCCTTTATAACTCATGCAATCTAAGTTTCCTTGCCATTTACTTTTCTGCACTTTTACTTTCCTGCACTGTAAGATTCAATTATTTATGTTTCTTGCAATTTAAGATTCAGTTCTTTTAATTTCTTGCACTTTAAGTTTCATGTCATTTAAGTTTCCTGCCATTTACTTTTCAAGCTCTTTACATTCTACACTTTAGATTCCTTGCAATTTACTTTCTGTTAATCAAATTTCACTCAAATCCTCATTTGTTCGCTTAACTAGACTAATCACCATACTAAAGTTGCTTGATCCATCAATCCCTGTGGGATCGACCTCACTCTGATGAGTTTTACTACTTGATGCGACCCAGTACACTTACCGGTTAGTTTGTGTGGAATCGTTTCTTCAACATCAATTTTTTGGCGCCGTTGCCAGGGATTGATTTAGATTGACAATGATTAAGTAGGTGATAATCTAGATTAATCATTTTTCTTTGTTTCTATTAAGCCTATTAACTATTTGTGATTTTGTTTCAACTAACTATAACTTCACTCTAGCAATAGAGTGCTCTGTTTTGGTTTTTGGTTTGTTTGTGTTGTATGCCAGAAGGGAGAAGAGATGCATCCACCTCTTTTGATTATGAACCAATGAGAACCTTCTTGAGATTGAGAAGAGAAGTAAGAGGGAAGCGAGTGATTGGAGAAGAAGAATCAGAAGAGGAAGATCAAGAAATGGAGGGTAACCTCCCTAATCTTTCAGAGGATGTGGCTAACAATAATGGCCAGCCTCAAAGGAGAGTTCTAGCCTCTTACACTTTCTCCAATCCAAGAAACTGTGGGAGCAGTATCCTCACCTCAAATGTTCATGCAAATAACTTTGAGTTGAAGCTTCAACTAATCACTTTGGTGCAAAATAATTGTTCTTATGGAGGAGAACCTCTTGAAGACCCAAATCAACACTTATCTGTCTTTCTAAGGATATATGAGACAATTAAGACAAATAGTGTGCACCCAAATATCTACAAGTTGCTACTATTTCCATTCTCTTTGAGAGACAAGGCATCTCAATGGCTGGAGACATTTCCCAAGGAAAGCATCAACAACTGGGATGATTTAGAGAGCAAATTCCTAGCTAAATTTTACCCACCTCAGAGGATCATTAGGTTTAAGACAGAAGTGCAGACTTTCACCCAAATGGATGGAAAGTCACTTTATGAGGCATGAGAGAGATACAAAGCCTTGATTAGGAAATGTCCACCTGAAATGTTTAGTGAATGGGACAGACTTCAAAATATCTATGAGGGCTTGACTCTAAAAGCTCAAGAGGCCTTGGATTACTCTGTTGGAGGTTCAGTACAGCTAATGAAGATAGCTGAAGAGGACCAGAATCTCATAGACACAGTGACCAACAATCAATATTTTTATGCCCATCAAAGGCAATGCCAACCAGCTCCAAAGAGAGGTGTACTAGAGCTTGAAGGTGTGGACACCATCTTGGCACAGAACAAAGTGATGCACCAATAAATTCAACAGCAAATGGAGATGATGGCAAAGAGAATAGATGGCCTTCAACTAACTGCAGTAAGTACAACAAGTCAACCATCATCTGTGTGGGGACAAAATGAAGAAAGCAATGAAGAGCAACAACCTGAACAAGTTCAGTATGTGCATGGTGCGGTATTTTATAACCACAAACTAATCGGCAAGTGCACCGGGTTGTACCAAGTAATACCTCAGGTGAGTGAGGGTCGATCCCACGAGGATTGATGGACTAAGCAACAATGGTTAAATGATTTACTTAGTTAGGCAAGCAGAAAATGGTTTTGAAATGTTCAAAAGGTTTAAAAAGTGACTTTAAAATATCAGAAGGCAGCAAGTAAATAAGTTGAATATAAAATATGGGAGAAAATAGTTAAGGCTTTAGAGTTATCTATTTTCTGGATTGACTTTTCTTACTAACTATTTTAATCAAGCAAAATTTAATTCATGGCAAACTATATATGACTAGACCTTAATTTCTTAGACCTTCCTAGTCTCCTCTAAAATTCATTAACTGCCAATTCCTTGGTCAGTTAATTTCATTTAAAGGGTGATGATCAAATTCCAGTTTGTATGCCACAAGAATCCTAATTATCCAAAAATAAGGGGATTATATGTCACGTATCCTGTTAAATACAAACAATTAGAAATTCAGAATAATATGTTTTCAAGTTGTTGTTCAAGTAAAGAGCTTTTCCAAGTTATACAAGAACTCAATTAGAATATGGGTCATACTTCCGTTCCACCCAAATTCATAAAATAAAGAACGAAAACAATGATTAAAATATAAATCAAAACATGAATTAAAATAAAAAATAATAGTATCAATTCATACAATAGACAAAGCTCTTAACCTTAACAGTGGAGGTTTAGTTGCTCATGGAATGCAGAATGTAAATTTTTATAAAGTTCCCTAATGGAATCCCCCTAATGAAACCTCCCCTATAGAAAAGAAGTCTATCCTTTTTATAACTAATCCTAATTAATTTAAAATCCAATTTCTAAAATTAAAATAATATCTTTTCCTATTTTAAAATCAAATTTGAATTTAAATCAGAATTAACTAACTACTCCGTGTTTTGTAACATGGGGACCACTTGACTTCACTGGATCCGTGCCTAACTTGGGTGCTAAAATAGGGCACAAAAATCACCCCCAGCGTTTTCTACATTTTCTGCACGTGGAGCATGTCACGCGTACGCGTCAGTCACGCGTACGCGTCGATGGTCTTTTTCGCAAGTCACATGGATGCGTCGGTCATGCGCACGCGTCGCTGTGCAATTCTTCAAATCACACGTACGCGTTAGTCACACGCACGCATCGCCATAGAAAGCTCCAAATCACGCACACGCGTCAGTCACGAGTACGCGTCGCTCGTCGCTGCCCTCTCCTTTAATTCTTGTGCAGCAGAAATCCATCAAATCCAGCCGAATGCTACCTAAAATAAACAAAATTTTAAAAGACTCAAAGTAGCATCCATATTGGCTAAAAGATAATTAATTCTTTATTAAACTCAACAATTTAGATGCAAATTCACTAAGAAAAGGTAGGAAAGATGCTCCGCATCACAACACCAAACTTGAATTGTTGCTTGTCCTCAAGCAACCAAAATTAATATAGGCTTTGGATGTGAATTTATATGAGAATGAGAGTTCGATTAAGCCCATGTCTCTTCTTATAGTGGGGTTTACAACTACAATCCTGAATAGTTTTGGCATGTCACTCTCCTTTGAATCAGAAGATTGTTACTGTTATCTGGAATTAGAATCCGGATAATATTATGAATTCTCTGATCTTTTGTAGCTCAATTTAATCCTTGAACACAACAATTTTTCTTTGGTGCTTTGCACCTTGAGTCTAGCCGTGACTTTTTAAATGTTTTGTCTCAAGGATTGCTTGACACAGAAACACCACAAGCACTTAACTGGGGAACTTTCTTTAAGTTCTAAATATTTTCATTATTATTAATTTTTTTTCCAGTTACTCTCAAATAGTGGTGCTCAAAGCCTTTGGCGTACTCTGCAATTTATCTCGACTCTAAATGTTTTGTCTCAAGGATTATTTGACACAGAAACACCACAAGCATGTGACTAGGAAAACAACTCTTTGAGCTTTTAATCATGTCTGACATCCCTAGTCATTGATGCTCAGTGCCTTGGACCTTGCTTTTTCTTTTGCTGTTTCTTTTGTTTCAAGGATTAAACTTTCATTAATTTTAGAGAAATCATAATAATTCTCTAAATTCCTGTTCCTTATACATCAACATTCTTTGATTCAAATTTAAATATGCACTATTCATATCATGCATTCAGAATTATAGAAAATACCACCACATCTAAGTAAATAAGACTATTCTTCAATATAAACTCACTTTCTCATGCAATACATCACTTTTGTATTTTTTATTTGAATTCAATCTCAGTGAGTAATACATGAGACATCTTTTTGGAATTAAAGCAATTAAGAGAAAACTAAACTAGACCTAGGATTCTAACTAATAAAGGATCATGCAACAAACAAAGCAAAATAGCAGAAAAGGAACTCAACCACCTTAGTTATCCTAGCGATCGTTTTATTCTTTAGGTTGTGCTCCTTCGTGAAGATGATTCGCCTCCCTTTGGTGCCATAAAATTAGACAGCATAACTCTAAGCGAAGCGTCAACACCAAACGTAAAGGGCTGCTTGTCCTCAAGCAAAGAAGAACTAAAAACAAAAACAAATAATAAGATGGAAGAAGAATAAAAGGATAAAAGAACAAGAGAAAATTAGAGATTGGGAGAGAGAGAAAGAAAAGTAAAACTGGGCGGCAAACTAGTGTAGTTGTGTGGCGCAAGCGACGCATACACGTACGGCACGCGTACGCGTAGGTCGCAAATTTTCTTAATGACGCATTCGCGTCAGGCACGCGTCCGCGTGCCCCGGGTTGTGCATGATTCGTGCGAAGATAGTCGCGAACACGCACAACTATCTGTTCTGTGGTTTGGGCACCAATATTTTCATACGACTCGTGCACGTCATGCACGCGCACGCGTGGATGAATAGTTGTGCAAATGACGCGCACGCATCAAGGACGTGTACGCGTAGTCAATTTTGTGTGTCTAGCACACTTCTAGCCCCCAACCAGCACAACTCTCTGCCCAAACACATATTTACGTCGAATTTCAAGGTCATGCATACGCGTCACTAACGCGCATGCGTGGAAGGCGAAAAGTGCAAACGACGCGCACGCCTGGGTTACGCGTACGCGTGATGTGGCTTGTGCTTCCAGCGCTACTCCCGCTCAACTCTCTGTCAAATTTTTATTTTTCACGCACATGCATATGACGCGTACGCGTCAGTGATGCTTGCGCGTCAGTGATGCTTGCGCGTCATGTGCTCCTTTTCTCTTTTTTTTTTTTAATCCGGTTCCTGTTCTAAAATAGCTGCATGATCAGAAAAATAGTGAAAACTCAATAAAAATCAAATAAGTAAGAAAACTACTACTACGAAAAATAACTAAGAATGAAAAGGAGCGATCATACCACGGTGGGTTGTCTCCCACCATCCACTTTTAGTTAAAGTCCTTAAGTTGGACATGTGGTGAGCTCCTTGTCATGGTGGCTTGTGCTTGTACTGATCCAGGAATCTCCACCAATATTTGTAATTCCAATGGCCACCGGGATTCCAAGCTAGGCGCATAACGCATAACGAAAAACAAGGCTCCAAGAGTGTTGATTGTGGGAATGAATTCCAGGGTCCCAAACCTTGCTTTTACACCCGTCTTCTTGTGTATCGCCATTATTCCCACCGGGTGGCAAGCAATCTGAATTCTCACAGAGACATCCAAACAACCTTCTAGACCCATTCAATTGAGCTCTACACCAATCCTTGCACTTCAATTTGGAGCATGCAACCATATTGAACCTTGCTTGAAAACTCTTGCCACTAACCATCTTCCTCTTACTCTTAATGCCACAAAGTGCTCTAAGTTGACCATCCGTCTCCAGTAGCCCATATTCAAGTGGGAAAGTAAAGGTTAAGGATAGGAATTTTACCAACTTGAATGTTGTATTGGATGGTGATGGCTTTGGAAGAGGTCTTGCAAGCTCCACTTCCTTGTGTTCTTCTTTGAATTCTTCTACCTCTTTGCAAGCTTAATAAACCATTATTTTATGATTTATATTGTGTTTAATTGAGTGGTTTTATCAAGTCTTTACCCACTTATTCATATGATTAGCATGATATTACAATTCCTTCCCAAAGTTGTTCCATGGTTGAAAACTTCCTACCTAGAGATCTTTTTATTGTGTATTTTAATTCTCTTTTATACTATTCGATGCCGTGATCCGTGTGTTAAGTGTTTCAGGTTTCACAGGGCAGGAATGGCTTAAAGAATGGAGAGGAAGCTTGCAAAAATGGAAGGAACACAAGAAATCAAGAAGATGACCAGCGAACACTGACGCGGACGCATGGCACATGCAACCGCTCGAAATGGAGAAAATCGCAGCGACGCGTTCGCGTGCCTGACGCGAACGCGCGGATTGAAATCTGCACAGATGACGCGAACGCGTGGACGACACGTACGCGTGACATGCGCGATCTGCAGAATTTGCAGAAATCGCTGGGAGCAACGAGCAATTCTCATCACAATTGATAAGGATAACTAGGATAAGACTTCAAATTTTCATACCTTGCCAAGAGTTTTCTTAGCTATTGATTTATTAATTCCTACAATTTATTTCTCTTGTTCAAACCTTTCAAAAACCCAAAAATACTGTTTTCCATAACCAATAATAAAACACACCTCCCTGCAATTCCTTGAGAAGACGATCCGAGGTTTAAATACTTTGGTTATTAATTTTATTGGGTTTTTTTACTTGTGACAACCAAACTTTTGTACGAAAGGATTTTCTATTGGTTTAGAAACTATACTTACAACGCAATTACTTTTATGAAATTCTTTACCGGCAGAAATCCGATAATCAAAAATGGCGCCGTTGCCGGGGAATTGCAAACGTCGAATCAGGAAGTGAACGCTTCATTCAACGAGAAAAACATAGTGCTCATGGTAATAAAACAAAATAAAATAAAATGCAAATAAATAAATTCCAACAAATGAATTAGCACACTATTGCAACTCCCCGACAATGGCGCCAAAAATTGACAGAGGCAGAAATTGACCGATTAAGAAGTTAATGGAATAAATACGTTGCAAGTATAGTTCTTAACCATCTAAAATCCTCTTATCAATTTAAAAGGGTTGTCAACAAATTAGAATAAAAATACTGGGAGTATGAATCCCAGGTCATCTCCCAACGAGTTGACAAAAGAGTGCAGCTTATTGGTCAGAGATTTTTCCAAAAAAATTTGAGTTGAGAAACAAGAAAATAAATAAGAGAATTTATATAATTTAAATAAAGATCTTGACCGGGAGAAGATTAATTAGAAGTTCTATCCTTGTTGAATTTTTCTCAAGATCAGTTGATAATTGGTAGTTATTTTCCCTTAGTTATCCTTTACTGAGTAAAGAAAAGTCAAGTAAGTTGGAAGTTAACTTCTATTCACAAGTTCTAATCTTCTCCTTTGGGAAGGATTAGTGTTAGTGACTAGAGAGGCAACCAACAATAAACCCAATTACAATTTGACTCTTGAGTATTCCAACTCAAGGTTCTCCTTTTAATCAACTCCCAATCAAGTTGGAAAACTACTCCATGTTCATGAATATAGACTTCATAAAATTAAAAGGGAAAATAAAGAAAAACATGATAAACAATAATCAAAAGATCAATTAAAATTAAAAATAGTTCTTGTATTAATAAACTCTAAAAATAATCCAATTGTAACTCTGGACAAATTAATGATATGAAAGAGTAAGTAAAAATTAAGAAAACAAACTAGAATGACGAAGTCTTGGTGGAGGTAACAACTCTTCTCAATATCCAAATCCAAAAAGCAAAATAAAATTCTAAGAACTATGAATGTTTAGAGAGAAAACCTAGAGGAGGAGTAAAATCAGATCTAAAAACCAAAAATTATCCTAATGAGAATCTCTCCTAAGTCTCTGCATGTTCCTCAGCTTTAGTCTGTGTTTCTGGGCCAAAAACTGGGTCAAAATGCGGCCTAAAATTGCTCCCAGCGGTTTCTGCAAATTTTGAAGATCGCGCATGTCACGCGTATGCGTCGTCCACACGACCGCGCGAAATGGAGAAAATTGCAGCGACGCGTTCGCGTGCCTGACGCGAACGCTCGGATTGAAATCTGCACGGATGACGTGAACGCGCAGACGACACGTACGCGTGGCAAGGAAAAACGCTGGATGACGCGATCGCGTGGACGACGTGTACGCGTGACATGCGCGATCTGCAGAATTTGCAGAAACCGCTGGGAGCAAGGAGCGATTCTCATTACAATTGATAAGGATAACTAGGATAGGACTTCTAATTTTCATACCTTGCCAAGAGTTTTCTTAGCTATTGATTTATTAATTCCTGCAATTTATTTCTCTTGTTTAAACCTTTCAAAAACCCAAAAATACTGTTTTCCATAACCAATAATAAAACACACATCCCTGCAATTCCTTGAGAAGACGACCCGAGGTTTAAATACTTCGGTTATAAATTTTATTGGGTTTTGTTACTTATGACAACCAAACTTTTGTACGAAAGGATTTTCTGTTGGTTTAGAAACTATACTTACAACGCGATTACTTTTATGAAATTCTTTACCGGCAGAAATCCGATCGTCAAAATGGCGCCGTTGCAGGGGAGTTGCAATAGTGTGCTAATTCATTGGTTGGAATTTATTTATTTGCATTTTATTTTATTTTGTTTTATTACCATGAGCTCTATATTTTTCTTGTTGAATGACGCGTTCACTGTCTGATTCGAGCTTACCGCTTTGGATCCTGAAATTGAAAGAACTCTTTCACGTATTAGGCAAACTGAATGTCGGTTAGCCTCTGAGGGTGGTGAAGTGATTGTTATCGATTCACCATTCTCATCTGAGGGCGAATCTGAACCTCCATTTGAGGAAGAAACAAGCTCATTTACTACTAATTTAGTTGATTCACGTGTAGGTAACATGGCAGAACCTAGGAGGATTATGATGTGATTATTTTGGTGGAGACAAGAATCTCTCCCAAAACAACACCAATCTAACCGGCAAGTGCACCGGGTCGCATCAAGTAATAAAAACTCACGGGAGTGAGGTCGATCCCACAGGGATTGATGGATCAAGCAACTTTAGTGGGTGATTAGTTTAGTCAAGCTAACATTGAGTGAATTGTGTGAAGTTGAGCAACAGAAGGTAAAAATTTCAATGAATTTAAATTGCAGAAAGTAAATGGAACTGAAACTTAAAGAGCAAGAAATGTAAATTGCAAGAATCTTAAATTGCAAGAAATTTAAATTGCATGAAATTGTAAAGGGAATTAGGAATTGGATTTGCAGAATTTAAACAAGGAGAAGTTAAATTGCAACAAGCAGAGAAGTAAAAGATGGATTCGATTGATTCGGAATCAAAACAGAAATATAAATAAACATGAAAAGTAATAAACAGAGAATGTAAAATTGAAATTAACATCTCAGGACCCAAGAGACTAGATAACCAAGTCTAGATCTCAATGCCTTCCTAGATCCAACAAGAGCAATTGCAAAGAAATTAAAGAAATGTAAAGTGCAGCAAGAGTAGATGAAGAGCAATTAACAGAAAATTAGATTCAATTAAGCAGTAAAGAAAGCAGAGAGAAATCTCAGAGGGAGAATGAAATAGAACACCTTCAATTCTCCACCCAAGATTCAAATACAAAGAAAAGAAAATTAAAGAGAGAGCTCTTTACTACTACTCCTAATGCTCCCTAGTGGAGCCAGCCCTCTCACAAATATGAAAATGATGCCTTATATAGGCTTTGCAAAATGAAAATGAAATTAAAAACAAATTACAGTTAAATGAAATTCCTATTTTATCTATTTCTTGTGCCTTTGAGTGATGATCATTTGGGCCCTTGCTCTTGATGGAATTGGGTTGATAAAGGCCTTGGTTGATTGCTCTTGGAGTTTGAAGAGGAACCGAATTGAACCGGGTTGAGTTTGCAAAAGTTGGACCAAAAGTTGGAGCTAAAGTTAGGGGTCTAACTTTGGCTCCAACTTTTCATAGCAGCCCACAAATCTTGCTGGTATGAACGTTGGTGCCAACGTTAGGGGTCTAACTTTGACCCTAACGTTGGCCTTGCCTTGTGTGCTTGTGGCGCCAAATTTGTCCTCTTGTCATGTTGCCAATTTTATGCCCAATATAGACTATCATATATGGTTGGAAAGCTCTAAATGTCAGCTTTCTAACCCACTTGGAATCACTTCAATTGGACATCTACAACTCAAGTTATGATCATTTGAAGAGGGCATGGTTGCTGGCTTTGGTGTGCAGCGTTTGAGGTAAAGTTTGCCTCAAACGTTAGCGAAAACGCCAGTTCTGGAGGCCCAAAAGTATTGTCCACCCCATACTATTATACATTGTTGAAAGCCCTGAATGTCTACTTTCCATTGCCGTTGGAAGCGCATCAATTGGAGCTCTACAGCTCGAGTTATACTCCGTTGAAGGTGCAGAGGTCAGTTGGCCTCACTGCAGGTTGCCACCATGTTCGTTTATGCACATTGCGGGGCAGTTTTCTCCCTCAATTTTAGTGTCCACCATGCAGTGCCATATATGCTTGGAAAGCTCTTGATTCCTACTTTCCAATGCTTCTTGAATCACCTCATTTGGAGCTCTGTAGCTCAAGTTATTCTTGTTGGAAGTATACCCCTTCAAGTTGTTGTGGTGTGTGGCGCCAACGTTAGCCCAAAAGTTAGGGGGCTAACGTTGGCGCAAACGTGGGTCATCCCTGGGAAGAATTGTCATGCCAACGTTAGCCTCCAAGTTAGGGGGCTAACGTTGGCGCAAACTTGAGTAGCCCCTGGGAGAAATTTCAACTTCCCACGTTAGCCTTCAAGTTAGGGGGCTAACTTTGAGGCTAACTTCTCACCCAAAACTTTTTGTCCTCTCTTCCTCCTTGTTTTGAGCCACGCTTTTCTTCCTTTGGGCCACGCTTTTCTTCCTTGATTTGGTCATGGGTCACGATTTTAGAAGCGTGGCCTAAGCCTCCAAAGTGTGCTCCAACTTCAAAGTGTGCCCAAAATTCCTCTTTTCCTCTTTTTAGCTTATTTTGTGCTCTTTTTGCTTCTTTTTCTTCTTATTTCCTACAAAGTTTATCAAATCAAAAGATCAAAGAAATGTACCATTTAAGCACCAAAGAATGCAATATTTAAGCACTAATCATAAATTTCTTGTATGAAAAAGCATAGAAAAACATGACATGGTGACATGTCATCACAACACCAAACTTAAACCTTGCTTGTCCCCAAGCAAGAAAAGAATCATGCAATAAAGATTGACAATCCAAGGCAAGAAGAATAGCAACTCAATGTTCATGGTAAACTAGTTTTCTACGCATGCTACAATCACAAAAGAAATGTAAATGATTGATGCTTCCATCTAGCTCAATTTATGAAATCTTTCTTTTATATTTCTTCCTTGAAGCAAGCTTTTGATTTTTTATTAGCTTCTCCTTTCGGGTGCTTTGCCCCATGAGTTGATAACAAAGCTACGACTTCTAAATGCTTTGTTTTCAAGTATTACCACTTGATACATAAGCACCACAAGCATTTGATTAGAGGACTTCATTAAGCTCATTTTTCTTTTCTTTTCTTGACTCTCTAATCATTGATGCTCAGAGCCTTGAGCTTTGAGGGAGTGCTTTTGCACTTTGAGCCTAGCCTTGACTTCTAAGTGTTTTGTTTTCAAGCATTTGGCTTGATACATAAACACCACAAGTACTTAACAAATAAATTGCCATTGGTACTCAGAGCCTTCGGCTTTCTCATTCTTTCCCTTTTTCTTTTCTTGCTTTATTTTGCATTTGCTTTCAAGGTTTTCATGATTTTAAAAGATTTCATAAAATGTCCTAGATGAAAACTTCATTTAAATAAAATCCAATGCAATTAAGCAATAATCAAACATACTAGCTTTCCAATACTTTTATGCACATGCTAAAATCTTCTTTAATGCCTTGTTTGTTTATGATCATGATACTTTGTTGCTTTTGAATTCACAACACTCAAGTTGGTAATCATAATGACATAGCACCATGTTGCAATTTAGAAATCAAACTATGCCTTTTCATACACACATGCATACAGAGAAGGTAAAGACAATCATGCAGTTTATAGTGCTTGAAACAAATGAGAGGAAAAGGAACTTTACAACCTTGTAGTTCATCTTCTCTATTGTTGTCATTTTCCTCCCATTCTCCTCCTTCCCATACCAAACTCAGAATGCTTGCTCATCCTCAAGCAACTATTAGAACCGTGGCTATGGGGCTAAGATGGATCATGAATGTCTTACACAAGAAATGTTAGTAGTACATGTGTTTCAAGCAAGCAAAATTAAAGATAATAATCAAGGCACAAGAGACAGAGACATTGTGATTGCAAGCTTAAGAAGGTGAGCATAATACTTTGCATAAAGAATAAGTGGCACACCAAACTTAGTGTGACACTTTCACTTGGAATCAATGCAAGTATCCAGTAAAGATTTGAAGCAAATTGTGTTGCATAGCAACACCAAACTTAAAATGCAATCCTATGTCCATTTATTTGAATTAAAACTAAACAAGAGAAACTGTTATTTGAATACAATCACCAAGCCAAGATTAGCCATGAATAAGGGTCTCTTGGTGATGTATTAAAAACAGTTAATAACAGGGATCATAGAAAATATAAAGAAGTGATTAAAACAAAGAAAATGCAAACGAAATGTCAAAACAAAAGAAAAATAATAATGCAAGGGCAATATGATTATGCAGACAAGTGATGTTGTTGGATGAGTTGCATAGACAATTAAGTGGCACACCAAACTTAGAATCTTAGTGTGACACTTCCATGTAAAATTGATGCAATCATCCATGAAGTTGGAAAACAGTTTGTTGCTGGGTGGTGCACGAAATTGTGATCAATACTTTTCAAAACATAAACAATCCCTAGTAATGGCTCCAAAGACTTGGTGCTCAATACCATGACATAAACACAACTTCGCACAACTAACCAGCAAGTGCACTGGGTCGTCCAAGTAATAAACCTTACGCGAGTAAGGGTCGATCCCACGGAGATTGGTGGTATGAAGCAAGCTATGGTCATCTTGTAAATCTCAGTCAGGCAGACTCAAATGGGTATGGTGATAAACGAATAAAGCATAAAGATAAAGATAGAGATACTTATGTATATCATTGGTGTAAGAGCTTCAGACAAGCGTATGAAGATGCCTTCCCTTCCGTCTCTCTGCTTTCCTACTGCCTTCATCCAATCCTTCTTACTCCTTTCCATGGCAAGCTCGTGTAGGGTTTCACCATTGTCAGTGGCTACCTCCCATCCTCTCAGTGAAAGCGATTGGCATATGCCCTATCACGGTATAGCGGAATTCAGCTGTCGGTTCTCGGTCAGGCCGGAATAATATCCATTGATACTTTTGCGTCTGTCACTAACGCCCTAGCCTGCTAGGAGTTTGAAGCACGTCACAGTCATTCAATCATTGAATCCTACTCAGAATACCACAGACAAGGTTAGACCTTCCGAATTCTCTTGAATGCCGCCATCAGGTCCTGCCTATACCACGAAGACTCTGATCTCACGGAATGGCTGGCTCGTTTGTCAGGCGAGCACTCGGTTGTCAGGCGATCAACCATGCATCGTGCAATCAGAAATCCAAGAGATATTCACTAAGCCTCGAATGCTTGTAGAACAAGAATGGTTGTCAGTCACCTTGTTCATAAGTGAGAATGATGATGAGTGTCACAGATCATCACATTCATCAAGTTGAAGAACAAGTGATATCTTGGATAAAGAACAAGCGGAATTGAATGGAAGAACAACAGTAATTGCATTAATACTCGAGGTACAGCAGAGCTCTACACCTTAATCTATGGTGTGTAGAAACTCCACCGTTGAAAATACATAAGAATAAGGTCTAGGCATGGCCGAATGGCCAGCCTCCCAATGATCTAAGATAGCATAAAACGAAGATAGCTACCAAAGTCCTCTAATACAATAGTAAAAGGTCCTACTTATAGATAACTAGTAGCCTAAGGTGTACAAAAATGAGTAAATGACATAAAAATCCACTTCCGGGCCCACTTGGTGTGTGCTTGGGCTGAGCAATGAAGCATTTTCGTGTAGAGACTCTCCTTGGAGTTAAACGCCAGCTTTTATGCCAGTTTGGGCGTTTAACTCCCAATTAGGTGCCAGTTCCGGCGTTTAACGCTGGAATTTCTTGAGGTGACTTTGAAAGCCGATTTGGGCCTTCAAATCTTGAGCAAAGTATGGACTATCATATATTTCTGGAAAGCCCAGGATGTCTACTTTCCAACGCCGTTGAGAGCGCGCCAATTGGGCTTCTGTAGCTCCAGAAAATCCACTTCGAGTGCAGGGAGGTCAGAATCCAACAGCATCTGCAGTCCTTTTGAGTCTCTGGATCAGATTTTTGCTCAGATCCCTCAATTTCAGCCAGAAAATACCTGAAATCACAGAAAAACACACAAACTCATAGTAAAGTCCAGAAAAGTGAATTTTAACTAAAAACTAATAAAAATATACTAAAAACTAACTAAAAGATATCAAAAACATACTAAAAACAATGCCAAAAAGCGTACAAATTATCCGCTCATCACAACACCAAACTTAAATTGTTGCTTGTCCCCAAACAACTGAAAATCAAATAAGATAAAAAGAAGAGAATATGCAATGAACTCCAAAAACATCTATGAAGATCAGTATTAATTAGATGAGCGGGGCTTTTAGCTTTTTGCCTCTGAACAGTTTTGGCATCTCACTCTATCCTTTGAAATTCAGAATGGTTGGCTTCTTTAGGAACTCAGAATCCAGATAGTGTTATTGATTCTCCTAGTTAAGTATGATGATTCTTGAACACAGCTACTTTATGAGTCTTGGCCGTGGCCCAAAGCACTCTGTCTTCCAGTATTACCACCGGATACATACATGCCACAGACACATAATTGGGTGAACCTTTTCAGATTGTGACTCAGCTTTGCTAAAGTCCCCAATTAGAGGTGTCCAGGGTTCTTAAGCACACTCTTATTGCCTTGGATCACAACTTTATTTCTTTCTTTTTCTTTCTTTTCTCTTTTTTTTTCGGTTTTTCTCTCTCTTTTTTTTCGCTTGCTTCCTCCCTTTTTTTTTGTATTCACTGCTTTTTCTTGCTTCAAGAATCATTTTTATGATTTTTCAGATCCTCAGTAACATGTCTCCTTTTTCATCATTCTTTCAAGAGCCAACATTCATGAACCACAAATTTAAAAGACATATGCACTGTTCAAGCATACATTCAGAGAACAAAAGTGTTGCCACCACATCAATATAATTAAACTGTTATAAAATTCAGAATTCATGCAATTCTTTCCTTTTCAATTAAGCACGTTTTTATTCAAGAAAGGTGATGGATTCATAGGACATTCATAACTCTAAGGCATAGACACTAAGACACTAATGATCATAAGACACAAACATAGACAAACATAAGCATAAAATTCGAAAAACAGAAGAATAAAGAACAAGGAAATCAAGGAACGGGTCCACCTTAGTGATGGCGGCTCTTTCTTCCTCTTGAAGATCCTATGGAGTGCTTGAGCTCCTCAATGTCTCTTCCTTGTCTTTGTTGCTCCTCTCTCATGATTCTTTGATCTTCTCTAATTTCATGGAGGAGAATGGAGTGTTCTTGGTGCTCCACCCTTAGTTGTCCCATGTTGGAACTTAGCTCTCCTAGAGAGGTATTTACTTGCTCCCAATAGTCTTGTGGAGGAAAGTGCATCCCTTGAGGCATCTCAGGGATCTCTTGATGAGAGGGGTCTCTTGTGTGCTCCATCCTTTTCTTGGTGATGGGCTTGTCCTCATCAATAGGGGTATCTCCTTCTATGTCAACTCCAACTGAATAACAGAGGTGACATATGAGATGAGGAAAGGCTAGCCTTGCCAAGGTGGAAGACTTGTCCGCCACTTTATAGAGTTCTTGGGCTATAACCTCATGAACTTCCACTTCTTCTCCAATCATGATGCTATGAATCATGATGGCCCGGTCTATGGTAACTTCGGACCGGTTGCTAGTGGGAATGATTGAGCGTTGAATGAACTCCAACCATCCTCTAGCCATGGGCTTGAGGTCATGCCTTCTCAATTGAACCGGCTTACCTCTTGAATCTCTCTTCCATTGTGCGCCCTCTTCACATATAACTGTGAGGACTTGGTCCAACCTTTGATCAAAGTTGACCCTTCTTGTGTAAGGATGTTCATCTCCTTGCATCATAGGCAAGTTGAACGCTACCCTCACACTTTCCGGACTAAAATCCAAGTATTTCCCCCGAACCATAGTAAGATAATTCTTTGGATCCGGGTTCACACTTTGATCATGGTTCTTGGTGATCCATGCATTGGCATAGAACTCTTGAACCATCAAGATTCCGACTTGTTGAATGGGGTTGGTAAGTACTTCCCAACCTCTTCTTCGGATCTCATGGCGGATCTCCGGATATTCACCCTTTTTGAGTGAAAAGGGGACCTTGGGGATCACCTTCTTCAAGGCCACAACTTCATAGAAGTGGTCTTGATGCACCCTTGAGATGAATCTATCCATCTCCCATGACTCGGAGGTGGAAGCTTTTGCCTTCCCTTTCCTCTTTTTAGAGGTTTCTCCGGCCTTGGATGCCATAATGGTTATGGAAAAATGAAAAAGCAACGCTTTTACCACACCAAACTTAAAATGTTTGCTCGTCCTCGAGCAAAAGAAGAAAGAAGAGAGTAGAAGAAGAAGAAATGAGGGAGAGGGAGATGGTGGTGTGTTCGGCCAAAGAAGGGGGAGAAGTGGTGTTTAGGTGGTGTGAAAATAAAGAAGTGAAGAAGGGTATTTATAGGAGAGAGGGGAGAAGGTTGTTCGGCCAAATGAGGGTGGGTTTGGGTGGGAAAGTGGTTTGAATTTGAAGGGTGAGGTTGGTGGGGATTTATGAAGGATGGATGTGAGTGGTGAAGAGAAAGATGGGATTTGATAAGTGAAGGGTTTTTGGGGAAGAGGTATTGAGGTGATTGGTGAATGGGGGAAGAAGAGAGAGGGTGGTGGTGGGGTCCTGTGGGGTCCACAGATCCTGTGGTGTCAAGGAAAAGTCATCCCTGCACCAAATGTTGCTCAAAATCACGTTTTGAGCCATTTCTGGCGTTAAACGCCGGGCTGGTGCCCATTCCTGGCGTTTAACGCCAGGTTCTTGCCCCTTTCTGGCGTTTAACGCCAGTCTGGTGCCCCTTTCTGGCGTTAAACGCCCAACTGCTAGGTTTACTGGCGTTTGAACGCCAGCAACATCTTCCTCCAAGGTGTGCTGTTTTTCTTCCTATTTTTCATTTTGTTTTTGCTTTTTTCATTGATTTTGTGACTTCTTGTGATCATCAACCTACAAAAAACATAAAATAACAAAAGAAAATATATAAAATATAATCATTGGGTTGCCTCCCAACAAGCGCTTCTTTAATGTCAGTAGCTTGACAGATGGCTCTCATTGAGCCTTACAAATGATCAGAGCAATGTGGGAACCTCCCAACACCAAACTTAGAGTTTGAATGTGGGGGTTCAACACTAAACTTAGAGTTTGGTTGTGGCCTCCCAACACCAAACTTAGAGTTTGACTTTGGGGGCTCTATTTGTCTCTGATTTGAGGGAAGCTCTTCAAGCTTCATCTCCATGGTGACAGAGGGATATCCTTGAGCCTTGAACACATAGGATTTTTCATTCACTTGAATGATTAGTTCACCTCTATCAACATCAATCACAGCCTTTGCTGTGGCTAGGAAGGGTCTGCCAAGGATGATGGATTCATCCATGCACTTCCCAGTCTCTAGGACTATGAAATCAGTAGGGATGTAATGGTTTTCAACTTTTACCAAAACATTCTCTACAAGTCCATGAGCTTGTTTTCTTGAGTTGTCTGCCATCTCCAATGAGATTCTTGCAGCTTGTACCTCAAAGATCCCTAGCTTCTCCATTACAGAGAGAGGCATGAGGTTCACACTTGACCCTAAGTCACACAAGGCCTTCTTGAAGGTCATGGTGCCTATGGTACAAGGTATTGAAAACTTCCCAGGATCTTGTCTCTTTTGGGGTAATTTCTGCCTAGACAAGTCATCCAGCTCTTTGGTGAGCAAGGGAGATTCATCTTCCCAAGTCTCATTTCCAAATAACTTGTCATTTAGCTTCATGATTGCTCCAAGATATTTAGCAACTTGCTCTTCAGTGACATACTCATCCTCTTCAGAGGAAGAATACTCATCAGAGCTCATGAAAGGCAGAAGTAAGTCCAATGGAATCTCTATGGTCTCATTTTGAGTCTCAGATTCCCATGGTTCCTTATTGGGGAACTCAGAGGAGGTTGGTGTACGCCCATTGAGGTCTTCCTCAGTGGCGTCCACCTCCTTTCTTTCCTCTCCATATTCGGCCATGGTTATGGCTTTGCACTCTCCTTTTGGATTTTCTTCTGTGTTGCTTGGGAGAGTACTAGGAGGGAGTTCAGTAATTTTCTTGCTCAGCTGACCCACTTGTCCTTCCAAATTTCTGATGGAGGACCTTGTTTCATTCATGAAACTTTGAGTGGTTTTGATTAGATCAGAGACCATTGTTGCTAAGTCAGAGGTATTCTGCTTAGAACTCTCTGTCTGTTGCTGAGAAGATGATGGAAAAGGCTTGTTATCACCAATTCTGTTTCTTCCACCATTATTGTTATTGAAACCTTGTTGAGGTCTCTCTTGATTCTTCCATGAGAAATTTGGGTGATTTCTCCATGAAGAATTATAGGTGTTTCCATAGGGTTCTCCTAGGTAATTCACCTCTTCCATTGAAGGGTTCTCAGGATCATAAGCTTCTTCCTCAGATGAAGCTTCCTTAGTACTGCCAAGTGCATTTTGCATTCCAGACAGACTTTGAGAAATCAAATTGACTTGTTGAGTCAATATCTTATTCTGAGCCAGTATGGCATTCAGAGTATCAATCTCAAGAACTCCTTTCTTCTGACTAGTCCCATTGTTCACAGGATTCCTTTCAGAAGTGTACATGAATTGGTTATTTGCAACCATTTCAATTAGCTCTTGAGCTTCTGTAGGCGTCTTCTTCAAATGAAGAGATCCTCCAGCAGAGCTATCCAAAGACATCTTGGATAGTTCAGAGAGACCATCATAGAAAATACCTATGATGCTCCATTCAGAAAGCATGTCTGAGGGACATCTTCTGATTAATTGTTTATATCTTTCCCAAGCTTCATAGAGGGATTCTCCATCCTTCTGTCTAAAGGTTTGGACTTCCACTCTAAGCTTACTCCATTTTTGAGGTGGAAAGAACTTTGCCAAGAAGGCATTGACTAGCTTTTCCCAAGAGTCCAGGCTATCCTTAGGTTGTGAGTCTAACCATATTCTAGCTCTGTCTCTTACTGCAAAAGGGAATAGCATCAGTCTATAGACCTCAGGGTCAACCCCATTAGTCTTGACTGTGTCACAGATTTGCAAGAACTCAGCTAAGAACTGATGAGGATCTTCCATTGGAAGTCCATGGAACTTGCAATTCTGTTGCATTAGAGAAACTAATTGAGGCTTAAGCTCAAAGTTGTTTGCTCCAATGGCAGGGATAGAGATGCTTCTCCCATAGAAGTTGGGAGTGGGTGCAGTAAAGTCACCCAGCACCTTCCTTGCATTGTTGGCATTGTTGTTGTTTTCGGCTGCCATGTGTTCTTCTTCTTTGAAGAATTCGGTCAGGTCCTCTAAAGAGAGTTGTGCTTTGGCTTCTCTTAGCTTTCTCTTCAAGGTCCTTTCAGGTTCAGGATCAGCTTCAACAAGAATGCCTTTGTCTCTGCTCCTGCTCATATGAAAGAGAAGAGAACAAGAAAATATGGAATCCTCTATGTCACAGTATAGAGATTCCTTGAAGTGTCAGAGGAAAAGAAAAATAGAAGAAGAGAAGGTAGAAGAATTCGAACTTGATTAGATAGAGTTCGAATTGTGCATTCGGAAGGAGTAGTACTCCATAAATAGAAGGATGTGGAAAGGAGGGAAGAGGATTTTCGAAAATTCAATGAAAAAGATTTTGAAAACATTTTGAAAAACACTTAATTGATTTTCGAAAATAAAAGTGAGAAAGAAATCAAGTGATTTTTGAAAAAGACTTTGAAATTAGAAATTAAAAAGATTTGATTGAAAACTATTTTGAAAAAGATGAGGTTAAGAAGATATGATTAGTTTTAAAGAGATGTAATTGAGAAGATATGATTTGAAAACAATTTTAAAATATATGTTTTGAAATCAATTTTAAAAGATTTGATTTTGAAAATTAGTGACTTGCCTAACAAGAAAAGATATGATTCAAACATAAAACCTTCCTCAACAGAAAAGGCAAAAAATGTTCAATCAAATCGTTAATTGTTAGTAAGTATCTTTGAAAAAGGAAAGAAATTGATTTTGAAAACATTTGATTGAAAAGATATGATTTGAAAAAGATTTGATTTTGAAAAACTTTGAAAACTTGAAAAAAAATTGATTTGAAAACAAAATTCTTCCCCCTAGCACCATCCTGGCGTTAAATGCCCAGAATGGTATACATTCTGGCGTTTAACGCCCAAAATGCTACCTCTTTGGGCGTTAAACGCCCAACCAGGCACCTTGGCTGGCGTTTAAACGCCAGTCTGTCTTCTTCACTGGGCATTTTTGAATGCTCAGCTTTTTCTGTATAATTCCTCTGCAGCATGTTCTGAATCTTCAATTCTTTGTATTATTGACTTGAAAAGACACAGATTAAAAATATTTTTGGATTTTTAATAATCAAAAATGCAACAAGAATCAAATAACAATGCATGCAAGACACCAAACTTAGCAGTTTGTATATTACTGACACTATGTGAGACACATAAACACTCAAGCCAAAAGAATTCAAAGATCAGAGTAAGAAATCATCAAGAATTACTTGAAGATCCTTAAGACACATGAATGAATGCATGCAATTGACACCAAACTTAAGATGAGACACTAGACTTAAGCAAGAAACATCAAATATTTTTGGTTTTTATGATTTTGTGATTTTTTTTTGTGTTTTTTCGAAAATTAAGTGGAAAAAGATATCAAAATTCTTAATGAGAATTCCAGGAATCAGTGCAATGCTAGTCTAAGACTCCGGTCCAGGAATTAGACATGGCTTCACAGCCAGCCAAGCTTTCAAAGAAAGCTTCGGTCCAAAACACTAGACATGGCCAAAGGCCAGCCAAGCCTTAGCAGATCACTGCTCCAAAAGCAAGATTGATAAAAATCATCAAGCTCTTGTGATGATGAGTTGAAACCTCGGTCCAATGAAATTAGACATGGCTTCTCAGCCAGCCAGATTTCAACAAATCATCATGAAACTCTAGGATTCACCTTCAAGAATTTCGAAAAAAAATAAATGCCTAATCTAAGCAACAAGATGAACCGTCAGTTGTCCATACACAAGAACAATCCCCGGCAACGGCGCCAAAAACTTGGTGCACGAAATTGTGATCAATACTTTTCAAAACATAAACAATCCCTAGTAATGGCTCCAAAGACTTGGTGCTCAATACCATGGCATAAACACAACTTCGCACAACTAACCAGCAAGTGCACTGGGTCGTCCAAGTAATAAACCTTACGCGAGTAAGGGTCGATCCCACGGAGATTGGTGGTATGAAGCAAGCTATGGTCATCTTGTAAATCTCAGTCAGGCAGACTCAAATGGGTATGGTGATAAACGAATAAAGCATAAAGATAAAGATAGAGATACTTATGTATATCATTGGTGTAAGAGCTTCAGACAAGCGTATGAATATGCCTTCCCTTCCGTCTCTCTGCTTTCCTACTGCCTTCATCCAATCCTTCTTACTCCTTTCCATGGCAAGCTCGTGTAGGGTTTCACCATTGTCAGTGGCTACCTCCCATCCTCTCAGTGAAAGCGATTGGCATATGCCCTGTCACGGCATAGCGGAATTCAGCTGTCGGTTCTCGGTCAGGCCGGAATAATATCCATTGATACTTTTGCGTCTGTCACTAACGCCCTAGCCTGCTAGGAGTTTGAAGCACGTCACAGTCATTCAATCATTGAATCCTACTCAGAATACCACAGACAAGGTTAGACCTTCCGGATTCTCTTGAATGCCGCCATCAGGTCCTGCCTATACCACGAAGACTCTGATCTCACGGAATGGCTGGCTCGTTTGTCAGGCGAGCACTCGGTTGTCAGGCGATCAACCATGCATCGTGCAATCAGAAATCCAAGAGATATTCACTAAGCCTCGAATGCTTGTAGAACAAGAATGGTTGTCAGTCACCTTGTTCATAAGTGAGAATGATGATGAGTGTCACAGATCATCACATTCATCAAGTTGAAGAACAAGTGATATCTTGGATAAAGAACAAGCGGAATTGAATGGAAGAACAATAGTAATTGCATTAATACTCGAGGTATAGCAGAGCTCCACACCTTAATCTATGGTGTGTAGAAACTCCACCGTTGAAAATACATAAGAATAAGGTCTAGGCATGGCCGAATGGCCAGCCTCCCAATGATCTAAGATAGCATAAAACGAAGATAGCTACCAAAGTCCTCTAATACAATAGTAAAAGGTCCTACTTATAGATAACTAGTAGCCTAAGGTGTACAAAGATGAGTAAATGACATAAAAATCCACTTCCGGGCCCACTTGGTGTGTGCTTGGGCTGAGCAATGAAGCATTTTCGTGTAGAGACTCTCCTTGGAGTTAAACGCCAGCTTTTATGCCAGTTTGGGCGTTTAACTCCCAATTAGGTGCCAGTTCCGGCGTTTAACGCTGGAATTTCTTGAGGTGACTTTGAACGCCGGTTTGGGCCTTCAAATCTTGGGCAAAGTATGGACTATAATATATTGCTGGAAAGCCCAGGATGTCTACTTTCCAACGCCGTTGCGATCGCGCCAATTGGGCTTCTGTAGCTCCAGAAAATCTACTTCGAGTGCAGGGAGGTCAGAATCCAACAGCATCTGCAGTCCTTTTGAGTCTCTGGATCAGATTTTTGCTCAGATCCCTCAATTTCAGCCAGAAAATACCTGAAATCACAGAAAAACACACAAACTCATAGTAAAGTCCAGAAAAGTGAATTTTAACTAAAAACTAATAAAAATATACTAAAAACTAACTAAAAGATATCAAAAACATACTAAAAACAATGCCAAAAAGCGTACAAATTATCCGCTCATCACTGGGCAACACCAAACTTAGAATGTGATCATATGCCAGTTTATTGAAATTTAAACAAGACAAGGAGAAGAAATGTTACCTACTGTTTACCTATTCTTCACTTTCTTCCTCTTCTTCCAGTTTGTTAAGAGGAATGACTCCAAGAGGGGAGAAGTTTCAGCTAGTGTCCCTTGCCTTGGCTTTTCCTCAGCAAGCTTCCTTTTGCAAATGGCTTGATTGATCTTGCTTACTGGATTAGGGACAGGATTGGTGCTTTTGTTAGTTGCCTTCACTTCTTTGAATTCAAGTCTTGGTTGCTGTGTGATTATTGGAGTTTTGTATTCATCCAGAGTCTTTTGTATTGGTGGTTCCATGAACTCCTCCTTTATGTACTTCTCTGCCTCACTTGAGTTTGGAATGACTTCTTCACTTTCTTGCTCCTCCACTTCCTCTTTTGCACCCAACATTTGTTTTAATTGCTCTATCATGGGGGAGGTTTGTTTATCTTCCCAACATTTCTTCATCTCCTCTTCAAACCTTTCAATCATGGAGTCAAGTGTTGAGGCATTTTGGTCCAGGGGAGTTTGTGAGAGCTGTGAGTCTTCATGTTCTCTTGTTATCTCAAGTGCAGTTTCAGGTTCAACCACCTCTACCTCATTTTTTATTGAAATTTCTCTTGACACAGAGGCTTCCTCATCTTGCTTTTCCACTTCCTCACCCACCAATTTGTCTTCATCCGTACTGTTTGATGGTTCTAAGTTCCTCTTTGTTTGCTCTAAGGACCTATTTATCTGCTCGAGGATGGTTTCTTCCCAAGATGGGGATTTTGTGTAAAATTCCACTAGTCTTTTCTATATTTCAATGCCTTCAAGGTATTCCTCATCTGTTAATTCAATGCCTTCAAGGTATTCCTCATCTGTTAATTCAAGAGATGAAGGTTGAGAGTAGTTTTGGTGACGTGAATGTGTTGTGGTGAAGTTGTGTTGAGGGGCGTGGAATGAGTTGTGTGATTGATGGGATGACTGGTATGGATTTTGGAGGAAACTTTGTGTTGAGGCATAATCAAGTGATGAAGAACTTTTAGATGAGAAACTGGGACGTGAGGGTGGATGCTCTTTCATTCTGTGGCGACACCCCCATCTACCATGAGGATAATGACTTGAATCATTTTGTGGTGGTGGTTGGTATCCCATATGATTTTCTTGCTCATCTTGTGTTTCTGAAGCATAGCTCCATGAATTGGAGTGCCCAGAATTTGAAGTTTCTTGGTGATATTCCCAACCACCATTAGAGATTGGTGATGTTGGGTAATATCCCATAAAATTTGTTTGATCATAAGATGAGTTGAACTCCATTTGAATTTTGTAAAACACAACACCAAGGAAAATTGAAATTCATATCTCAGAGATGAATTTCTTAGTGAGGCAATAACTCAAACACCTTGGTTTCAACTTAGAACAGAGAACAAAAATAAAGAAAATGCTTAATCTAGACTTCTCACCCACTTAATCATTGTTGATCTAATCAATCCCCGGCAACGGCGCCAAAAACTTGATGAGATATTATTTTGGTGGAGACAAGAATCTCTCCCAAAACAACACCAATCTAACCGGCAAGTGCACCGGGTCGCATCAAGTAATAAAAACTCACGGGAGTGAGGTCGATCCCACAGGGATTGAAGGATTGAGCAATTTTAGTTTAGTGGTTGACTTAATCAAGCGAATCAGGAATTGGTTGATTGATTGGTGAATTGCAGAATTTAAATTGCATTTAAAGTAAAGAGAGCAAGAAATAAATTGCTGAATCTTAAAGAACAAGAAATTAAACGGCAGAAACTTAAAGAGCAAGAAATGTAAATTGCAAGAATCTTAAATGACAAGAAATGTAATTGGATTGAAATGTAAAGGGGATTGAGACTTGGATTTGCAGGAATTAAACAAAGAAAAAGTAAATTGCATAAAACAGAAGAGTAAATGGGAATTGGGATTGAATTAGATTCAAACAGACAAGTAAAATGAACAATTAGCGCAAGAAACAGAAAATTGAAATGGTAAATTTAGATCTCAGGTCCCAGAGACTAGAAAACCGAGTCTAGATCTCAATGCCTTCCTAGATCCAACAAGAACAATAGCAAAGGAATTTTAAATTTCAAAGAGAATAGATGAGAATGCAATTAACTGAACTGGAAATTAAATTGCAGTAAAAATCAACAGAGAGATCTAAGGTGAGATTGAAACAGAATTCCTTCAATTCTCCAACCCAAGATCCAAGACAAGTGTAATTCAAATTGAAAACAATTAAACTAAGAAAATAAAGATCACTCAAGCTCCCGAAACCAAGAAGAAAACTCTTTAAAAAACTAAAAAGGGAAGCTCCTCCCTTTTTTAACTTGAATTCTAGCCTATTTATACACTTTCTTCAATTGATCTTCAAGCTTTGAGTTGGGCCCTTGCTCTTGGTGGAATTGGGTTGAAAGAGGCCTTGGTTGATTGCTCTTGAAGTTTGGAGAGAAACCCAAGTGAATCAATTGAACCGGATTTGGGTTTTGCAAAGTTGGATTCAAAGTTAGCCTCAAAGTTAGGGGTCTAACTTTGAGGCCAACTTTTCATATCAGCAAGCATCACTTTCTGCCACTCACGTTGGTGCCAACGTTAGGGGGCTAACTTTGACCCTAACGTTGGACTTGCCTTGAATGCTTGTGGCGCCAACGTTAGCCTCCAAGTTAGGGGGCTAACGTTGGCGCAAACATTGGCAGCCCCTGGGAGTAAATTTCCATGCCAACGTTAGCCTCCAAGTTAGGGGGCTAACGTTGGCGCAAACGTGGAACACCCTGGGAAGCATTTTCAATTTCCAACGTTAGCCTCCAAGTTAGGGGGCTAACGTTGAGGCTAACTTTTCATCCAAAAGTTTGTGCCAACGTTTGAGGGCTAACTTCAAGTCCAACTTTATTCTTCCTGGTTCAATTTCACTTGTTTCATTATCTTCTCTTAGCTTCTAGCCATTCCTTCTTACTTCAACCTTTTCCCAAGCTTTCTTCACCTATCATAAATCAATCAAACACATCAAAGCTATGCTCAAAATCATGAGATGATCATTCTATCCTAATGTGCATCAATTATGGCATCAAACCTCATGAAATTGCATTAATTTATCTATGGTTGATTCAATCAAAGGAAGCATGAAAATCTACCTCAATTAGCTTGCTTAAGCCTCAAGAAAGTGCATAATTTAATCAAAAACAAAAGAAAGAGACTAGTGAAACTAGGCTAAGATGACTTGTCATCACAACACCAAACTTAAAGCTTGCTTGTCCCCAAGCAAGAAATGAATTATGCTCAGAGGTTCTTTCAATTAAGATGGATTGAGGAACACTTGTAAAGTGCAGTGAGAGAAGTGATTAAGTAACAGTGGGGTGAACTCTAAATTGTATGCTCAAGCAAGGGTTTCAGTGCTCACTAGTCCTTACATATTGGGAGTCGTAGGTCTTAGGATTTTCATCCGAATGGTATGGTAGAGGTCTCTTTATATGTAATCACCTTGAAGCAGCTTATAGTTTCTGTGCTTTGACCTCGACTCTAAGTGTCATGTCTCAAGGCGGCTCTTTAGATAAGTTTTCAATCAATACTCCTAAACCAGTTGGTTTTAAGGTATTAGGTGTTAAAGCACCCCTAAGGATTTACTTGCTCAAGCCTCTTTCCTTGACACACTTCAACCACAAGCATTTACTAGGATAGCAACTCTTTGAGTTTTTGTTTCTTTCTTTCTTTTTCTGCCTAGTAATTGATGCTCAGAGCCTTGGGCCATGTTCTTTTTGTTTTTGTATTTTCTTTTCTTTTCTTTTGTTTTGGTTGCTGCTTCTTGGATCAATTGATTTTTGAGAAACTCCACAATACTTCTTTAAACTTCATATCCTGCCTATGAGCTCCCATGCAAGTTTTCACAAGCATGCAACCTCAATACATAATCATACAACTCGAACCGCCACTTCTCCTAATCTTTTGCTTACCTCAGAATTGTTAAATTCCTCAATCCTTCTTTTCAAAGAACTTTCATGTGACGCATTCTTGAAAATTGAGTGCAAACAAGTTTTGAAGATAAGAATGTTGTGAATAATCAGCCATCTTGCTTATTGAATTATAAAGGAAGATTATGCTATGTAGGCAGGCAGGAATATAAAAAGAAAACTATATGATGCAGACAAACAGGGCAATTAAGGATACAATCCAACTTTCAATCACAGCAACATTTGATATAAAACAATCACTTAACAATACAACCTGTTGGAGTTCACTTGCTTTCCCTCTCATCATCATCATTGCTGGCCTTTATGTTCATCTTTTGCTTCTTTGATTGATGATGCTTAATCCCTCCAAAGGCTTGTATGACATTCTGCAATGATATTAAAAGTTGCTTGTTCCCCAAGCACTTAGAAACAGTGGTTAGTCTGCATGATTTATTTGTGGGCTTTTTGAACTTACTTTGGTGGGGGAACACCAAACTTAGTACCTTGCCAATGCATCAAATTAACCATGTGTGAAATTCTTTTTCTCAAAACTAATAAGGCTGAATACTAGAAAACAGCAAAAATAGTTAACTAATTCATCCATTATGCTTGAAGCCCATATTATGCATGAGGTGAGAATGTGTGTTATAATGGGATTTCGGTGGAACACCAAACTTAGAATTCTACATTCTCCCTTAGATTGTTTTGGTGTGCAACACCAAACTTAGCTTCTTGCAATATAGATAAAACTAATTAACCTTTTTATTGAAACAGATATAAAAAGAAAGTTACCTCCGGTTAGGTTGCCTCCCAACAAGCGCTCTTTTATTGTCACTAGCTTGACATCTTGCTCTTTGATTATGGAGGTTGAAAATCATAATGCCTCAGTTTTTCTCCTCTTGCTGTAGGATTCCTTTCCCCCATGATCTGCACAATCACAAACAATCCAAATGAAAATTGGATATTCTCATGCCAGAATGTAGTCAGAGGATTAGTTGATACAATATGTCAAACAGTTAATAGGCTTTGAGAGAAAATCAGAAGAAAATTGCTCTTGTTGTACAGAACAACAAGAAACGGACACAGAACCAGAAAAGCACTGTACTCTACTGAGAGAGCAAAGTTAGTGTTAGTTTAGGCAAAAATTCAAACAGTTAGTGGGTTAGTCAAAAATAAAGAAAAAGTGCTTGATCTAAATTACCACCTCACTTAATCATTGTCAATCTAATAAATCCCCGGCAACGGTGCCAAAAACTTGATGTGATTATTTTGGTGGAGACAAGAATCTCTCCCAAAACAACACCAATCTAACCGGCAAGTGCACCGGGTCGCATCAAGTAATAAAAACTCACGGGAGTGAGGTCGATCCCACAGGGATTGATGGATCAAGAAACTTTAGTGGGTGATTAGTTTAGTCAAGCTAACATTGAGTGAATTGTGTGAAGTTGAGCAACAGAAGGTAAAAATTTCAATGAATTTAAATTGCAGAAAGTAAATGGAACTGAAACTTAAAGAGCAAGAAATGTAAATTGCAAGAATCTTAAATTGCAAGAAATTTAAATTGCATGAAATTGTAAAGGGAATTAGGAATTGGATTTGCAGAATTTAAACAAGGAGAAGTTAAATTGCAACAAGCAGAGAAGTAAAAGATGGATTCGATTGATTCGGAATCAAAACAGAAATGTAAATAAACATGAAAAGTAATAAACAGAGAATGTAAAATTGAAATTAAGATCTCAGGACCCAAGAGACTAGATAACCAAGTCTAGATCTCAATGCCTTCCTAGATCCAACAAGAGCAATTGCAAAGAAATTAAAGAAATGTAAAGTGCAGCAAGAGTAGATGAAGAGCAATTAACAGAAAATTAGATTCAATTAAGCAGTAAAGAAAGCAGAGAGAAATCTCAGAGGGAGAATGAAACAGAACACCTTCAATTCTCCACCCAAGATTCAAATACAAAGAAAAGAAAATTAAAGAGAGAGCTCTTTACTACTACTCCTAATGCTCCCTAGTGGAGCCAGCCCTCTCACAAATATGAAAATGATGCCTTATATAGGCTTTACAAAATGAAAATGAAATTAAAAACAAATTACAGTTAAATGAAATTCCTATTTTATCTATTTCTTGTGCCTTTGAGTGATGATCATTTGGGCCCTTGCTCTTGATGGAATTGGGTTGATAAAGGCCTTGGTTGATTGCTCTTGGAGTTTGAAGAGGAACCGAATTGAACCGGGTTGAGTTTGCAAAAGTTGGACCAAAAGTTGGAGCTAAAGTTAGGGGTCTAACTTTGGCTCCAACTTTTCATAGCAGCCCACAAATCTTGCTGGTATGAACGTTGGTGCCAACGTTAGGGGTCTAACTTTGACCCTAACGTTGGCCTTGCCTTGTGTGCTTGTGGCGCCAACTTTGTCCTCTTGTCATGTTGCCAATTTTATGCCCAATATAGACTATCATATATGGTTGGAAAGCTCTAAATGTCAGCTTTCTAACCCACTTGGAATCATTTCAATTGGACATCTACAACTCAAGTTATGATCATTTGAAGAGGGCATGGTTGCTGGCTTTGGTGTGCAGCGTTTGAGGTAAAGTTTGCCTCAAACGTTAGCGAAAACGCCAGTTCTGGAGGCCCAAACGTATTGTCCATCCCATACTATTATACATTGTTGGAAAGCCCTGAATGTCTACTTTCCATTGCCGTTGGAAGCGCATCAATCGGAGCTCTACAGCTCGAGTTATACTCCGTTGAAGGTGCAGAGGTCAGTTGGCCTCACTGCAGGTTGCCACCATGTTCGTTTTTGCACATTGCGGGGCAGTTTTCTCCCTCAATTTTAGTGTCCACCATGCAGTGCCATATATGCTTGGAAAGCTCTTGATTCCTACTTTCCAATGCTTCTTGAATCACCTCATTTGGAGCTCTGTAGCTCAAGTTATTCTTGTTGGAAGTATACCCCCTTCAAGTTGTTGTGGTGTGTGGCGCCAACGTTAGCCCAAAAGTTAGGGGGCTAACGTTGGCGCAAACGTGGGTCATCCCTGGGAAGAATTGTCATGCCAATGTTAGCCTCCAAGTTAGGGGGCTAACGTTGGCGCAAACTTGAGTAGCCCCTGGGAGAAATTTCAACTTCCCACGTTAGCCTTCAAGTTAGGGGGCTAACTTTGAGGCTAACTTTTCACCCAAAACTTTTTGTCCTCTCTTCCTCCTTGTTTTGAGCCACGCTTTTCTTCCTTTGGGCCACGCTTTTCTTCCTTGATTTGGTCATGGGTCACGCTTTTAGAAGCGTGGCCTAAGCCTCCAAAGTGTGCTCCAACTTCAAAGTGTGCCCAAAATTCCTCTTTTCCTCTTTTTAGCTTATTTTGTGCTCTTTTTGCTTCTTTTTCTTCTTATTTCCTACAAAGTTTATCAAATCAAAAGATCAAAGAAATGTACCATTTAAGCACCAAAGAATGCAATATTTAAGCACTAATCATAAATTTCTTGTATGAAAAAGCATAGAAAAACATGACATGGTGACATATCATCAGATTACTCTCCAGGAAGCAGGAGCCCCAGATTTTACACTGCAGCCGTATCAAGTGCATCACGCAATGGTGGCTGCAGATTTTGAACTAAAAACTGCACTAATCAACTTGCTGCCCAAGTTTCATGGCTTACCTGCTCAAGAGCCTATTAAGCACCTTAGGGATTTTCAAACAGCCTGTTCTACTGTTAGGCGTCATGGTGCGGATGAAACTCCTATTCTGTTAACTGCCTTCCCGTTTTCTCTTGAGGGAAAGGTGAGGGAATGGTACTACACTCAACCTGAAGCGACTGTTACTAACTGGGATATGCTTAGAAGGGAATTTTCGGAGAAATACTTTCCAGCTGAAGTTACTGATAGATTGAGGAAAGAAATTTCTATGATTATTTAAGGCGAATTTGAGACTCTCTACGAATATTGGGAGAGCTTCAACAATCTCCTGGACGTATGCCCCCATCACATGATCAACAAGATGGTGTTGATCAGCTACTTCACACAAGGCATGAAGCCTAAGGATAAGACCACATTAGAAGGTGCCAGTAATGGTTCTATGAAAAAGTACAAGACCAAAGATGAAGCATGGCAATTGATCAGCGACTTAGCTGAGTCCACTAGGAATCACAGGCATAGGCACAGCCACTCAAAAGCTGTTGCTGAAGTTTCTTCCAGCAAGGAGACTACTGCTCTGACCTAGAGTATATGTGAAATGACTAACCTACTAAAACAGATGCAGTTGAATCAACAACAAGCAACAAGCTCAACCTTCCCCGCCACAACAAAGCTAACAGTTGGTTCCCCAAAGAGTGTTCGGGATCTGTGCTAATTATAGCCATTATACTGATGAATGTCCGCAGCTCCAATAGGAAGACAACACTGTGGCAGCCACTCACAACTTCTATGACCGCCCAAATCAAGGATATAATCAAGGTGGCAACTATAACTATGGATGGCAGGATAATTCCAACCAAGGTTGGAGAGACAATTCTAACCATGGTTGGAGGGACAACTATAACAGAGGAGGCAGAGATAACAATGGAAACCAGAGGTGGAATAACAATAACAATAACAGACAGCAGAGTCAGAACCAACCTTACAGAGCCCCTCACCAAAGACAGTCTCAAGTACCTCAAATCACTTATTCTAATTCTTCATCCAATGTCCAACTTAATGACTTTAACTAAAAGTGCTAGGTGGGAGACAACCCACCATGGTATGATTGTCCCTTTTCATTCTTAGTTTTATTTTCTCTCTTATCTATCTATGTCAGTTCATGAATCATGCATCATCACCTGCATTCTGCATAAAAAATGGCACGTGACGACAGCGTCGCCGACGCGTCCGCGTCATATATGCCTCGAAAAGAGAAGAGAATTTTACAGAAAGTCGCGCGAAAGCATGGCTGGAGGCGTGCCTTTGGCACAAATATGCCCACGCGATTGCGTCACTGACGCGTTTGTGTTGTTTGCGAAATAGCCTCCCCGCGCGTCCGCGTCACCCACGCGTACGCATGGCCCTGTCAAATCGACGTAAATGGGTGTATGGTAGAAGGTTAGGCCGGAATTGGGCTGGAACCATGCTAGAAGCACAAGTCCTACCACGCGAACGCGTGCCCCACGCGTCCGCGTCATTTTCAAAATATGGCCACTCACGCGATCGCGTCAACCACGAGACCGCGCCACCCTACATTTTGGCAAATTGAGTTTGAAACAGAAAGTTATGCGAACGCGAGGCTGCTCTCGCGCCAATAGCACAATTCATATCACGCGAACGCGTGACCCACGCGTCTACGTCACTTAGACATCGCGCCACCCGCGCGACTACGTGCTACACGCGTTCGCGTCGCCTGCGCTGCGCAGCTTATCCAGATCAGCCAAAAATATCTTATCTTTTCTCCCCCAAATCCTAATATTTCCTTTCCCTTCTTCTTTCTTTCTTCTTCCTTCCTTCCCTCTTTATTCTTTCTCCCTTTTAATTATTCTCCCCCTTATTTCTTCTTCACAATCATCATCAAGGTTCTTTTCTTTCCTTCTTCTCTCTTTACATTTCCATTTAGTATTTTTATTTTCTTCTTCTTTTTCTTTCTCCTTTCATTATCTATGTTTTCTTTTTCTATTTCTTTTTACACCCTTTTTTTGGTGTTGGAAATTTATTTGGGTCTTTATTCTCTATATTTTACTTGTGAATTATTAAGAAACTGTTTGACAATTATATTATTTTTTATGAGATTGCTTACATGTTTAATTTAATACTTTCGATAACATATTTACCATGCATGCTATGTGTTTGTGAAAAAGCCCGTATGGCATTGTGCACTATTTTTGGAATTCTTTTATTCTACTACTCTAAATGCATGTTTTTCACAAAATTCCTTTTATATTTTATTGATTAAATATAATTGTACTTACAAACAGATTGTTGGTTTGAAAAGAGTTGGTAATCTAACTTGGACATTGAGTGCTTGATCTATGCTACTCATGCCTTTGCCAGCATGCCAATAAACATCTTGCATTTAATTGTCATTACATGCACTTGCTATATTTCCACTGATGGACTTTTCACATGTAGTCATGACCATGTGTTAACGATATTCTTCTTTACAGTGCATTGATTACCACTGTTACCGTTCGCTCTCTTGCTCTAACCCTTAGCTTTATAAGTTACTTTCTTTTTCCCTTTTCAGGATGGCCACCAAGAAAGGTAAAGAGAAAGCTACTCACACACCACCAGCAAGGAGAGAAATAAAAAGAGCATTAGTGGCAGAGCCATCTTCAACAGCGGTGAAACCCTCAACAAAATGAACCAATAGGATCATCAAGGTCGATGAAAAAGAGAAAACCTTTCTAGCAAAGGAAACTGCGCGGTTTACTAACCGCTACTATGAGCAGATGTTCCCTATTCTGGCGGAAAAGAACTATAACAATGAGCACCTTCTTGTCCTCCCGACCCAAATTGCTGAATTTGTTGAGCTCCGCGTTGAGCGTAGACAATGGGGATTCCTACAGAGACAGCCGCTACAGTTAATCTATCATGGGTAGTTGAATTCTACTCCAACTTTCACTTATCAATCCTGCAATCTGTCTATGTCCGTTAGAAGCAAGTCTCCATTACAGAAGAGGCCATTCAAAGAGCTTTAGATCTTCTCCCTGCTCTAGAAGGATTGGACGCCTTTCAAGAAGCCTCACTCAAGCGCCAGACATACCAATTTGACTGGGACGCCATTCTCAGAGTTATAACACAACCTGGCAGCCGATGGATTTATGGATACCATCGCTCCTGACCTAAGGGAATCTTAGCTTCAGCACTCACCTTAGAAGCTCGAGTATGGGCACAGATTATGTCCCATTACATCTTTCCAAGTACTCACGAGTCCTCCTTCACTGCCGACATGGCTGTTCTACTCTGGTGTATCATTACAGACCAGCCTCTAAACCTACCAAGACACATCCGAAATGCCATGGGACACGTACAAATTGTGGGCAACTTACCTTTTCCCGCCTTGGTTTCAGATCTCATCTTAGCAGCTGGAGTCTCCTACAGGATTGGGGACACAAGAGCCATGCTTCCACGGAGTGATCAGTATGTCCCTAACGGGAAATATATCATACCTCCAGCAGCCACTACCAGCCAACCTGCAGAACAAGCTAAAGACATTCCTTCTTTCACACCACAAGCACCTTCAACAAGTCAGCTGCTCCATCAGATATTGGAGAGGTTAGACTAGCAAGAACAGAAAGTGAAGCTACGAGAGCACCGCAACCAGTGTTGATTCAAATACCTCAAGGAGCTACTCACAGGAAACCACAGACTTGACAAAGACCCAAACACTCCGAACCCCACTTCATTTACCAGCACAGGGAGCCATGACGGTCCCGACTGTGGAGATACTGCTACCAACCCCCCTTTGTTCCTGACAGATGGCACCGAGGACGGTGCAAAGCCTTAAGTGTGGGGAGGTCGGTCAGTACCTGACTTCTGTATGTAACTTCTCTTCCCTAACATCAATAAAGTAGGATATTTAGTTATTTTTCCCTTGATTAGGATAGGATAGATTATTTAATAATAGGTTATTTGCATGCATGTTCTATTTGGTTGAAATATAATGAGTTTCTTTTTAAGACCCTATTTTTGAAAAATTTCACTAATTTAAATAAAAATTTTTTGTGTTAAATTTGTTTGAAGTTGTATTTGAAACATGGTTTTTGAGCTAAAGAACACACAACCCGTGAGATTTTGAGCTTATTATATGGTTACACTATTTAACCATAAACATTTTGTTCTTGTGTGTTCACTTCTCTATGATTATAATCTATATTTTGTTTCATTCTATATGTCCACTATTTAGTGTATTTACATGCTTGCATATGATTGTGGCCATTACTTGTTTTAGCTCACTTCTCCCAAATAAGCCTACCCTTTTATGTCACCCCTTTGAGCCTTTTTATCCCATTTATTCTATATTTTACCACATCACTAGCCTTAAGCGAAAAAATAATTAATTACCCCAATTGAATCTTTTGTTAGCTTAAGATAGAGATTGTGTATCAACTAAGTGTGGGGAAACTGTGGGAACATGGGTTAATAAGGGAATGTGTTATGTTTTTACTTTGATAAAATATTGGGAATTTGTGTACCTACTCATGTGAGACCAGAAAAATAAAAAAATCTATGTGCATTGATATGTTTATTTTCAAGTAAATAAAAAAAAAGAGAAAAATCCAAAAATATTCAATAAATAAGTAAATAAATAAGGGGACAAATTACCCCAATGCAAGGTTAAGTTAATAAAAATATCAATGCATATATGATAAAATTAAAATAAAGGTTGATGCATGAGTATGGAATGTAAAAGTGGGAAATTATGGATAGCTAGGCATGATTCTAGAGTTATATAGAGTAAATGTATGTTAGGTGAAAGCTTAGGTTAGTGAAAGATTCATATTATAACTCACTTGGCTATACATATACCCTTACCCTTACCTTAGCCCCATTACAACCTTGAAAATACCTCATGATGTTTGCATTGGTACATTAAATATTGTTGATTGGTTAGGTGAAGAACAAAGTTTAGAAAGAATGATTAGAGAAGGATAGAGTGATTACCCTATACACTAGAGAGATTAGAGTGCACATACACCATCAGTGAGGGTTCAATGCTTGATCCTATGTTCCCTACTTTTGTGAGCTACCTTCTTACAAATCTACCTGTTCTTACTGTATAGTTTGAATTAGTGGAATTTGATTTATGTCTGTCTTAAAAAACTTATTTATTTTTAGCCGAGTAGACAAAATCATATAGTTGCATTCATATGTATAGGCTGCATTGCATTGCATGAGTCTTACATTTCCCCTACTCATTTAATTTATCTCCTTGAACTAAGCATGAGAACATGCTAATGTTTAAGTGTGGGGAGGTTGATAAACCATTATTTTATGATTTATATTATGTTTAATTGAGTGGTTTTATCAAGTCTTTACCCACTTATTCATATGATTAGCATGATATTACAATTCCTTCCCAAAGTTGTTCCATGGTTGAAAACTTGCTTCCTAGAGATCTTTTTATTGTGTATTTTAATTCTCTTTTATACCATTCGATGCTGTGATCCGTGTGTTAAGTGTTTCAGGTTTCATAGGGCAGGAATGGCTTAGAGAATGGAGAGGAAGCTTACAAAAATGGAAGGAACATAAGAAATCAAGGAGATGACCAGCGAACACTGACGCGGACGCATGGCACACGCGATCGCGCAAAATGGAGAAAATCGTAGTGACGCGTTTGCGTGTTAAAATCTGCACGAATGACGCGAATGCGCGGATGAGGCATACGCGTGGCAAGGAAAAACGCTGGATGATGAGATCGCGTGGACAACGCGTACGCGTGACATGCGCAATCTGCAGAATTTGCAGAAACCGCTGGGAGCAACGAGCAATTCTCATCACAATTGATAAGGATAACTAGGATAAGACTTCTAATTTTCATACCTTGCCAAGAGTTTTCTTAGCTATTGATTTATTAATTCATGCAATTTATTTCTCTTGTTCAAACCTTTCAAAAACCCAAAAATACAGTTTTCCATAACCAATAATAAAACACCTCCCTGCAATTCCTTGAGAAGACGACCCGAGGTTTAAATACTTCGGTTATAAATTTTATTCAGTTTTGTTACTTGTGACAACCAAACTTTTGTATGAAAAGATTTTCTGTTGGTTTAAAAACTATACTTACAACGCGATTACTTTTATGAAATTCTTTACCGGCAGAAATTCGATCATCAAAGCTTCCTCAATTTTAACCTCTTCCTCTTGGTAGCTTTCTTCTAATTCGATCTCTTCTTCATTGCTTACCAAGGGCATGAGAGGTTGTGCATCTTCCTCTTCTTCCATATGTGAGGGTGGAAAGTTCTCTAATTCACTGGAGTATAAAATCCTTTGATTGGTTTCCTCACTTTCTTTCATAGGATCTTGCATTGTATCTCTTAGGAAGGAATTTGCTTGTTCCTCTTCCTGGTTCTTGATCATCGTTTGCACATATTTCTCTATATTTTTGACACTTGTCTTTATATCATGTAGGAATTTTTTCATGAGAAGCTCAAGATCTGATGGTATTTGAGATGGATAAGGAGATGGTGGCTCTTGATATGCATAAGAAGGAGATGATGGTTCTTGATAAGTGTAAAAAGAAGATAGTTCTTGGTATGAATAGGGAGGTGGTGGTTCTTGGTATGAATATGGAGATGGTGGTTCTTGATATGAATATGGAGGTGGTGGCTCTTGATAGTTTGAACATGGAGCATTGAAGTTTCTTGGGTTTTGACTTTGCCAACCAAAATTTGGGTAGTTCCTCCATCCACCATAATATGAATGACTACTTGGGTATGAGTAGTAACCCATGTGATCTCTCTCCATTATTTTTCCATAGCACAAAATACCAAACAGAATTAAATGAACCATGTTGGAAAGCAAAGAAGAAAGAACATAATTCTAAGAATTAAAATAAGAAAAATTAAAATAAAACAAACTAGGAAACACCAAACTTAATTTCAGAAATTAAGAAAAATATTGGTGCTATTTAAATTTTTTTCGAATTTTTTCAAAATTTTTTTTGAAAATATTAAAAATAGATTTTAATAAAAATTAAAACTAAAACGCCTAATCTAAGCAATCAAACAACTGATAGTTGTTAATCACAGTCAACCTCCAGCAACAGCGCCAAAAACTTGGTGCGGTATTTTATAACCACAAACTAACCGACAAGTGCACCGAGTCGTTCCCTGTAATACCTCAGGTTAGTGAGGGTTGATCCCACGAGGATTGATGGACTAAGCAACAATGGTTAAATGATTTACTTAGTTAGGCAAGCTGAAAATGGTTTTGAGATGTTCAAAAGGTTTAAAAAGTGACTTCAAAATATCAGAAGGCAGCAAGTAAATAAGTTGAAAATAAAATATGGGAGAAAATAGTTAAGGCTTCAGAGTTATCTATTTTCTGGATTGACTTTTCTTACTAACTATTTTAATCATGCAAGATTTAATTCATGGCAAACTATATGTGACTAGACCCTATTTCCTTAGACCTTCCTAGTCTCCTCTAAAATTCATTAACTGCCAATTCCTTGGTCAGTTAATTCCAATTAAAGGGTGATGATCAAATTCCAGTTTGTATGCCACAAGAATCCTAATTATCCAAAAATAAGGGGATTATATGTCACGTATCCCGTTAAATACAAACAATTAGAAATTCAGGATAATAAGTTTTCAAGCTGTTGTTCAAGTAAAGAGGTTTTCCAAGTTATACAAGAACTCAATTAGAACATGGGTCATACTTCCGTTCCACCCAAATTCATAAAATAAAGGACGAAAATAATTATTGAAATATAAATCAAAACATGATTTAAAATAGAAAAATAATAGTATCAATCCATACAATAGACAGAGCTCCAAACCTTAATAGTGGAGGTTTAGTTGCTCATGGAATGCGGAATGTAAATTTTTATAGAATTCCCTAATGGAATCTCCCTAATGGAACCTCCTCTATAGAAGAGAAGTCTCTCCTTTTTATAACTAATCCTAATTAATTTAAAATCTAATTTCTAAAATTAAAATAATATCTTTTCCTATTTTAAAATCAAATTTGAATTTAAATCAGAATTAACTAACTAATCAGCGTCTTGTAACGTGGGGACCACTTGACTTCACTGGATCCGCGCCTAACTTGGGTGCTAAAATGGGGCCCAGAAATCACCCCCAGCATTTTCTACGTTTTTTGCACGTGGCGCATGTCACGCATACGTGTCAGTCACGCGTCTTTGTCGATGGTATTTTTCGCAAGTCACGCGGATGCGTCGATCACGCGCACGCGTTGCTGTGCAATTTTTCAAATCACGCGTACGCGTCAGTTACGCGCACGTGTCACCATGGAAAGCTCCAAATCATGCGCACACGTCAGTCACGCGTACGCGTCGCTCCTCGCTACCATCTCCTTTAATTCTTGTGCTGCAGAAACTCCATCAAATCCAGCTTAATGCTACCTAAAATAAACAAAATTGCAACAGACTCAAAGTAGCATCCATATTGGCTAAAAGATAATTAATTCTTTATTAAACTCAACAATTTAGATGCAAATTCACTAAGAAAAGATAGGAAAGATACTCCGCATTAGTGCACAACCAAGGTTTTGGGTCAAATGATTTTCGTGGAGACACTTACAACCCCTCTTGGAGAAACCACCCAAATTTGAAGTAGGGAGGGAACCAGAACTCATGAAAAAGAAATTCAAACCACAATAACTCTTGCAACACAAACCACCAGAACCATCAAACCACTGACCAAAATCCATTTAGAAAACCACAAAATAACCAACCCCCATCCACTTACTATCCACCCAATAACCTTTTAGCTAACCACAATAATTTTCATCCACCATCTACATCTCATACTCAACCACAACCACCCCAAGAAACCCAAAGAATCTTCAACTTGGAGATGATGATGGAGAAAATAAATGATAAAGCATCAAGAATTTTCCAACAAGAATCATGAGGCCTCACTAAGGAATCTGGAGAGACAAATTGGACAACTGTCCAAACAGCCAGCTGAAAGACCAAACAATGCTTTGCCAAGTAATACCATTCCCAACCCCAAGGAAGAATGCAAGGCAATTCAACTTAGAAGTGGAAGGACATTGGAGAATGACAAAGTTGACAGCAAGAAGCAAGTAGAGGAGGACAAGCATGACCAAGAGAATTCCAAGAAAGAGGAGGAGCCTCAAGTCTCAGAGAAAAGGAAGAGTTATGGAAGAGCAACCACAATTACAGAAGAAGGTGGTGAAGTGACAAACCCCGTTTTGACGGTTTGTCTTGTATTGATTTTAGGGGATTTTATAACCTTTTACCCACATTTATCCATTGAAATAGCATGGTTTTATAACTTCTCCTTTAATTGTGCTTAAGAGTGAAAACATGCTTTTTAGGTCTTAAAATAGCTAAATCTAATTCTCCTTGATTCCATTAGATGCCTTGATATGTTTGCTAAGTGATTTAAGGTTTAGGAGGCAAAGATTGGACCAAGGGAATGAAGAAAGAAGCATGAAAAGTTGGAGAACTCATGAAGAAATGAAAGAACCGGAAAGCTGTCAAGCCGACCTCTTCGAACTTAAATGACTATAACTTGAGCTACAGAGGTCCAAATGATGCGGTTCTAGTTGGGTTAGAAAGCTAACATCCGGGGCTTCGAAACGATATAAGATTTGTCATAGTTGCATCGCTCATAGGGGCGCGCACGCGCACGGTACGTGAACGCGCCGATGGTGGCACATGACCCACTTAATGCAACACGTGGCCAGCGATTTTAGAAGCCTTGTGGGCCCAATCCAACTCATTTCTGATGCTATTTAAGCCAAGGATTGAAGGGGGAATGAATATACTTTTCATACTTTACATGTTAGTTACCATTAGCTTAGTTTAGTAGTTAGAGTTAGTTTCTAGAGAGAGAAGCTCTCACTTCTCTCTAGAATTAGGATTAGGTTTAGTTCTTAGATCTAGATTTTAGATTCATCTTCTTCCACTTCTATCCTCTTAATTTCTAGTTGTTACATTCATCTTCCTCTATTCTTTTGTTGTAATTTCCTTTATGTTGTTCTTGCATTTTGTTGTAGATCTACTTTTGTTCCTTCCTTTCTCTTTCAATTCAATTCAAGGTAAATCATAATAATTGTGTTCCTTTTGCTTTGTTAGTTGTTAATTCCTTTCAATAATTGTTGTTAGATTTCATTCTTGTTGTCAATTTACTATGCTTTTCTTTTGTGCCTTCCAAGTGTTTGATGAAATGCTTGGTTGGATTTTAGTGTAGCTTTTGTTCCTCTTGGCCTAGGTAGAGTAATTAGTGACACTTGAGTTATCTAATTCCTTTGTTGATTGATAATTGAAGAGATTGCTAATTGGTTTGGAGTGCACTAAAGCTAGTCTTTCCTTGGGAGTTGGCTAGGACTTGTGGCTCAAGTCAATTCATCCACTTGACTTTCCTTTCTTTAGTAAGGGTTAACTGAGTGGGAGCAATGAACAATTCTCATCACAATTGAGAAGGATAACAAGGATAGGACTTCTAGTTCTCATATCTTGCCAAGAGCTTTGTTAGTTGTTAGTTTATTTTCTTTGCCATTTATATTTCTTGTCCAAAAGCTTAAAAACCCCAAATATAATTCACAACCAATAACAAGACACTTCATTACAATTCCTAGGGAGAACGACCCGAGGTCCAATACTTCGGTTTATAAATTTTAGGGGTTTGTACTAGTGACAAACAACTTTTTGTATGAAAGGATTAGTGATTGGTTTAGAAACTATACTTGCAACGAGAATTTATTTGTGAATTCTAAACCGTCAAAAATCCAATCGTCATGAAGCCTTACACCCTCCTTTGCCATACCCTCAGAGGCTACAAAAAGAGCTCAAAGACCAACAATTTCCCAAGTTCCTAGAGGTTTTCAAAAAGCTGGAAATCAATCTTCCACTTGTTGAAGCATTGGAGCAAATGCCCTTATATGCAAAATTCCTCAAAGAACTCAACAACAAGAAAAGAAGCTTGAATGAAAAGGAGACCGTGATCTTGACACAAAAGTGTAGTGCTGTAATTCAAAAAGGTCTCCCACCAAAACTCAAAGATCCTGGGAGTTTCTTTTTGCCATGCATCATTGGCAACATGTCTATTGATAAGACACTGTGTGATTTAGGATTAAGTATCAATCCGATGCCTCTGTCTATGATGAGAACGTTGTCTATAGAAGAAGTGAAGCCTACACGAATGTCCTTACAACTTGCTAATAGATCAATGGTAATTCTCAATGGAGTGGTAGAGAATCTCCTAGTCAAGATGGGAAAGTTCATATTTTCAGCGGATTTTATGATTCTGGATCTAGATGAAGAGGGAAGTGATTCTATCATATTAGGAAGGCCTTTCCTAGCCACAGCAAGAGCCATCATTGATGTGGAGAAAAGGGAAATGACCTTGAGGTTACATGATGAGCAAATCACTTTACATGTCTTTAAGGAGATGCAGCCTCCTGTTGAAAAGAAAGGATGCATGAGAATTGAGGAGAAAGACTTAAACTGGAAGGAAAAGCCCAAGGAATCAATCATTAACTCACCCTTGGTGTAGAAGCCAAGCATTGAAGGAAAACACAAGGGTTATGAGGATAAGAAAGCTGAGGAAGAATTACAGAAAGAAGTTACAAGATTGATCAATAAGAAGAAGGCCCCAGACATAAAGCCTACAGCCAAGAAAGAAGGGTCACTACAAAAAGGGAAGAAGAACAAGAAAAAGGCTCCAAAAGGATGGAGAAACAAGAAAGTCCCAATAGAAGAGTTCTCAGAGGGAAACAAAGTGAAGCAGATCTATCAACAGTTGGAGACATCTCCACAATCTGAGGATTACTACACTGTCAATAAAATACTCTCGTTGGAGCACATAGAGATTGTTCATCAAAACACAGGAAAAAAGCTCACAGTGAGAGGGAACAGGCTAAGGCATTATGATCATCAACCACCGTAACAGAGAACCAATGTCAAGCAAGTGACAATAAAAGAGCGCTCCATGGGAGGCAGCCCATGATTTAGTATTCTTGCTTTTATTACTTTAATGCCAATAATTAATGGTTTTCATAGCATGAATTTGGGCTTTTATAGATAAATCTGATGGTTGCATACAGCATTTTCAAGCACATGTCTGATTCCTAAGTTTGGTGTGCCTAAAGGCACTCTAAAATGGTTTTCCAAGCAAGATGATCATATAACCATCTTAGGATATGTACTCATTCATTTTCTTGAAGTATATCGCCAAACATTAAGTTTGATGTTCTACATGTGCTATGAGTTTAAAGAAAGTCAAATTTACTCTAAGGCTAAAATTCATGAAAAGATAAAACATGTCTTCATCATTTTTGAATCCATGTTGTTAAAACAGAAAATAAAATGTTCCTTATGATGAATAAACTAACAGTGACAGAAATTAAATTGTATTTCACATTATCTATTTAATGTAAAACAAGTTTGGTGTCCACCAAAGCTATGTTTACTTACATGTGGCACCGTTAGTTATTCATATATAAGGAACATGTAGCTAAAATTTTCAATTTTCGTTATCTAGTTATTAATTTTCACTTGCTCACCGTCACCTCTTTAAACTTAAATTTTGTTGTTTTGTTAAGGAGGATAAGTATGAAGAAGAAAAGATTGAGAGAAGTGACAAGACCATGCAGTACGGTTATTACAAGGGTGAGAAGCATGTCACATGTGCTTGGAAATGGCTCCTTGGGTAGCACAAATCTGCACAATGGTGGGGAAGGCTTATCACCTAGAAAATCGAACCCATGTGCCCAATGAAGAGGTGATCTTTGTCCTTACTCAACTCTACATGCACACCATTCATTCCCACTTTCTCAACAACATCTTCATCAATACTTGCTCAATCCTCACCCTTCATTTTTATATGACCGAACCACCAACCCCTTTGTCTTGCTTCAATAACTTATTTCCTTACTATAAATGGGCAAGTAACACCTCCTTGGATCATACACATTTGACTTATTCATACAATCTACATCACTCTTCTTCCAACTGAGAACATCACACTGTGCCCTTACTCCTCCATTCAATGGCCTCACCAAGTTCTAAAAGAAGAAAAGGGAAACAACCAGCTGAAGCTAAACCACCCACCTATGATAAAAAGAGATTCAAATCTCAATTTCATGAGCTACAATATCACGGGTGGATGGAGGAGAAAGAAGTTATTCCAGAGATCGGATTTAAATTGAAGGAAGGTGAATGCCCCATGATAAGGAAAGAAATTGACAAGAGAAGATGAGAACTCCTGTGTGATCCTCTTACAAACATAAGTACAACTATGATAAGGGTGTTCTATGCAAATGCAGTAAGGGCAAGCAAAATCAGCCCCCTACAAAAGCTATGTCAGGGGAGTTGATGTGGACTTCAGCCCAGAAACAATCATGAGGGTTCTACAAATAAGAACAATCCCTTTCAGAGAGCCTAGCTTTGACGAAAGAATAAAGGGCGAGACTGACCCTGATGAGCTAGTAAATGGTATATGTTTGGAAGGCAAAGACTGGGAGAGAGATTCAAATGGGGATTCAAGCCACTTGAAGAGGATTGATCTCTCATCTGAGAGCAAGGGTTAGTACGAAATAGTGAGAAAATCAATACTCCCCACTGGAAATACTTCAGAAGTTACAGTAAAGAGAGCAATCATGGTGCACTGCATACTCAAAGGGGGAAGAAATAAATGTCACACAACTTATAGCAGACAACATCCAAGAGATGGCTAAAGACAGCAGCAAATCAAGCAGACTGGGTCACCCAAGCACTATACTGCGTCTATGCAATAGAGTAGGGCTGCTTTTTGAGGATGCAGATACAGACTGGGTGAAGGACGGCAGGGCAATCACCAGGCAGAGGGCAATCACCAGGCAGAGGATGGAAGGTGCTACTAACAAAGTGAAAGAAGACCCCAAGGAAGAAAGAAGAGACCACAATTTGAAGAGGAACAAACCTCCAGCACATTTGATTTGAGCCAAAGTCAGAGTGCCATTGAAGGACTATCTCAGCAATATACGAGGGCTTAGGAGCAACAACAAGAGCAATATATGAGAGCTCAAGAGCAGCAAAAAGAGCATACATGAAAATGATGGAGCAGCAAGAGAACTTCCAGCTGAAAATGATAGAGCGACAAGAAAATTTCCAGCAAAGAACAATGGATCAACAAAGAGACTTTCAAGCAAGACTACTGGATCAACATAGGGAGCAATCAAATCAATTCCAGGAGTCTTTCAATAAAATGTCCGAAAGACAAGATCAGCTTGAAGGATATCTCCAAAACTTTTTGCGCTGGAAAAATATATATCACACTGCTGGAGAGGCCAGGCACTTGGACAGAGTGGAGTATAATGTAGATATGAAAGCCAAGCTTAACTACCTAACCATCAGCATGCTAGTGATAAATCGGGAGATTAGACCATTTCTACAGTGCCCTGAATTAGTAGAATCACAGAGGGCAAGAGGACGAAGAAATGAGGATAGAATGAGACAACACTTGAAGGATGCTGGCCTTTGGGATGATGTAGAATAAACTGAAAAGCATGAAGAAGCAAGGAGGAAGAAAAAGCAGGAGTCAAAGAATAAAGAAAAGAAAGGAGAATCAAGCAAAGAAAAGGGTCACAAAAATTAAAGGTGGTGGAGTCCCTTTCATAACTTTAAATAAATAAGGAAGATGCATATCTGAAAAATGATATGCCTTCCAAGTTTCTATGTTTTGCACTTTTATGTTTTTTGAATAAGTTTTCATGTTCTGCATTATTATGATAGTTTTCTTGTTCATATGCACCTCACTTGAATGTATGCTTTGTTTCCCTTTTGACTTGAACAAAAGAAAATGTTGAAACAGAAAGTGAAATTGTCCAATTTGGTAGGAACTAGAACAAGGATCAGTGGTGGTATATATGTTTGATTGTTTAAGCAAGCTCACTAATAAAGATGAAGGGTAGAATGTTCCTTTGTAGTATGAACTTGGCTGTTGTCGGTGAAACCTGAATAAATAAATATCCTTAAAAAAAAAGAAAAAGAAAGAAGGAAAGGAGGAAAAGCCAAGAATTGGCAACAAAAATGAAAGAAACAAAGAATAAAGCTAGACACCAATAGCTTGGACCTTAAGAATATATGCCTATGGTGCTTTTGTACTGGGATCTGCTTGGATGAATAGGTTCTAAGGAGTGTTTCAACACTTGGTAACTTGGGTTAACTAACCCGGGATTATCAACCAAAAGTCCACTATCAAGAGCAACCTAACTACAAAGCAGTTAGTGACCCAAAGAGGTGCTGGGCACCAATGTTCTTAAGATGAATTGTGAGCCAAGTGTCTGTGGTGTGTATGTGTTGACTGGAAACTAAGCTAAAAACCTGCTGCAACACATAACACTTAGCTGTAAATAAAGTATAAGCCTCTCAGTAAAAAAAAAACAAAAAAATCAAACATCAAGGATCAAAGAATAAAGGTTTCATAGCAGCACCTTAGTTAGCACTTAAAGGAACTTCTCAAAATCTGAAAACTAATAAAAGTAGAGCTTCATTTACATTCTGCATGAAACCCCATGAACTTAGGTTGAATGCTTGCAAATAAGGACAAATATACTTATCTGTTTTCTTTCATTCTTCTCATGTTCTATTGCTTGCTTGGGGACAAGCAAGATTTAAGTTTGGTGTTGTGATGACAAGTCATCTTAGGCTAGTTTTACTGGCAATTTTACATGTTTTCATTAGGTTTCATATACTTTCTTGAGCAATAAGTAAGTGATTGGATTGGAATTTCATGTTTGTCTTAATTCAATCAAACATTGTTAATTTCATACATTATCATGAGATTTATGCAAGATTTAATTGATTATTATGAAATGATGCAAAATCTTATGATTTTGGTTAGGCTTTGATTGCATGTTTGATTGATGACAGGTGAAGAGATGCAAGGAAGAAACAGAAAAAGAAGCAGGGCAGGAGAACGCTACGTTCGTTTGAAGAATGCTACGTTCCCTTGCAGCATCACATTTGGTGCTACGCTCACTTTCAAAGATCGCTACGTTCTCCAGCGACGCGTACACGTACAGGACGCGCACGCGTAGAACAAGCATTTTGGAAGATCCACACGTACGCGTGCATGACACGTACGCGTGGGTGTGATCTAAGCTCACTTTCTAAGAGCGATACGCTCTCTTTCAACAAGCGCCTGCGACAACGTTCAAATTTGGGATTCAAAGTTGGCTATCGACGCGTATGCGTGAGTGACGCGTACACGTGGATGCGATATATGTGATAAAGCACGCAAACGCGTAGGAGAAGTAGCAGCGTGGAAGTGACATGGTACAATCCACGTGTACGCGTGAATGATGCGTACGCGTGGGAGAGCGCTATTGGCACGAACGCTACGCTCATTTGGAGAGCACTGCAAGGGACGCGTGGGCATACATCACGCGTACAAGTGATGAGTACTTAGCGAGCAAGGACGCGCACGCGCAGGAGACGCGTACGAGTCGGTGAACGAGCGCTGCACTCTCTTTGAGAACGCTACGATCTTCTGAAGCTGAATTTAAGTACAACACTGACCCATTCTTACCTGCTTGAACAAAGGCCAAAAAGTCCAATCCAAGTACTTGAAGGCTGAATTAGAAATTGTATAAATAAAGGAGAATTTAATTTCATTAGGGGGTTAGCTAGAAAAGAGATCTAGAAGGCTAGAGAGTCAAAAACCCTAATTGGAAAACTCTGCACTCATTTTCACTTTTTCCTTTTGTGCAATCTTTCTGTACTTTTTCTTCTTTCTGTTTTTGTACTAGAGCAATGATGAACTAAGCCCCAATTTCATTAGGGGGAGTAGCTCTGTTGTAATTCCAATGAATCAATGAAATTCTTCTTCTTCTCAATTCTATTGTGTAGCTATTAGGCATCTTCTGCTTTGACTGTGGATTATTCACTCCGAAAGGGGGTTTAATTCAATTGAATGCTTGTGTGAGCCTCGGAAGGGAAATCACTTGCATTAGAATTGGAGCTCTATCCTTTACTACTCTCTTGATCAACACCATTCGAGAGGAATTGAGATCCTGAGAGTTAGTGTGGCTTATGGATGAGAGATGTACACTTAACCTCGATCAAGGAATTGGCAAGATTGATTGTGATTAGAGAGATTGGATTGCCAAGGAATTGGGATCCAATCAATTTCAATCTGCATAGATCTACTCATATGATTGAGAAAGGAGTTGAGACCCATTTGATTCATGAAGGATTATGATATCTCCAATCCCTGATGAATCACTTTCTTTGAATTTCTTCAACTTGATCTCTCTGATTTCACTGCAATTTACATTGTCCATTTCTGTTTTGATTCCCTGCACCCAATTCCCTTTATAATTCATGCAATCTAAGTTTCCTTGCTATTTACTTTTCTGCACTTTTACTTTTCTGCACTGTAAGATTCAGTTATTTACGTTTCTTGCAATTTAAGATTCAGTTCGTTTAATTTCTTGCACTTTAAGTTTCAAGTCATTTAAGTTTCCTGCCATTTACTTTTCAAGCTCTTTACATTTTGCACTTTAGATTCCTTGCAATTTACTTTCTGTTAATCAAATTTCACTCAAATCCTCATTTGTTCGCTTAACTAGACTAATCACCATACTAAAGTTGCTTGATCCATCGAACCCTGTAGGATTGACCTCACTCCGGTAAGTTTTACTACTTGATGCGACCCGGTACACTTTCCGGTTAGTTTGTGTGGAATCGTTTTTCCATCATCAAGAATCTATATACATATATAAACATAAATAAAATATCCCAGAGTTCTTCACCTCCACAGAGTCTCTAGAATACTCAGTGAGATACCTCCTGACCTGCATTTGAAAAGCAACAATATATATGGAATAAGAATCGGAGGTTCTCAACATGGTAAAGGTGCCCACATAGTTAATATAAAAGGTCCTGGGAAAGCTAGAGGCAATCCTAGAACTATGACACTCAGATATAAACTTAAAGGAATAAACTAAACCATAAATTTGGTAAAACTCTCTAAAGTATCCAAGTCTCAATCTAACTCTAATTCTACATTTCACTTTCTACTCATTAAACTCTAACCCTACAATTCACTATCTATCTCCTCCAATCTAATTGTGATTTAATCTTTCACTTTCTATTTTCTCCATTCCTCCAAAACTCCGGTGCACAGATAAGTAATACAGACAAAGCAAACACAAGTAGGATACAGATACAACAAGTAGAAAATATAACAAGTAAGCATAATAATCACATAGGCAAGCCCAATTAATGCACAATCAAACAAAACACACATATGCATATAATGTATGTGGCTAATAAGTCTCATCTGTCTATTATAAAGCCAACCCGACATGTCTAGTAGCTAGCCCGGATATCGTCAGCTTGAAAACTGGTGAGCGGTACAGTACCACAATCCTCACCTGGTGAACGGTAAAACACCTCGATCCCCACAGACGTTTTCAATTGGAAACTAGAACACACGTGGGCGGTAAATAACCACGATCCCCACAAAACAACTTTCTTTAAAATATGGTAGGCAGTAAATAACCGCGATCTTCCATAAAATAATTTTCTTTAAAATCTGGTGGATGGTAAAAAATCATGAATCCCACAAAACAATTTCAAATCAAGTTCATTCATATAATCTCAGCATTTAGCATTTCATAATCAAACTCAATTCTCATCATCCTTCATTCCTTATTATCATACCTCCCAAATCGTTCATCAACAATTCATACTCAAAGCATAATTCATTCTTTTCTAAATAAAGTAAACCCAAAACATAATCTTTTTCTTAATAACTCAAAATTAAATTATAAAATCCTTAAAAATTCAAATCTTTCTAAATAATCACTTCAAATGAAGCCTCCTATTTTCATAAAACTTTTGGCAGCATCTCCTCTAAAACTTGGACTTCTACCATCCTTCAAGGGTCCCAAATCATTTTCAGTCATTCAAACCAAACACCTCTTAGTCATTCAAATCATTTTCAGTACCAAATTATTTCAAAATTAATCCAATTCCAATATTAAATCATTTTTCAAAACCAACCAACTCCAATAGCAAATTATTTACAAAAATCGAACCACCCATCATATACCATATACATAATCCATCAATAATTCATTCAATTCATTCCTATCTTAAGGTCTTCTAGCCTAAGTTTTCACGTGACATTAAACATTAACTACGAGAAGCTAAAACCATACCTTTGCCGATTCCTACCTAAGCCCAAAACACCTCAATTATCCACCGTTCCTCAAGCTCCAAAGCTTCAACTCCTTACCAATTTAATTTTCAGCTTCTAGGATTCAATTCCATGCTTTTAATATCCACTAATTTAACTCCAGTTCAACAAGATACACAATCTAATTCATACAATATCAGCATAATCAACATTGAGCTCACTAAATTACCAATTCACAAGGGTTAGGATTTTCTTACCATTACTTATGAGTCAAATGGACAAAAACTAGTGATTATCTACCACTAGAGTATCCCTAAACCATCAAAATCACAAAATCTCTCAATTTTCAAAAACCTAAATCACGAAATTAAAAGGGAAGGACTGGGCACAAAATCTCAAATTTCTTACCAAATTGTTTGGTGGGTTTTTTAGAGAATTTTGAGACGAACGCATGGCCGCTGACGGCTCGTCAATCAGAACTCCGGATTGAAAGTTGTTATGGACGATTGAATTTTCGAAAGTGAGGGTTAGGGTATTTTAACGTAAGTCTCTCTTCCCAGCCGTGTGACATTATAATTGGGGAAGAAGGCTTTGTACAGGTGTTTTATAGGTTGGGCTTTTGGCCCAGTTTGGCCTCGGTTTAACCGGTTCGGCTCGTTAGTTCGATTTTAGGCCAAAATCTTTAAAATTAGTGTCAAAATTCATATTTTAATTATTTTTACTTCATGAAGCTATAAAATTTGATTTTATAGTTTTTTATTAGTTAATTATTTACTAATTACTCGAGGTTTACATCCTAACCCTAACAAATAATTTTGCCCTCGAAAATTTGCTCTTGAATCTTCGTATATGCTTCCTTAAATTCAACCGACCTCATATCATTCATTTTTCCGTTCTCCAACATCAATTCAAACACTAATTTACATTCTCCATTCTCATGTACAAGATCATAAACTTAACCAAATTTAAGCCTAAGTCATACCCATTTGTTTCACTCTTAGCTTCGTCTAACTCTTTCTCAATAACTACACTCTCTCTTACCCTTTAAGAGTTTCCATCTAAATCAAAACAATCTCAAATCCTTCTCACTATTTCAAACACTAAATAATTTCTCAATCTCTTAATTTGATTCAACCCGTTATAACCCAAATCACACACTCACACTTTCCATTCCTCGATCCTACGTTAATTCTCGAAACAATCTCCTATCCAAGGACTCCTTTCTCACGTAACTACAACTCTAGAGCCACCAAATCACCACGCTTCTGCAGCATCACTCAAATTATAAATCACAAAGAGCTTAATCCTTCATTCGCTTCCACCAAATATCTCCTTGAATCTTTTTAACTCTCTAACTAGACGTCGTTTTCCTTTACTTCAGTTGTATGAGTTTTAATCCCTTGGTTTTCTTTACCACCAGGTCTATTACCACCTCTATTACCGTTTCTATCTTGTCTCAACCCGTCAGTAATAGCCTGTACAGCAGCAGCCCTATCGTTAACCGTATCACCTTACTCGCGTCCATGAGATGCCCTTTGGATCTTGTCCACACTTAACAATTAATATTAAGGTGATCAGTCTTAATATCTCAAGTCTAGTGTTTCAAATCTCCAAAAGTATTCTCATAAACATTTATGCTATATATGTCTAGCAGACATCCTAAATAGCATGTACACACACCTAGAGTATGCCCAAAAGCATAGTCAGTCCGTCTCTCAGGCTCTACATGAACGAACTGCTCTGGTACCATAATGTAACACCCTAACTTTTAGCACCTCATGATCGTACTAAAAGCCCAAGCATCACTTACCTCTAAACCTTTTTATTTTATACTATCTTTATTTAATATTGAGACTTCGCAAATATGAGCCAAAGTTTTAAAAAAAAATGGAGAGTCTATACTTTAAACTATTTAATCACACACACACACACACACACACACACACACACACACACACACATATATATATATATATATCCACGTAGCATTATATACATAGACTTATTCAAAGAACCTCAATTACAAGTCCTACCCATCTAAAAACCAAAAGAATAAACGATGAGGGAAAAATAAATTCTAACAACTCAACTTGTAAACATAATCTTCTATGCTCCTGTAGCTCCGCACTAAACCTTCGCACCTGTAGCTGAAATGGGTGGAAATAGGGGGTAAGAACTGGGGAGTTCTTAGTAGGGTCAGGGTTAGAAGTTAAGTTCATTTTATTATGTTCTCAGTTAATAATAACAGTCAATATAGTATAATCCAACTCAGCAATTACAGATCATAGAATCCAATCACAAGCACACACAATAATAGAAAATACAATCACAAACAAATATTCACAAACAAGTATGATGCATGTTTAGTCCTATACAGGCTATGAGCTCATGTGTCGATTTGTTGCCCGATTCCCGACATTGGTCCTGGGATAAGCGTTTCGTATCACCGTCCTTATCTCAGCCAACGTTCCCTCCATGAGCGTTACACATTGCCGTCTGGTGCACGAAATTGTGATCACTACAACTTCGCACAACTAACCAGCAAGTGCACTGGGTCGTCCAAGTAATAAACCTTACGCGAGTAAGGGTCGATCCCACGGAGATTGTTGGTATGAAGCAAGCTATGGTCACCTTGTAAATCTTAGTCAGGCAGACTCAAATGGGTATAGATGATGAATGAAACATAAAGATAAACATAGAGATACTTATGTATATCATTGGTGAGAGCTTCAGATAAGCGTATGAAGATGCCTTCCCTTCCGTCTCTCTGCTTTCCTACTGTCTTCATCCAATCCTTCCTACTCCTTTCCATGGCAAGCTTATGCAAGGGTTTCACCGTTGTCAGTGGCTACCTCCCATCCTCTCAGTGGAAATGTTCAACGCACCTTGTCACGGCACGGCTATCCATCTGTCGGTTCTCGTTCAGGCCGGAATAGAATCCATTGATTCTTTTGCGTCTGTCACTAACGCCCCGCCTGCTAGGAGTTTGAAGCACGTCACAGTCATTCAATCATTGAATCTTACTCAGAATACCACAGACAAGGTTAGACCTTCCGGATTCTCTTGAATGCCGCCATCAGTTCTTGCCTATACCATGAAGACTCTGATCTCACGGAATGGCTGGCTCGTTTGTCAGGCGAGCACTCGGTTGTCAGGCGATCAACCATGCATCGTGTATCAGTAATCCAAGAGATAAACATTAGAGCCTCGTTTGCTTGTAGAACAAGAGTGGTTGTCAGTCACTTTGTTCATAAGTGAGAATGATGATGAGCGTCACATAATCATCACATTCATCATGTTCTTGGGTGCAAATGAATATCTTGGACAAAGAACAAGCGGAATTGAATAGAAGAACAATAGTAATTGCATTAATACTCGAGGTACAGCAGAGCTCCACACCTTAGTCTATGGTGTGTAGAAACTCCACCGTTGAAAATACATAAGAACAAGGTCTAGGCATGGCCGAATGGCCAGCCTCCCAAAGTGATCAAAAGATCTCAAGAAAAGGTTCCAAAGATCCGATCCCCCAAATACAATAGTAAAAGGTCCTACTTATAGAAAACTAGTAGCCTAAGGATGAGTAAATGACATAAAAATCCACTTCCGGGCCCACTTGGTGTGTGCTTGGGCTGAGCAATGAAGCATTTTCGTGTAGAGACTCTTCTTGGAGTTAAACGCCAGCTTTTATGCCAGTTTGGGCGTTTAACTCCCATTTAGGTGCCAGTTCCGGCGTTTAACGCTGGGAATTCTGAGGGTGACTTTAAACGCCGATTTGGGCCATCAAATCTTGGGCAAAGTATGAACTATCATATATTGCTGGAAAGCCCAGGATGTCTACTTTCCAACGCCGTTGAGAGCGCGCCAATTGGGCTTCTGTAGCTCCAGAAAATCCACTTCGAGTGCAGGGAGGTCAGAATCCAACAGCATCTGCAGTCCTTTTCAGTCTCTGAATCAGATTTTTGCTCAGGTCCCTCAATTTCAGCCAAAAAATACCTGAAATCACAGAAAAACACACAAACTCATAGTAAAGTCCAGAAGAGTGAATTTTAACTAAAAACTAATAAAAATATACTAAAAACTAACTAGATCATACTAAAAACATACTAAAAACAATGCCAAAAAGCGTACAAATTATCCACTCATCACAACACCAAACTTAAATTGTTGCTTGTCCCCAAGCAACTAAAAATCAAATAAGATAAAAAGAAGAGAATATGCAATGAATTCCAAAAACATCTATGAAGATCAGTATTAATTAGATGAGCGGGGCTTTAGCTTTTTGCCTCTGAATAGTTTTGGCATCTCACTCTATCCTTTGAAATTCAGAATGATTGGCTTCTTTAGGAACTCAGAATCCAGATAGTGTTATTGATTCTCCTAGTTAAGTATGATGATTCTTGAACACAGCTACTTATTGAGTCTTGGCCGTGGCCCAAAGCACTCTGTCTTCCAGTATTACCACCGGATACATACATGCCACAGACACATAATTGGGTGAACCTTTTCAGATTGTGACTTAGCTTTGCTAGAGTCCCCAATTAGAGGTGTCCAGGGTTCTTAAGCACACTCTTTTTGCCTTGGATCACAACTTTATTTCTTTCTTTTTCTTTCTTTTTCTCTTTCTTTTTCGATTTTTTTTTTGTATTCACTGCTTTTTCTTGCTTCAAGAATCATTTTTATGATTTTTCAGATCCTCAGTAACATGTCTCCTTTTTCATCATTCTTTCAAGAGCCAACATTCATGAACCACAAATTCAAAAGACATATGTACTGTTTAAGCATACATTCAGAAAACAAAAATATTGCCACCACATCAAAATAATCAAACTGTTATAAAATTCAAACTTCATGCAATTCTTTCTTTTTTCAATTAAGAACATTTTTTATTTAAGAAAGGTGATGGATTCATAGGATATTCATAACTTTAAGGCATAGACACTAAGACACTAATGATCACAAGACACAAACATGGACAAACATAAGCATTAATTTTTGAAAAACAGGAGAATAAAGAACAAGGAAATTAAAGAACGGTTCCACCTTAGTGATGGCGGCTCTTTCTTCCTCTTGAAGATCCTATGGAGTGCTTGAGCTCCTCAATGTCTCTTCCTTGTCTTTGTTGCTCCTCTCTCATGATTCTTTGATCTTCTCTAATTTCATGGAGGAGGATGGAATGTTCTTGGTGCTCCACCCTTAGTTGTTCCATGTTGGAACTCAATTCTCCTAGGGAGGTGTTTAGTTGCTCCCAATAGTTTTGTGGAGGAAAGTGCATCCCTTGAGGTATCTCAGGGATCTCATGATGAGTAGGGTCTCTCGTGTGCTCCATCCTCTTCTTAGTGATGGGCTTGTCCTCATCAATAGGGGTGTCTCCCTCTATGTCAACTCCAACTGAATAATAGAGGTGACAAATGAGATGAGGAAAGGCTAACCTTGCCAAGGTAGAGGACTTGTCCGCCACCTTATAGAGTTCTTGGGCTATAACCTCATGAACTTCTATTCCTTCTCCAATCATGATGCTATGAATCATGATAGCCCGGTCTATGGTAACTTCAGACCGGTTGCTAGTGGGAATGATTGAGCGTTGGATAAACTCCAACCATCCTCTAGCCACGGGTTTGAGGTCATGCCTTCTCAATTGAACCGGCTTCCCTCTTGAATCTCTCTTCCATTGGGCGCCCTCTTCACATATAACTGTGAGGACTTGGTCCAACCTTTGATCAAAGTTGACCCTTCTAGTGTAAGGATGTTCATCTCCTTGCATCATAGGCAAGTTGAAGGCCAACCTTACACTTTCCGGACTAAAATCCAAGTATTTTCCCCGAACCATAGTAAGCCAATTCTTTGGATCCGGGTTCACACTTTGATCATGGTTCTTGGTGATCCATGCATTGGCATAGAACTCTTGAACCATTAAGATTCCGACTTGTTGAATGGGGTTGGTCAGAACTTCCTAACCTCTTCTTCGGATCTCATGTCGGATCTCCGGATATTCACTCTTTTTGAGTGAAAAAGGGACCTCAGGGATCACCTTCTTCAAGGCCACAACTTCATAGAAGTGGTCTTGATGCACCCTTGAGATGAATCTCTCCATCTCCCATGACTCGGAGGTGGAAGCTTTTGCCTTCCCTTTCCTCTTTCTAGAGGTTTCTCCGGCCTTAGATGCCATAAATGGTTATGGAAAAACAAAAAGCAACGCTTTTACCACACCAAACTTAAAAGGTTTGCTCGTCCTCGAGCAAAAGAAGGAAGAATAGAGGAGAAGAAGAAGAAATAAGGAAGAAGGGAATGGCTTTTGTGTTCGGCCAAAGAGGGTGAGAAGTGGTGTTTAGGTTGTGTGAAAATGAAGGGGTGAAGAAGGGTTTATATAGGATGGATGTGAGTGGTGAAGAGAAAGATGGGATTTGATAGGTGAAGGGTTTTTGGGGAAGAGGTGTTGAGGTGATTGGTGAATGGGTGAAGAAGAGAGAGGGTGGTGGGGTTGGTGGGGATCCTGTGGGGTCCACAGATCCTGTGGTGTCAAGGAAAAGTCATCCCTGCACCAAATGGCATGCAAAATCACGTTTTGAGCCAATTCTGGCGTTAAACGCCAGGCTGGTGCCCATTTCTTGCGTTAAACACCAGGCTGGTGCCCATTTCTGGCGTTTAACGCCAGGTTCTTGCCCTTTTCTGGCGTTTAACGCCAGTCTGGTGCCCCTTTCTGGCGTTAAACGCCCAGAATGGTGCCAGACTGGGCGTTAAACGCCCACCTGCTAGCTTCTTCCTCCAGGGTGTGCTGTTTTTCTTCCTGTTTTTCATTCTGTTTTTGCTTTTTCAATTGATTTTGTTACTTCTCATGATCATCAACCTAAAAAAAACATAAAATAACAAAAGAAAATGGATAAAATATAACATTGGGTTGCCTCCCAACAAGCGCTTCTTTAATGTCAGTAGCTTGACAGATGGCTCTCATGGAGCCTCACAATTGATCAGAGCAATGTGGGAACCTCCCAACACCAAACTTAGAGTTTGAATGTGGGGGCTCTGTTTGGCTCTGTTTTGAGAGAAGCTCTTCATGCTTCCTCTCCATGATGGCAGAGGGATATCCTTGAGCTTTAAACACCAAGGATTCTTCATTCACTTGAATGATCAACTCTCCTCTATCAACATCAATCACAGCTTTTGCTGTGGCTAGGAAGGGTCTGCCAAGGATGATGGTTTCATCCATGCACTTCCCAGTCTCTAGGACTATGAAATCAGCAGGGATGTAATGGTCTTCAATCTTTACCAGAACATCCTCTACAAGTCCATAAGCTTGTTTTCTTGAATTGTCTGCCATCTCTAGTGAGATTCTTGCAGCTTGTACCTCAAAGATCCCTAGCTTCTCCATTACAGAGAGAGGCATGAGGTTTACACTTGACCCTAAGTCACACAGAGCCTTGTTGAAGGTCATGGTGCCTATGGTACAAGGTATTGAGAATTTCTCAGGATCTTGTCTCTTTTGAGGTAATTTCTGCCTAGACAAGTCATCCAACTCTTTGATGAGCAAAGGAGGTTCGTTCTCCCAAGTCTCATTTCCAAATAACTTGTCATTTAGCTTCATGATTGCTCTAAGGTATTTAGCAACTTGCTCTTCAGTGACATACTCATCCTCTTCAGAGGAGGAATATTCATCAGAGCTCATTAAAGGCAGAAGTAAGTCCAATGGAATCTCTATGGTCTCATTTTGAGCCTCAGATTCCCATGGTTCCTCATTATGGAACTCATTGGAGGCTAGTGCATGCCCATTGAGGTCTTCCTCAGTGGCGTTCACTTCCTCTCCTTCCTCTCCAAATTCGGCCATGTTGATGGCCTTGCACTCTCCTTTTGGATTTTCTTCTGTATTGCTTGGAAGAGTACTAGGAGGGAGTTCAATAACTTTCTTGCTCAGCTGTCCCACTTGTGCCTCCAAGTTTCTAATGGAGGACCTTGTTTTAGTCATGAAACTTTGAGTGGTTTTGATCAGATCAGAGACCATGGTTGCTAAGTCAGAGTGGTTCTGCTTAGAATTCTCTGTCTGTTGCTGAGAAGATGATGGAAAAGGTTTGCCATTGCTAAACCTGTTTCTTCCACCATTATTGTTGTTGAAACCTTGTTGAGGTCTCTGTTGATCCTTCCATGAAAAATTTGGATGATTTCTCCATGAAGAATTATAGGTGTTTCCATAGGGTTCTCCTAGGTAATTCACCTCTTCCATTGAAGGGTTCTCAGGATCATAAGCTTCTTCTTCAGATGAAGCATCCTTAGTACTGCTTGGTGCATTTTGCATTCCAGACAGACTTTGAGAAATCAAATTGACTTGTTGAGTCAATATTTTATTCTGAGCCAATATAGCATTCAGAGTATCAATCTCAAGAACTCCTTTCTTCTGATTAGTCCCATTGTTCACAGGATTCCTTTCAGAAGTGTACATGAATTGGTTATTTGCAACCATTTCAATTAGCTCTTGAGCTTCTGTAGGCGTCTTCTTCAAATGAAGAGATCCTCCAGCAGAGCTATCCAAAGACATCTTAGACAGTTCAGAGAGACCATCATAGAAAATACCTATGATGCTCCATTCAGAAAGCATGTCAGAAGGACATTTTCTGATCAATTGTTTGTATCTTTCCCAAGCTTCATAGAGGGATTCTCCATCCTTTTGTCTGAAGGTTTGGACTTCCACTCTAAGCTTACTCAATTTTTGAGGTGGAAAGAACTTTGCCAAGAAGGCATTGACTAGCTTTTCCCATGAGTCCAGGCTTTCTTTAGGTTGTGAGTCCAACCATGTCCTAGCTCTGTCTCTTACAGCAAACGGGAATAGCATAAGTCTGTAGATCTCAGGGTCACCCCATTGGTCTTGACAGTGTCACAGATTTGTAAGAATTCAGCTAAGAACTGATGAGGATCTTCCAATGGAAGTCCATGGAACTTGCAATTCTGTTGCATTAGAGAAACTAATTGAGGCTTAAGCTCAAAGTTGTTTGCTCCAATGGCAGGGATAGAGATGCTTCTCCCATAGAAGTCGGGAGTAGGTGCAGTAAAGTCACTCAGCACCTTCCGTGCATTGTTTGCATGGTTGTTGTTCTCGGCTGCCATGTCTTCTTCTTCTCTGAAGGTTTCTGTTAGGTCCTTGAAGAGTTGTGCCTTAGCTTCTCTTAGCTTTCGCTTCAAGGTCCTTTCAGGTTCAGGGTCAGCTTCAACAAGAATGCCTTTGTCTTTGTTCCTGCTCATATGAAAGAGAAGAGAACAAGAAAATGTGGAATCCTCTATGTCATAGTATAGAGATTCCTTGAGGTGTCAGAGGAACAAAAAAATAGAAGAAAGAGGTAGAAGAATTCGAACTTAATTAGATAGAGTTCGAATTGTGCATTGAGAAGGAGTGGTACTCCATAAATAGATGGATGTGGGAAGAGGGGAAGAGAATTTTCGAAAATTAATTAAAAAGTTTTTTTTTTAAAAACATTTTGAAAAATTGATTGATAATTTTCGAAAACTCAAAGTGGAAAAAGAATCAAGTGATTTTTTTGAGAAAGATTTTGAAATTAGCATTCAAAAAGATTTGATTGAAAACTATTTTGAAAAAGATGAGGTTAAGAAGATATGATTGGTTTTAAAAACATGTGATTGAGAAGATATGATTTGAAAACAATTTTAAAAATATTTGATTTAAAAAAAAAATTAATGACTTGCCTACAAGAAAAGATATGATTCAAACATTAAACCTTTCTCAACAGAAAAGGCAACATACTTGAAATGTTGAATCAAATCATTAATTGATAGCAAGTATCTTTGAAAAAGGAAAGAAATTGATTTTGAAAACATTTGATTGAAAAGATATGATTTGAAAAAAATTTGATTTTGAAAAACTTTGAAAACTTGAAAAAAAATTGATTTGAAAACAAAATCCTCCCCCTTGTGCCATCCTGGCGTTAAACGCCCAGAATGGTGCACATTCTGGCGTTTAACGCCCAATGCACTACCTTTTTGGGCGTTAAACGCCCAACCAGGCACCCTGGCTGGCGTTTAAACGCCAGTCTGTCCTTCTTCACTGGGCGTTTTGAACGCCCAGCTTTTTCTATGTAATTTCTCTGCTGTATGTTCTGAATCTTTAATTCTCTGTATTATTGACTTGAGAAGACACAAATTAAAAATATTTTTGGATTTTTAATAATCAAAATGCAACTAAAATCAAATAACAATGCATGCAAGACACCAAACTTAGCAGTTTGTATACTACTGACACTGACAAAATGAGAATGCATATGGAGAACAACAAAACACTCAAGTCAAGAGAATTCAAAGATCAGAGTAAGAAATAATCAAGAATTACTTGAAGATCCTTAAGACACATGAATGAATGCATGCAATTGACACCAATGTTAAGATGAGACACTAGACTCAAACAAGAAACATAAAATATTTTTGGTTTTTATGATTTTGTAATTTTTTTTGTGCTTTTTCGAAAATTATATGGAAAAGAAAATAAAGGTATCAAAATTCTTAATGAGAATTCCAGGAATCATGCAATGTTAGTCTAAAGCTTTAGTCTAAAGGAATTAGACATGGCTAGCCAAGCTTCAGCAGGACATTGCATTCAAGAGCTAAATTGATGAGAATCAATCAGCTTTGGTGATGATAAGAACATCACCTTGAAACACTAGAATTCATTCTTAAGAACTCTGAAGAAAAATACCTAATCTAAGCAACAAGATGAACCGTCAGTTGTCCATACACAAAACAATCCCCGGCAACGGCGCCAAAAACTTGGTGCACGAAATTGTGATCACTACAACTTCGCACAACTAACCAGCAAGTGCACTGGGTCGTCCAAGTAATAAACCTTACGCGAGTAAGGGTCGATCCCACGGAGATTGTTGGTATGAAGCAAGCTATGGTCACCTTGTAAATCTTAGTCAGGCAGACTCAAATGGGTATAGATGATGAATGAAACATAAAGATAAACATAGAGATACTTATGTATATCATTGGTGAGAGCTTCAGATAAGCGTATGAAGATGCCTTCCCTTCCGTCTCTCTGCTTTCCTACTGTCTTCATCCAATCCTTCCTACTCCTTTCCATGGCAAGCTTATGCAAGGGTTTCACCGTTGTCAGTGGCTACCTCCCATCCTCTCAGTGGAAATGTTCAACGCACCCTGTCACGGCACGGCTATCCATCTGTCGGTTCTCGTTCAGGCCGGAATAGAATCCATTGATTCTTTTGCGTCTGTCACTAACGCCCCGCCTGCTAGGAGTTTGAAGCACGTCACAGTCATTCAATCATTGAATCCTACTCAGAATACCACAGACAAGGTTAGACCTTCCGGATTCTCTTGAATGCCGCCATCAGTTCTTGCCTATACCACGAAGACTCTGATCTCACGGAATGGCTGGCTCGTTTGTCAGGCGAGCACTCGGTTGTCAGGCGATCAACCATGCATCGTGTATCAGTAATCCAAGAGATAAACATTAGAGCCTCGTTTGCTTGTAGAACAAGAGTGGTTGTCAGTCACTTTGTTCATAAGTGAGAATGATGATGAGCGTCACATAATCATCACATTCATCATGTTCTTGGGTGCAAATGAATATCTTGGACAAAGAACAAGCGGAATTGAATAGAAGAACAATAGTAATTGCATTAATACTCGAGGTACAGCAGAGCTCCACACCTTAGTCTATGGTGTGTAGAAACTCCACCGTTGAAAATACATAAGAACAAGGTCTAGGCATGGCCGAATGGCCAGCCTCCCAAAGTGATCAAAAGATCTCAAGAAAAGGTTCCAAAGATCCGATCCCCCAAATACAATAGTAAAAGGTCCTACTTATAGAAAACTAGTAGCCTAAGGATGAGTAAATGACATAAAAATCCACTTCCGGGCCCACTTGGTGTGTGCTTGGGCTGAGCAATGAAGCATTTTCGTGTAGAGACTCTTCTTGGAGTTAAACGCCAGCTTTTATGCCAGTTTGGGCGTTTAACTCCCATTTAGGTGCCAGTTCCGGCGTTTAACGCTGGGAATTCTGAGGGTGACTTTGAACGCCGGTTTGTGCCATCAAATCTTGGGCAAAGTATGGACCATCATATATTTCTGGAAAGCCCAGGATGTCTACTTTCCAACGCCATTGAGAGCGCGCCAATTGGGCTTCTGTAGCTCTAGAAAATCCACTTCGAGTGCAGGGAGGTCAGAATCCAACAGCATCTGCAGTCCTTTTCAGTCTCTGAATCAGATTTTTGCTCAGGTCCCTCAATTTCAGCCAGAAAATACCTGAAATCACAGAAAAACACACAAACTCATAGTAAAGTCCAGAAGAGTGAATTTTAACTAAAAACTAATAAAAATATACTAAAAACTAACTAGATCATACTAAAAACATACTAAAAACAATGCCAAAAAGCGTACAAATTATCCGCTCATCACCGTCCTTATAGGAGAACCTTCCCTTCGGTCTCAAGTGAGCGTTACGCATCGCCGTCTTCACTAGACACTTGGCACTAAGGCCCAACATCACTGAATTTCTTTTGAATATTCGCTCTCTACTCTACTGCAGTAGAGATCCCTTTAATTAATACCTTCTTTTCTATATACTCTACTGTGGCAGACGTTTATTAAAATCTTTTTCGATCAGTACTTTTTGCTCTTTTGTGGCAGAGATCCTTTTACTTAATACATCCTTCTCGTCATTACTCTCTGCTCTTCTGTGACAGAGATCCTTTTACTTAATACATCCTTCTTTTTTTGTTCTTTTTCTTTTATTTTCTTTCTCATCTTTCTCTTTTATTTTATTCATTTCTTTCTCTCTTCTTTTCTTCAATCTTTTAATTCTTTATCATAATTCAATTTCACATTCTTTCCTCGCATTTTCAAATATTCTTAATAAAATGATAACAATAATATAAATGAGAAAATTTAAATGGTAAATAAATAATATTTATAGCTTTTCTTTAAAAAAAGTTAGCTTCGTAAAACTTTTATTCTCAAACTCTTATTATCTACGTTTTAAATTTCAAATTTTTAAATATTTAATTTTTAACCCAATATTTTTATAAAATTATATTTGAAACCTCACTTATCTCAATATTTATAAAAGCAATCCTTAACTTTTACAAAATACCCATTTTTGACCCCTGTACTTTATTTATTACCTAAAATACCCAAAAATTTACAAATAGTACCTCAATATTACTTTTGCTTTAATCCTTTCTCGAGTTTTTCGATTACTGATTTTTTGTAACTTTTAATCTTTTCTCTTGGCCATCAAACTTCACCAAATTTATCTTAAAATACCACACCACAACAACCCCAAAATCATCAAAATACGCCATCTGGATGTTCATACATAGCCGACCCAAAATCTCAAGCAAACAACAATAATTTATCCAGTTCATTCCTATCTTAAGGTTTTCTAGCCTAAATGTTCATGTGACATTAAACATTAACTACCAAAAACCAAAATCATACCTTGGCCAATTCCTTCCTAAGCACAAAACACCTCAATTATCCACCGATCCTCAAGGTCCAAAACTCCAACTCCTCACCAATTGAATTTTCAACTTTCAGGATTCAATTCCAAGCTTTCAATATCCACCAATTTAACTCCAATTCAACAAGATACACGATCTAATTAATACAATATCACAATAATCAACATTGAGCTCACTAAATCACCAATTCACAAGGGTTAGGATTTTCTTACCATTACTCATGAGTCAAATGGACAAAATCTAGTGATTATCTACTACTAGAGTATCCCTAAACTACCAAAATTACAAAATCTCTCAATTTTCAAAACCTAAATCACGAAACTCAAGGGAAATAACTGGGCACGAAATCTCAAATTTCTTATCAAATTGTTTGATGAGTTTTGTAGAGAATTTTGAGATGAACGTGTGGCCACTGACGGCTTGTCAATCGGAGCTCTGGATTGAAAGTTATGGATAATTGAATTTTCGAAGCCGAGGGTTAGGGTATTGTAACGTAAGTCTCTCTTCTTAGTAGCGTGACATTATAATTAGGGAAGAATGCTTTGTATGGGTGTTTTATAGGTTGGGCTTTGGGCTTGGTTTGGGTCTAATTCAACTGGTTCGATCTGTTGGTCTGGTTTTAGATCAAAATATTTAAAATTAGTGTCAAAATTTATATTTTAATTATTTCTACTTTATAAAATTATACAATTTGATTTTTTTAATTTTTAAAATAATAATTAATTTATTAGTTAACTATTTTTAATTACTCGGAGTTTACACTGTCTAAATATGTGTTCATGTATTTGACGCATTCCTCTGAGAAAGTTTTTATTGTTCCTGGCCTCTTTTGAGATGTATGATAAAAAACTATGTTCAACGACACCTAGTGGATGTGTTGAGTCTAATAATATAATCAATACACAAACTCATGACTAATAGGGTAAACATTCATGAATATACATTTCGTGTATTATTTGGTTGTGCATTGGTTGTAATATTATAACTATATCTATGTTCTAATTGAATTAGATCCTCTTTGTTTAGGTGTTAAATTGTATAAGTTATTTGTATTTGCCTAGCATGAAGAGGTAATAGAGGTTGAGGTGATGTTGGATATCAAAAAAGTTAATCAAAAGTACGATGTGGTGTAGTAGATCTGAGTGACAATACGTATCAAGAGGATTAGATAAATCTTAGGTGACGAATACTTGGGATGAGAGTCTAGGATGCCAATAATTTTATGTTTCCTTATATGATTTTTCTCTAATATTATCTTGCTAGGAACCCTTAGATTCTCACCGTATAGGATATTCATATTCTTCTAAATACGAATTGTAGTGTGCCCCATTAATAGGTGGAGCTGTGTTTGGCTAAGCAGTGACAAATTTTCATTTTTTTTGGTTGGGCTAGTTATATCTCTCTTCTTTCGATGAAATCCATGATAAAGGATAAACTAAGAGACATGAATTTTGTTGTTTTATGCTAGCTTAAGATTCAGTCTAAGTGATCTTTTCACGATTTAAAACTTGACAATTATACACACAAATACACATGCACGAATACGTGCACGCTACTATTTCACTTTTTTTTATTATTGTACCCTACTATTTTACTTGAATGTCAGAATAATTGAAAATGAGATGATTGTTTATTTCTAACTATTTGAGCAATTAGTCTAATGGAGGCATGTGTATAATGCAATCTAGAACAATTTTTACAGCATGTTAGCATATTATGAATAGGGTGTATAGTCACACTCTATCTTTCTAATGGCCAATTGTGACTTAAGCACAGGATTGACTCATTAATGAGGGTGTTAAAATTAGGTTTAGGTTTAGTGTGATAAAAATTTTTGAGGAGATGTTTGTATTTTTAAAATGTATTAATATTTTGTTTTATGTTTAGAAAACTAAAAAGTTCATGTGTTTATGTTTATAATTTTTAAAAGTTAGGGATGTTTTTGAAAGCACCTAAAGAAAAATTTTTTAAAGTTGGTTTGTACTTATTAAAATTAAAAAATTTAATTCTTATATTAATGTCTATTATAGTATTTTTAAAATTTTAAAAGCTATTTACCAAATATATTTATTGTTTGTGCTTATTAAAAGTTATTTTTAATTTAATTTACCAAACACAAATAAATGCACAACTTTTAAGAAGCTAGCTTTTAAAAACTAACTTTTATAGCCTACTTTTAAAAAGTAAAAGTTTTACCAAATTAAGCCTTAGTTTAATAAAATTTTAACTTTTTAGAAATATTTTTTAAAAAGCTAACTTTTAAAAGCTAACTTTTAAAAGACAACTTTTAAAAAGTTATAGTATGTATCTTTGGTAAATTAAGTTCAAAATGACTTTTAATAAGTACAAATAACAACAAAGGTATTTGGTAAAATAACTTTTAAAATTTAAAAATACTATAATTGATATTAATGTAAGAATTAGATTTGAATATTAATTAATAGATGAGGTTATATTTGACATTTTAATTTTGATAAATATAAGCTATCTTTAAGAAGATTTATCTTAAGTATTTTTAAAAATATTCTTATCTTTTAAAATTGCAAGCACAAACACATGAACTTTTTTATTTACTAAATATAAAATGAAGAATTGTGTAAAATACTTTTTCAAAAAAATTTTACCATATCCAATCTGAATTATGTTTATATATGTAAATTTCAATTTTTTTATAAATTATATAAAAATTTTAATTTAACCTCCTAAAATATTTGTTTAATCTCTTTTATATTATAAAATTAATTTTTACTCTTCTATAAAGTTTTGTTTAACTCCATCTCTGAAATAGATAAGAGTTTTAGTTTGATCATATGAAAAATTACATTGATATGAAATTAGAAAGTTTTAACTAGAATTAGAATGTAAATGAATAACAATAATATTGCAATGTAATTGCTTCTATAATTATTTTATAATTAAGTTGCTATATTTTGGTAAGAAAATGAGTAAAGGAGAATATGACACCTCATTTCAATATATTAAATAGATAGATAGGGTTGGTAAAAACTACAAAGGAGGCGCGAATTGGCGGCAATTTTTTTCTTGATTAGCGGTGGTTTTAAACCGCCGCAAACTCAAATGCCGGCAGTTAATCGGACCGTCATGGATATGGGCGCCGGGATTGGGTTTGGTGGCGATTTCTAGCAACCGCTGGTATAACCGCCGCTAAATCAAAATTTCGCGGCACACCAATAGAAAACCGCCGCCAAATGAGACTATCATGATTTGCTTCATATTTACCGGCGGTTTCTAAACTGCCGCAATTTATCTCGATATGTCCAAGTTTCCGCACGTTTAGCGGCAGTTTTAAACCGCCGGCAAATGGTACTATAGTTTCAATCAAATTTACCGGTGGTTGCAAACCGCCGCCAGATGTAACAGTTTCTATGATGTTTGAACCCAAACAGATGTGGTTTAAAACCACCGCTAACTTAAGAAAAATAAAAAAAGGAAATTTGGGTTTTTCAAAAAAACACGCATAATTTATTCAAAATATTATTGAATTATTTTTTTAATTCGTTTTATATTTTTTATTATTTTAAGAGTGAATATTTTCAAGTTTAGAATCTAAACTTGTAGCAAAAGCAAAATTGAAATATAAGCAAAACAAAATAATATATCCATCAAAATACGAAGAAAATAAATCTCTTTCAAAGCGTTGCTCAGTCTAATTTAATAAAATGTTTGCTTCAATGCAAAATATCTCTAATCCTAATATTCTATTTTTCACTTTATCATTCTACGAAACTCATCCCTACAGTGATGTCTGGTGGCAGCTGCTCACCCTGCCTTTGAAACAGATAAATCAAAGCACTCTCCATCGCTTTCATCTTTTTCTTCTCTGCTGCTGCCTCATCCTCCATCACCTTCCTCTTCAACTTTTTGCCTTCCATCTCTGACTGCAATTCAAGCAGCTTCCTCTGGGTCTCCTCTAGTTTGACTCCGTTTCCAGGCGTATGTGAATTTGGACCGAAGAGTTGACTAGGAGTCGGTCCAAAACCCACACCACGTACTCTACCCGGTTTCTCTTTTTCGAAAACTTGAGCAATGAAATCATTTTGAGATAACACCCTAGATGACTCATCATGTTGCTCAATCTCCTCAATTCTTTCCTACAGACACAAATTAGCAAATACAATTATTTTGTTGATGGGTCCATCTCATGTCAAGAACACACCAAAAGATAACAACATAGGGTGCCAACCACTATAAAAAGATATAAGGGATAAATGAAACTCAATCATTCAAATTCTTCCCCAACTGTTTCCAAATTATATAGAAGTTTAAAATGTCTAGAAACATAACAGGTAAATTTGTAATGATAATTAAAGTAAGCTGAATTAGAAATTGTAAAGGTCTCTTGGTCCATTTTGACATAGGGGAGTAAACCATTCATCAAAGAGGTAAAAAAACAAAATAACATAGAGAAATAGACTATTACCCTATTTGAGGTCATAACTTTATCGATCAATTATAAGTAGTAGTACTTACACCAATTGCTCTTGCTTCATCATTCATATAGGAGCCATATTTTTTTTTGTGCACTGTGATCTATAACCCTCCTCTATCGACTCTTCTCCCTTGCTGTTCCGACTGTATCAACAAAGTTTATGCCATTACCGTATTCAACACAATCAAGTCAACCTTAAGTCACAGAAATAGTCTAAAGAGTGAATAAAAAAAGTAAAGTACCTCCTCTTCCATCCGCCGTGCAAAGCTTTTCGAACGGCTAGTGTGGGTATATAGTTGTTTTGATCGATTCTTCGCATTTTTCTACACTTCTCCTATTGGTCCAGTAGAGACAAAGGGCCATTAGAAACTGATTTAAAATGACTCAATGCAACATAAATTGTATTATTGTGTACCAATGATATACTAGATTACCTTTGTCTCAGCTTTGGTGCGATAGTCAAGGAACTATCTCCAATGCTCTCGATCGGTTCCCGGTGGACGGTGCTCAATATTTTGTTCATTCATGAACGTTGGCTCGAAAAAAGCATTATACAACCTCAGCCTTGTTTCCTTCCAAGACTTTCCCATACTTTTCAAAATATTTTTCCAATTTGCTATACAGATAATAACAATTTATCAAAAATTGTAAAAATAAGCAGATTTATTTCAAAGGGGATAAACATTTACATTGACACATTCGTTATAAACTTTGTCCTTAGTGGTAATCTTACACCAACTTTCCTCACAAATAGGAAAATTTTCAAAGTCAGATCCTAGCAGACCAAACACGCCACTCAACAGTCCAGCTTCATTTCCAATTGCTTGCTATGAATTGTTGAACCTGAGCACGATCTTTCTACCGTTAGGCCGTTCCATAGCCTCCCTCACGCTTAGTCTTGCCGGCTTGATTGTGCCTTCGGAATCTATAAGCCAAACATAATACCTTATGTGTATCCGTAGACAGCATGCGAGAATAAGAATACATAACATAGAGTCTAAATCATGTTGAACATATAAAAATTATTAAATACGTTACCGATTATCCTGACTTCTCAAAACTCTGTAGTCTTACATCCTTTGCGATTCTGAGCTCTAGAATCAACAAATGAGTCATCAGCTTCTTGATCAACAGAATCTACATCATTAGCATTATCTGCCGAGTTTACATGGCTTGGCTTCGAGTTCTGAATGTTATTTGTGCTCGTTTGTGGAGCAGACCTTGGTATACTGCACGGTGGAAGGAACGGGCGTGAAGTTGCTGGAACACTATCACCACTGTCCGGGAGAATTTGAGAGTCATCGTGGTGGGAAGCCAAGACCGGAGGCGGAGCCGTTTGTGGTTGCTGACATCCTGGTCCTAATTTTGGTTTTTTCGTGAAACGAGCTTTTCTAGCCATCTTAGAAGATAAAGGGCGCCTGTTTCAACGAAAAAACAAATTTGAATCAAGAAAAGTCAAAGCACATTCATGCTTTTTTGGTAAATTTCTTACAACCAAAATTGAAATATAATTCGTTGACTAATTCATATAGAAAAAACAAGTTTAAACATAGATATAAGATTACAAACATGTGAAACTATAATTTGGAATGAAATCTTTTATTATTTCAATACATCTACTGACTATATATAAAATAAGCATTCAATGAGAACAATGCTAGCCAATAATAAAAGTTAGATTCACTTGACGTATATATGTTATGTATAGAAGATGAAAAAAAGGCATAGATATTAAACTCATCACATCATTGATTGCAAATGCTTCGATCTCATAACCCAACTTCTCACCTCCCTGAAAGAAGTAAATAATATGCTATTAATGTAATCACTAACATAAAGGGATCATTATTTTAGCATCTTATGGGAATCATTTGCAATACTTTCTACCTTGCAAAAAAAAAAACAGCAAGTATTAACACAATTTAACACTTCAGTGCCCAAAAATAAAAGAATTACGATCCAGTTATGTGCATTTATTCTAAACACAAACGTACCTGATATGATAAAGTTTACTTGTTCTTGGAGTTATTGTTGTATAAGATACTAGAAGATACATATTGATTTTTGCATTTTAATGATTTCTTCATTTGACTATGCTATTCAAAGGCGTGAATTGATACACTCATCTTATATTACTTGATTTTAGTTATCCATTTAATGCCTATTGGTGTTCCAAAAGTTTCCTTTCTAAATGTTGGGTTGACATATAGTGCAACATTAAATAATTTGCAAACAATAATCTATGATCCAGCAATAATATGCATATCAAAACAAAATCAAAACTAAAGTTGAAACATTAAGAATATAAAACTCAATTATTGACCAACTCTTGCAATGTTTTGGGTGAAAATAAGACAAAACTATGCTAAATGGCCACGCTGGTGACTGCAAACGGGGATAAATGCATTTTTTCTTCTAAATCAAGTTTACTTCTAAAAGAGTAATGCATTTTAAACTACCAAATCTACTCTTGTATCCTCCTCTGATACACCAACTCCTAAGTCCCACTCCTCCTTTCCCAACTTTACATTTCCTATTCCTCGTCATAACATTTCATACTTCTGCATCAAAATACTCCTTTTGAAGTGCTATTTGCATTTCAGTGATACAAATGCTTCAACCCAAATTAGTAAATACAAAGAGCCAACGTCAAGCTATGAATTATATAACAGGGAAATGCAGAGCAAGTTAGATTACTGAAGCATCAAGCCAGCCACAATAAGAATCAAAATAAAATTCTCTGAGTTCATCAAAATTCATAAATTCTTATTTTATTACAAATGGCATTCTATTGTGTACAATTCTTACCCAGAAGAAAAAAATTTTACGTGAAAGGAAACTCCTCCATTATTGGCATGTTTCAGCGACAAGTTGACTATAATTAATGAAAATTCCTTTTTTTTCATGGGATAAAATAAATTTAAAATTTGGTATATGAGAACGAAAAAATGAATTTTACTCCATTACCTACTATAATCACATTTTAACATCACTCATTTTATTGGAAGAAAGAGGGATGGTTACCGGAGCAGAGAGGATGGTTCAGAATGCCGAGACACCTGAGCAACCGGTAGCTTCTAGAGACCCAGAATGCGATGCGAGCTGAGCAGTCCTCGTTGGAGCGCGAGATCTGAGAGCTTCTATTGGCTAGGGGTGCCTTCGTTCAATGTATTCGAGTTAGGGCTGGGGTGTATAAGATTTGAGAAGCGGATGAAGTTACTGCCGCGGATGCTGGGATATTTCATAAAAGGAGTTCTACTAATTTTGCGGGTATTTGAATTTGGGAAAAACCCAAATCCCTAATTTCGCATTTTAAAGCAAAATTAATAATAATAACCGGAATGATTAGTAACAGGAGCCATCTGAAAAATAAAAAATATTAACGATGAAGCAAAATTGTTAGGTTGATATTCTAAATTTTAAAATAATAATAATAATAATAATAATAATAATAATAATAATAGTAATAATAATAATAATAATAATAATACAAAATATGGGTTAGTAATAATAATAATAATAATATTTACATATCAGCAGCTTTTTTCATTTTTTTTCCTTTTACTTCAAATTTAACAATTAAATTTAGTTCTCTTTAGCTATTTATTCCTTTAAAATTAGCAATTTATATTTTGGGTCTAAAACAGATATTCAGACCATCCCTGAATATGGTTATCTCATGTGAAGGACCGAAATTGAAATATCAAGTCGGGAGCAGCACCAATCAAGTATAAATAAGCTGCTATGTTCATTGTGTATCCGTTATTCCTCTCAAATAAAGACTAATATTAAAAATACATAATCCATTTTTGTATCTATTATTTTCTATTTTCAAAGTATCATCATCAGTATCTACTTAATTTTGCCTACATTTGACTCTTGTAACAAATATTAGCAATTTTTTTATTGGCGTCTTCTGGATGTGCAGCTCATATCATGATCACGAACACTTTCTTCAACTCTATTAGTTTTGGAGTTGGTAAAAGTAATTCCATTTCTATCAATTATGATAATCTTCAGAGTTAGAAGCACTTTATTAATATCAGACAAAATGCAACTATACTATTAGGAAGTGGCAGAATGCTTATTAAGCTCAAATTAACAACACTTACTCTTCTCAAACTCCATATTCTCATGATAAGGATTAAACACAAGACTAGCCATAGATTCAAATTTTTAAACTCCGGCAAATGTAATATGTATAAAATTAGACTCGAGGGCCTTCAATGTGGCACGGAACAGTGATATATCCAATTCATTAATTATTCACCTCAAAAAAATAACAACTCTACTAATCTTGACTAAATATCACATTCCCTAAGTCCTCTAATATCATAAACTGTCAAACAAGAACAATCTCTAATAACAATATGAGAAGTTATAAAGTCACAAAAAAATCAATGAACAAGGTTCGGCTTTCCTAGATAACCTGAATTGAAATTCTTCAAATAAACTAAAGTACTGTCCTCAAGGATTCAAGTACCGTATTGCCCACATAGCCAAATGCCATGCATTCTTCTTTTCAGGGGACATTCTACTGTAAGGATATTCATTCTTGATGAGTTTGGAAAACTCCAAAATTAAATTAGTGATGATCAAACATTATTAATATAATTAATTGCAAAATTATTAATTGATTTTAATTCATATGAGTTAATTAATAATTTTGTTTTGCAGATTCTGCTACTGGGTCGGAAAAAATAGCAAGCCCAAGATGTTGAAAATAAACCAGCCTTGGTTATAAAAATGATGAATATTGTGGCTGATTTGTTTTTATTCTTGTTGGGCCAAATTTGATTATTATTAGCCCAAATCAACTTTGATGGAGAGTGACGTCATGATTTTTGCTAGTAAAGAATTTTATAAAGTCGCGTTGTAAGTATAGATTCTGAACCAACAGAAATTCCTTCGTACAAATGTTTTGGTTGTCACAAGTAACAAACCCCTAAATAAATTGATAACCGAGTATTTAAACCTCGGGTCGTCTTCTCAAGGAATTGCAGGGAAGTATGTTCTTATTATTGGTTATGAAGATTATAAATCGAGGTTTTAAAGATGAGGAACAAGTATGATAAATGACAAATAAAATAAATAAATGACTTGTAAAATAAACTCTTGGCAAGGTATGAGAAATTGGAAGTCCTATCCTAGTTATCCTTATCAATGATGATGAAAGTTGAATCTTAATTCCACTTAGTTAACCTCTGCTGGTGCGAAGGAAGGTCAAGTGGCTAATTAGTTTGATCTTCAAATCCTAGTTAATTCCTAGAAAAAGATTGGGATTATAGAAGTTCAAGCTAATTAGCAAAGATAACGATTATCGATAACGTTGAGTTTGATAACTCAAGAGTTACTGATTTCTCAACCAAAGCCAAGAATGTAGAAGGCTAAATTAAAATCATAAATATCTAGAATATCTCAAATAACATTCATTCAAAGTAGTCAAATCTAACATGGAAAATATTCATAAGACAATTGGGCAACATAAATCAAACATAAATAAAAGCTTCAGAATAAACAAAAATAGAAGAGAAACATAAATTATTGAACCTGGTATGAAGAAATAATCCTAATCCTAATAGAAATCCTAATCCTAAATCCTAAGAGAGAGGAGAGAACCTCTCTCTCTAAAAACTACATCTAAACTAAAAATTATGAATTATGAAAAGCATATTGAGTCTCTGCATGTTCCCTGACTTTAATCTGTGTTTCTAGGCCGAAAACTGGGTTGAAATGCGGCCCAGAATCTCTGCCAGCGACTTTTGTAATTCTGCAGATCGCGCACGTCACGCATCCGCGTCATCCACGCGATCGCGTCACTCAGCGTTTTTCGTACCACGTGTGCGCGTCGTCCACGCATTCGCGTCGTTCGTGCAGCTTCCAATCCACGCGGTCGCGTCAGGCACGCGAACGCGTCACTCTGATTTCTTCCATTTCGCGCGGTCGCGTGAGCCATGCGACCGCGTGACTTCTTGCTGGTCATCTCCTCAATTCCTTGTGTTCCTTCCATTTTTGCACGCTTCCTCTTCATTCTCTAAGCCATTCCTGCCCTATGAAGCCTGAAACACTTAACACACAGATCAAGGCATCGAATGGTAATAAGAGAGGATTAAGATTAGCTAAATTAAGACCAAAGAAGCATATTTTCAATCATAGAACTAAACTAGGAAGGAATTGTAAAATTATGCAAATCATATGAATAAGTGGGTGAAAAGCTTGATAAAACTACTCAATTAAATATAATATAAACCATAAAATAGTGGTTTATCAGAGAGATCCACTAGCTTGGTCCATATTAAAAAATTGAGAAAGAGAGAACTATGCATGCTTTCACGAGTATCATATTCATCTTTTGATGGATTTTAAATTATGTTTTAATGCACTTAATGCAGACATTGGAAATAGAAAAGAGAAAGTGAAAAACTGATTTGATTGCCTTAAGTGTTCTACACGCTTCTAGGCTTGGGTTTCGAAACAATTAATTCATTTAATTCTCTTTCTTAGTTTCACTAAAAGCATTTCTAAGTCTTCTCTCTTCTCTTTCATCTTTCTTCTTACTTTTGGTCACTTCACAGCAACTATGGAAGAAATTTTAAGCTATCATAGAAAGAAGAGGAAGCTAGAAGAAAGCTAAAGACCATTGTAATGATGGCAAGAAAAAGAAATAAAAAGTATGATGTGGCTGAGATTTTCACCAAAAAGGGGTAAGATTTGGTGAAGTAATCTCAGGCTCTCCATACCAAGAATAGAAGAAGATTATCTCGGTCAGAAGAAGAAGATCCTTGGAGGTATGGCTTGTCTCTTCTTTTGATCAACCACCACAAGAGGTAGCGACAGTTTACGGTTTAAGGTTTAGGGTTTAGAGGATGCAGAAGTTAAAGCAAAAGAAGTTGTCATCATCAAGAGTGCATCAAGGGCTAGGAATCCTTCTTGGAGTGCAAGTCAAGATGGAAGGCCCGGATTGATGAAGCTTGGTGTAAAAGGAAGACACAGAGGTAATTGCATGTTAGGTTTTACATTTGGTTATCTCTCCTCTCTCTCTGGCCGAACCGGTTTTGCATGAAGAAGAAGAAGTTTAGCTTGGTTCAACAATTTCAACCGTAGAGGCTTTCCTCTCTATAAATAAGGGAGAACAGCCAGGGCTTGAAGCGAAAAAAAAAAGAGAAAAAGCACAGTGTTCACATAGCTACCTAAACTAATAGAAGTTCTTCTCCTTCAATGTTCTTCATTTTGTAATTTTCTGTTTAATTTTGTCTGTCTTGAGTCTCATGGAAAAAGGCAAACAATGAGGTTTGTAAGAAAAAGCCACAGAGCGGAAAAAGTCAGAGTGCACAAAATTAAAAGAAAAAGCCATAGATGTCCTTAGAAGTCCTTTGTACATCTGTGTTGTGTTTCATGATTCTGTGGGAATCCCCTTGCAAGTTGGGTTAGCACTTAGTAGTTTAAAGCTTGGTGGGTTACCAAGTTAAGTTCAGGGTTGGGGTTAGATTCTAGACTTGTCCCAGATAGGAAGGGTTGTTCCTAGGAAGAATTGGTGTTTGTAATCAAAGATGATTATAGTGAAATTCCATCATTGTTGTGATGGAGACTGGATGTAGGCTGCATTGTACTTAGCAGCTGAACCAGGATATATCTTGGTGTAATTTTCTTTCTCTTCTACTCTATTTCTGATTCTGCTGCATAGGAGACAAAACTGAAAAATATCTCCTGGCTGGTCACGAGACAACGAAAAAGTCTCTTGGCTAGGCACGAGACAAAAACAAAAAATATCTCCTCAAGTGTTCTGAAGGACAGCAAGAGTTACTAAGCGAAAAAGGGGCTCATATTCAACCCCCCTTCTCTTAGCTACTGATAAACCATCAATTCTCTTCTGCATTTTATTGAGGTCATAGGACAGCATGGAACCATTTCGTCCGGCAGAATCGGCCTCATCAGAACCATCGGAGGAGACAACGTCCTCTTTCTCCATTGAATCTGGAACCACCTCCCCCGGTTCTTCGGATGCCTCTTAAATCTTGGGTAGAGATAACCCTGAGAGTTGTGCATCATATCCAAAGACACCCAAAAAAATGAAGAATTAGAGTGTGAATATAGTCCTATTATATTAACATTGTATAGATCATATCTTTCTTACTGTCCCATAGTCGTTCAAGGCCATGTTCTATGAGCTTGAATTCCTCCTGTGATGCAATATCCAGTTCAATGACAAGAGTATTTTCATAGTGTGCCTACACAAAATACCAAAACTAATACTAATAATAAGAAGAATAAGAAGGAAAGCACACAGAGACCAATTATCAACCAAAAAGATATTAGGATAACAAGATACTGCCCAAAGGTTTAAGATACTTCTCAGAACTAACTACATAGTTTTAGAAGCCTTTAAGACCCAAGAACAATGCCATACCCCAAGGGATTTCTCTGTGCACCACACTATCTATGTGAGACTGGGACCTTGTTTTATTTCGCAGTTTTCTCTTTGTGATTGCTCTGTACTCACTATGCATACAGAAAAATATGTTCATATTCAATACTATGAATACCATATTGGCTCACTGCATAATTTTAGAACTCAGTCTCGATACTTACTCCAAAAATTTCTCTACAACAATGCAATTGACCAGTACATAACGATGTGCTTGAAGGATTTCAGTTGCTGTCAAAGTAAAAAATGAAGCAGCCCCGACTGCCTTTCCAACTTCTGGGAACATGCTGGCAATCTCACTCGGCCGATCGTCAACCCGCGTCGGTCGATTGATCCTAGTCTCGACATTATCTATATATCTTGAACAAAATGTGAGAATCTCTTCGGACAAGTAGCCCTCTGTAATAGATCCCTCCGGTTGTGCCTTATTACGCACGTACTGCTTGAGACGACATAGGTACCTTCGAGAACATAACATATAAAATACTAGATGACAGCTATCCTCATAAAACAGGTCGAGAAAGCTTAAATAGAGTTTTACCTCTCAATTGGGTACATCCACCGGTAATGTACTGGGCCACTGAGGTGTGCCTCCTTGACCAAATGCACCGTTAGATGAACCATGAATGTGAAGAAGGAAGGTGGAAATATCATCTCTATGTGGCATAAAGTATGGACCACACTATCCTGAAGGAGAGGAAGTTGATGAGGATCTATGGATTTGCTGCATATTAGTCGAAAAAAGGCTGATAAATGAGCCAAGGCGGCGGACAGTTGGGTGGGCAATACGTGTCTTGACGCAATTAGTAAGAGATGTTCCATTAGAATATGGCAGTCATGACTCTTCAAGTCCAATAACTTGCGCTATTTTAAATCAACACAACGAGAGATGTTACTAGAGTACCCATCTGGAAAGACCACATTCTTGATAGTCCTAAGAAAGACATCTTTCTGTGGATTTGACATGGTAAAGACTGCAGAGGGATACTTTCCACCTTCAATTGGCCAAATATCATGCTTGATTCCCATCAACTGGAGATCTTTCCGAGCTTTTAGGTGGTCTTTGGATTTACCACTCTTGTTCAACATGGTGAAAACAATGTTGTCGTACACATTCTTCTCTATGTGCATCACGTCAAGGTTGTGGCATATTTTGTTGTTCTCCCAATATGGGAGATCAAAGAATATACTCCTCTTTTTCCAGGGAAACTCGTCTTGAAACACGGTCTGCTGTCTGTGCCTTCTTTTACCGCCCACCGCTTGCACTTTACCGTGTGAGACTAGCACACCCTCCAACTGTCTCAAGATATCCCTGCCAGTCAATTTGACAGGTGGGGATCTATCCTCTACCTTCCCATCAAATCTACTCCGGTTCTGTCTATATCTGTGATCATGATTCAAGAAGCGACGATGACCTATGAAACACCATTTTTGACTGAAGGTGAGTCGCCTAGTCTCGGCATCTAGATTGCACATAGGGCAAACTCTCCCGCCATACGTATCCAGCCAGATAAATTGCCCAATCCAGGAAAATCGCTGATAGTCCACATCAACGCAGCATGCATCTTGAATGTTTTATTCTCACTGGCGTCGTACGTATCAACACCGGCCCACAACTGCTTTAACTCATCGATCAGGGGCTATAGGTTGACATCTATGTCATTGCCAGGCATTTTAGTACCAGGAATAATCATGGAGAGAATAAAGTTTGTTTGTTTCATGCAAATCCATGGGGGTAAGTTTCACGGAATAAGAATCATTGGCCATATTGAGTACTTTGAACTGAGGTTTCCATAAGGATTGAAGCCATCACTGGCTAGGGCTAAGCGAACACTACGCGGATTACCAGAAAAGTCAGTATATCTCCTATCAAATGCTTTCCAGGCCTCCCCGTCCCTGGGTTGCCTCAAAGAACTATCAGAATTGGTTCCTCTCTTGTGCCACAACATGTCCACGGCTGTCTTGTTGGACATGAATAATCGCTGCAACCGTGGAATCAGAGGAAAGTAGCGGAGAATCTTCGCCGCCTGAGATTTTCCATTCTTCTTGACGACGACATTGATCCTTGATGACAAGTCATCATATACCCATTTTTCAAGCTAATTTCACTTGTTTTGTTAGCATTTATGCACTTTCTTGCATCCTAAGTAAGTGATTTGGAGTGAAAATGCATAACTTCTTTAAATCAAACAACCACCATGAAATTAATGTTAACTCATGAGGTTTAAGCTAAATTTAATTGATTTTTAATTGATTTATAAGCCTTGTGAATTTAGTGATACTTGGAGTGGTTGTTTTGGTTTATTGTAGGTGAAGAAAAGAAAAAAAAAGGAAAAGCATGGCCTAAGAAAATGTGGCCTAAGGAAAAGAAAGTGTGGTCAAAGGAAGGAAAAGTGTGGCGCACAACATGAGGAAAGGCAAACATTGCCCTCCACAAGGGCACACTGCCCTCTAGGAGGGCAACATAAGGGAACAAGGCATAAAAGGCAACTCTGCCCTGCCCACTACAAGGGCAGAGCACAAATCTGTGCCTTGGAATCAAGAAGAAGAAAATGTTGCCCTGCCCTCCACAAGGGCAGTATCGGGCTCACAAGGGGAGAAAATCAAAGGAAAATGTCTCCAAATGCTTGCCACAAGAGTTGAACACGGGACCATGAGGAAGCAAGGAACTAAGTGCCATCACCGTGCCAAGAAAGCCAAGGAAATTAAGTAGCGTGTGTTTCTGCTAGGATTCGAACGCGGGACTTCATTTTGGAAACATTGCCCTGCCCTCCGCGAGGGCAGGGCAGCATTTTGTGTGTGGCATGATTCTGGCGCACCAAGAAACGAGTCTGGCGCACCAAGGAATGATCCTGGCAGCACCAGCGCGCACCACAGCACCCATCTGGCGCACCAATTTTTCCTGCCCTGCCCTCCGCGCGGGCAGGGCAGCGTTCTGCGCACCAAGACCGCACCAAGCCGCACCATGCACGCACCAAGCACCATTTTCTGCCCTGCCCTCCACAAGGGCAGGGCAGCCTCCTGGGAGCTATTATTTTTGGGCCGAAAATTCAATTAAAATTCCAATTTAATTCATTTCTTCACCAAATCAAAAGCCCATCCAAATCCCAAAATCCAAGAATAGAAAGTGTATAAATAGGAGCTAGTTTGATGTAATTAGGACCTTTTGCTTTGCTTTTGAATTTTGCACTTTCTTTGAGCTTTGAATTTTATTTTTGCACTTTGGAACTTCTCTTGGTGTCTTCACTGAGATTTCAGAGAATTAGGGAGGAGAATTGATCTCTCTTCTTCCTCGTTCTTGCTTGGGTCTTTCTAATTTCCTTGTTTTGATTCTTGGGTGTTAAGAATTGAGGAAATTCTGTCTCAATCTCCACTCAAGAACTCTTTAGTTTCTTTTCTGCATAATTGAATCCATTTACATTCTCTTTACTGTTTCTTCTTCAATTTCTTGTCAATTGCTTTGAGAACTTGGATCTAGGAAGGTAATTGAGATCTAGGCTCTGCTACCTAGTCTCTTGAACCCTGAGATCCCAATTTACTTTTGGTTCTTCTGTGAACCTTGCTGCATTTTAATTTCAATTTCTGTTTGAATCCTCATTGCTTCCAATTCAATTTCTGCTCTATTAATTGTGGCAATTCAATTTCTCTTTGTTTAGATTCTGCAATCCCAATCCTCAAACCCCTTTTATATTCAAGCAATTTACATTTCTTGCACTTTAAGTTTCTGCAATTTACATTTCTTGCACTTTAAGTTTCAGTCATTTACTTTCTTGTTCTTTAAGATTCAGCAAGTTTATTTTTCTGTTCTTTAATTTACTGCAAAATCCCCCTCTCCCTTTACATTCCAAGCAATTTATCTTCTGTTAAATACAACCCACTCAACCAAAACTTGATTCGCTTGACTAAATCAACCACTAAACTAAAATTTCTCAATCCTTCAATCCCTGTGGGATCGACCTCACTCATGTGAGTTATTATTACTTGATGCGACCCGGTACACTTGCCGGTGAGTTTTGTGTTGGATCATTTTCCACACATCAAGTTTTTGGCGCCGTTGCCGGGGATTGAAATAGATTGACAATGATTAAGTGAAGTGGAGGTCTAGATTAAGCACTTTTTCTTTTCTATTTCTCTAACATACTAACTGTTTGAGAAATTTCCTCTACTAACTCACTAACAATTTATCTCAATTAATTGCACTCAATTCTCAAGCGTGCTGTTGTTTAGCCATCCTGATTGTTTGCGTATCACAGGAAATCGAATTTCTACAGACAAAGAGTATCATGACATGAAGCCACCACTTATTACACTCATCAAGAACAATTGTTCTTATGACGGAAATCCATCGGAAGATCCTCAGCAGCACATATCCATTTTTCTGAAGACTTGTAATGCGGTCAAAATCGATGGTTCAGATCATGACACTTATAAGATCCTGTTATTCCCCTTCTCATTAAAGGGTGAAGCTGCACAATGGTTTGAAACTTTTCCCCAAGGGATTATCACTAGTTGGGATGATTTGGTTAATAAATTTCTAGCCAAATTCACCTCATCTAGACAGATCACCCAGCTGAAAGAGGAGGAACATCTATTCACACAAGGAGAGGAAGAACCACTCTTTAAGGCCTGGGAAAGATACAAGAAAGCGACTGATAAAGTGGGCTTCCGAGCGTTCTATGAAGGATTGACCCCAGAAACAAGGAAAGCAGTGGACTATTTCTCAGATGGCCTACTCAAGGCAACAACAACTATCCAAGGAACTGCAGACTTCAATGACAAAGGAGTCAACAACCAATATTCATTTGAGAAATCACAGAATGAAACCTCAGGAAAAGAAGTGACGAATATTGAAGGGGTGAATGCATTCAAGGACTTAAACAGACAAATGCACCCTCAACCACAGCAAAACATGGAGATATCTGCTGCAGTGAATGCCAAATTTCCACCATGGAGACCCCATTCCTATCTGAGAATGAGGGAGTCTCAACATCAAGAACAAGGAGGTTTCCACCAAGGCAACTTCATGACCACAAACAATCAACATCACCCACCCACTAATACCACTCAAAGCCAACACTCGCAACACAGACACTCTCAGACCCATCTCAACTGGAGAAGGAACGAGTACCAAAATCACAAACCAAGGGACTTCAATTATAACAGCCCCAACTTCACAAACCAGCAAAAACACCATTACAGCAATAACAACCACTACATGCCACCACCACACCCACCCTTCCTACCTTTAACATCTCATAACCAACCAACCTCACAAGACTCTCAGAGAATCACGAACTTGGAGATCCTAATAGAGATAATGATAAAACACCAAGAGGAGACAACAAGGAACCAAGAGATGTTAATCAGAGGAACTGAGGAGCAGATAGCTCAACTGGCGAAGTACTTTGCAGAAATGGGTGAGAAGAAACCAGATACTTTCTTCAAAACCATTGAAGACAAACCAACCGACAACAAAGATGCTACAAAGAAGGAAGGATGGAAAAGGATCATAGAGGACAATGAGAAAATACTGGACAAAGGAAGCACCAGCCAAGAAAAACACAACAAGGAATTCTTTCAAGAAGAGACAGAGGATAGAACTAAAGAAAAGCAAAAAATCCCCACTGGAAATTTTTCACTAGGGGATAGAGTGATGATCAATATTCAAACTATGAAGGTGTCCCCACAGTTGTCTGATCACTACATTGTGACTAAGATCCTTCCAAAAAAATTTATAGAGGTCATCAAAGAGGAAACCGGAAGGAAGTTCACAGTGAAGAAAGACAAGCTAAGGCACTGTGATTTTCAACCTCCATGATTAGAAAAACAGAAGATGTCAAGCTAGTGACAATAAAAGAGCGCTTGTTGGGAGGCAACCCAACCTGAGGTAGTTTTCTTTTCATAGCTTTTTCAATAAAAATGTTGAATAATTGATATGCATTGCAAGGAGCTAAGTTTGGTGTTGCACACCAAAACAATTTAAGTAAGAATGAAGGATTCTAAGTTTGGTGTTCCACCAAAAAAAAAAGCCCACTTAAAAGCATATTCTCACTTCCTGCACAATGCTAGCTCCAAGCAATCAAACAAATTATTCAACTACTTAACTGTTTTCTAGTTTTTAATTTCATACTCTTTAGCAAGGATACAGGGTTTCAAATATGGTTAACTTGTTGCATCTGAGACAGTGGTAAACAATTAAGTTTGGTGTTCACACACCAAAACAAATCCAAGAACCACACTCAATTTATGCATACTAACCATACACTTAAGGGCTTGAGAAGCAAGCAACTTTGAGAAATATGCAGGATATAAGTCAACAAGTGAAGATATTGTGCATCCTAACTCAAAGAAAACACAACAGGAGGAAGAATCAAAGGTCTGCAACTTCAAAGGTTGTATCTAAACTTAATCCTTACTACTGTGAATTGTTTTGAACATGGAAACCATTATATATCTTGCTAAAGTGTGTATCCGGTTGCAAGTGAAGTTGTTTGTTGAAAATGCCAAATCTGCATAATGCTTGTTATCCATCACTTAGCTTTAATTTTGTTTTGTTTCCCATATGCTTGAATAAAAGAGATTTGGTTTGAATTGAAAAGTGAAATATCCAATGTTGCATAAGTAGAATGGAAGTTAATGGTGGTATATATGTTTGATTAAATGCATAACTCATGAAATAAATTGTTGCATAATATCATTCTCATTCAAGTGTGAGTTATCTTGCTGTTATAAAGACCCTTATCAATAAATAAAAAGCCCTTGAGAACAAAAACAGAAAGAAAAGGAAGAAGAAAAAGCCAAAATGGCAAGAAAAGCAAAAAAAATAAAGGTTGGACACCAATAGCTTGGACCCTAGGACACATGCCTGTGGTGTTCTTGTACTAAGATATGATTGGGTGAGTAAATTCTAAGGGGTATTTTAAAACCCGGTCACTTAGATCAACTGATTTGGGATGGCCAATTGAAAGTCCACAATAAAGAGCAACTTAGATACAGAACATTTAGTTATCCAAAGAGATGCTGGGCATCAATGATCCTAGGAAGAATTAGTGAGCCATGTGTTTGTGGTGGAAAGATGTTGAGTAAAAGAAAGAAACAAATAAAGCCAAAGGCTATTACTGCAACATTTGACACTGATGAGCGGATAATTTATACGCTTTTTGGCATTGTTTTTAGGTAGTTTTTAGTAAGTTCAAGCTACTTTTAGGGATGTTTTCCTTAGTTTTTATGTTAAATTCACATTTCTGGACTTTACTATGAGTTTGTGTGTTTTTTTGTGATTTCAGGTAAATTCTGACTGAAATTGAGGGATCTGAGCAAAACTCTGAAAAAAGCTGACAAAAGGACTGCTGATGCTGTTGGATTCTGACCTCTCTGCACTCGAAATGGATTTTCTGGAGCTACAGAACTCCAATTGGCGCGCTCTCAACGGTGTTGGAAAGTAGACATCCAGGGCTTTCCAGCAATATATAATAGTCCATACTTTATTCGAAGAATGACGACGTAACTTGGCGTTGAACGCCAAGTACATGCTGCTGTCTAGAGTTAAACGCCAGAAAAACGTCATGATCCGGAGTTGAACGCCCAAAACACGTCATAACTCAGAGTTCAACTCCATGAGAAGCCTCAGCTCGTGGATAGATCAAGCTCAGCCCAAGCACACACCAAGTGGGCCCCGGAAGTGGATTTATGCATCAATTACTTACTCATGTAAACCCTAGTAGCTAGTCTAGTATATATAGGACCTCTTACTATTGTATTAGACATCTTTGGTCTCAGTTTTGTATTATTCTTCATCTTAGGAGATCATTGATCACGTTTTGGGGGCTGGCCATTCGGCCATGCCTGAACCTCTTTCACTTATGTATTTTCAACGGTGGAGTTTCTGCACACCATAGATTAAGGGTGTGGAGCTCTGCTGTACCTCAAGTATCAATGAAGTTCTATTTTCTTTTATTCGGTCTCTATCTTATTCTTATTCCAAGATATTCATTCGTACCCAAGAACATGATGAATCTAATGAGTTAGATAACCCTCATTATTATTCTCACTTATGAACACACGTGATTGACAACCACTTCCGTTCTACATGCAACCGAGCTTGAATGCATATCTCTTAGATTCCCCAACAGAATCTTCGTGGTATAAGCTAGATAGATGGCGGCATTTATGAGGATCCGGAAAGTCCAACCTTGTCTGTGGTGTTCCGAGTAGGATCCTGGGAATCCGGAAAGTCTAACCTTGTCTGTGGTATTCCGAGTAGGATTCCGGTAATGAATGACTGTGACGTGCTTCAAACTTGCAACCTGCTGGGCGTTAGTGACAGACGCAAAAGAATCAAGGAATTCTATTCCAGTAGGAGCGGGAACCAACCGGTGATTGGCCGTACTGTGACAGAGTGCGTGAGCATTAGCTTTCACTGCGAGGATGGGATGTAGCCATCAACCATGGGTGATGCCTCCAGACTGATTAGCTGTGCGAGTGACAGACGCATAGGATATTTTCCCGAGAGGATGAAAGTAGCCACAGCTGATGGTGAACCCCTATACAAAGCTTGCCATGGAAAGGAGTAAGAAGGATTGAGTAGAAGCAGTAGGAGAGCAGGCATCCTTGAGTCATACAGCATCTTCATATACTTAACTGATACCTCTACTAATGAATCTGCATAAGTATTTCTATCCTTTTTATTTATTTCTATTTTATTCCATAAATCAATATTTAATCTGCCTAACTGAGATTTGCAAGGTGACCATAGCTTGCTTCATACCAACAATCTCTGTGGATTCGACCCTTACTCACGTAAGGTTTATTACTTGGACGACCCAGTACACTTGCTGGCTAGTTGAACGGAGTTGTGAAAATAAACAGTGCCCTAAGAGTAAACATCATTAAAACATAAAGAACAAGTGATCACAATTTCGTCCACCAAGTTTTTGGCGCCGTTGCCGGGGATTGTTCGAGTATGGACAACTGACGGTTTATCTTGTTGCTCAGATTAGGTAATTTTCTTTTCAAAAATATTTTTCAAAATTTTTCTTTTCTTTTTCGTTTTTTCCAAAATATTTTCGAAAAAATTTTTAAAAAAAAAATCATAAAATCATAAAAATCAAAAATATTTTGTGTTTCTTGTTTGAGTCTTGAGTTAATTTTTAAGTTTGGTGTCAATTGCATGCTTTAAAATTTTTCTTGCATTTTTTCGAAAATCTCATGCATTCATAGTGTTCTTCATGATCTTCAAGTTGTTCTTGATAAGTCCTCTTGTTTGATCTTGATGATTTCTTGTTTTGTGTTGTTTGTTGTTTTTCATGTGCATTTTTGCATTCATATTTTCCATGCATTAAAAATTTCTAAGTTTGGTGTCTTGCATGATTTCTTTGCATTAAAAATTTTTCAAAATTATGTTCTTGATGTTCATCATGATCTTCAAAGTGTTCTTGGTGTTCATCTTGACATTCATAGCATTCTTGCATGCATCTTGTGTCTTGATCCAAAATTTTCATGTTTTGGGTCATTTTTGTGTTTTTCTTTAAAAATTTAAAAATCAAAAATATCTTTTCCTTATTTCCCTCCAAAATTTCGAAATTTTGGGTTGACTTGGTCAAAAATTTTCAAAATTAGTTGTTTCTTACAAGTCAAGTCAAAATTTCAAATTTTAAAAATCTTATCTTTTTAAAATCTTTTTCAAAAATCATATCTTTTTCATTTTTTTTTATTTTTCGAAAATTTCAAAAATCTTTTTCAAAATATTTTCAAAATCTTTTTCTTATCTTTATACCATATTTTCGAAAATTAGCTAACAATTAATGTGAATGGTTCAAAAATTTGAAGTTTGTTACTTTCTTGTTAAGAAAGGTTCAATCTTTGAGTTCTAGAATCTTATCTTGTAGTTTCTTGTTAGTGAAGTAAATAATTTTAAAATTTTTGAATTAAATCTTTTTATCTTTTATTTTATCTTTTTCAAAAATTTTATATTTTTCAAAATTTGATTTCAAAATATCTTATCTAACTTGCTATCTTCTTATCTTTTTCAATTTTGATTTCAAATCTTTTTCAATCAACTAACTAACTTTTTGTTTGTTTCTTATCTTTTTCAAAACCACCTAACCACTTTTCCCTCTCTAAATTTTCGAAAATTCTCCCTCTCTTTTTCAAAAATTCTTTTTGTTTTAAATTTTAATTTTAATCTTATCTTATCTTTAATTTTCAAAAATTACTAACCCCTTTTTCAAATTTATTTTCGAAATTTACTATCCCTTCTCCTCTTCTATTTAATTAATTAACTACTAACACTTCTCTTCACCTCTCTTCATCTAAAAACCGAACCCCCTTCTTTATTCTTCTACCCCCTTTCTTTTTCTACTAACATAAAGGAATCTCTATACTGTGACATAGAGGATTCCTCTCCTTTTCTTGTTTTCTTCTCTTTCATATGAGCAGGAACAGGGATAAAGGCACTCTTGTTGAAATTGATCCAGAACCTGAAAGGACTCTGAAGAGAAAATTAAAAGAAGCTAAATTACAACAATCCAGAAGAGACCTTCTAGAAATTTTTGAACAAGAGAAAGAGATGGCAGAAGAAAATAATAATAATAATGCAAGGAGAATGCTTGGAGACTTCACAAAGCCAACGTCCAAGTTTGATGGAAGAAGCATCTCCATTCCTGCCATTGGAGCCAATAACTTTGAGCTTAAGCCTCAACTAGTTGCTTTAATGCAACAAAACTGCAAGTTTTATGGACTTCCATCTGAAGATCCTTACCAGTTTCTAACTGAGTTCTTGCAGATCTGTGACACTGTAAAGACAAATGGAGTTAATCCTGAAGTCTACAGACTCTTGCTTTTCCCTTTTGCTGTAAGAGACAGAGCTAGAGTATGGCTGGATTCACAACCCAAGGATAGCCTGGACTCATGGGATAAGCTTGTCACTGCATTCTTAGATAAGTTCTTTCCTCCTCAAAAGCTGAGCAAGCTGAGAGTGGATGTTCAAACCTTCAAACAAAAAGATGGTGAATCCCTCTATGAAGCTTGGGAAAGATACAAGCAGCTGACCAAAAGATGTCCATCTGACATGTTTTCAGAATGGACCATATTAGATATATTCTATTATGGTCTCTCTGAATTTTCGAAAATGTCATTGGACCATTCTGCAGGTGGATCTATTCACCTGAAGAAAACGCCTGAAGAGGCTCAAGAACTCATTGACATGGTTGCAAACAACCAATTCATGTACACTTCTGAGAGGAATTCCATGAATAATGGGGTACCTCAGAAGAAAGGAGTTCTTGAAATTGATGCTCTGAATGCCATATTGGCTCAGAACACAGTGTTGACTCAACAGGTCAACATGATCTCTCAAAATCTGAATGGATTGCAACATGCATCCAACAGTACTAGAGAGGTAGCTTCTGAAGAAGCTTATGATCCTGAGAACCCTGCCATGGCAGAGGTTAATTACTTAGGTGAACCTTATGGAAACACCTATAACTCATCATGGAGAAATCATCCAAATTTCTCCTGGAAGGATCAACAAAAACCTCAACAAGGTTTTAACAATGGTGGACGTAATAGGCTAGGCAATAGCAAGCCATATCCATCATCTTCTCAGCAACAGACAGAGAATTCTGAACAAAACAATTCTAATTTAGCAAATATAGTCTCTGATCTGTCAAAGGCCACTTTTAGTTTCATGAATGAAACAAGATCCTCTATTAGAAATCTGGAGGCACAAGTGGGCCAGCTGAGTAAGAAAGTCATTGACACTCCTCCCAGTACTCTCCCAAGCAATACAGAAGAAAATCCAAAAGGAGAGTGCAAGGCCATTGATTTAATCAAAGTAGCCGAATGCACAAAGGAGGAGGAGGACGAAAATCCCAGTGAGGAAGACCTCCTGGGACGTTCCTCAAGCAAGAAGGAGTTTCCTATTAAGGATCCAGAGGAATCTGAGGCTCATCTAGAGACCATAGAGATTCCTTTAAATCTCCTTCTGCCATTCATGAGCTCTGAAGAATATCATCCTCTGAAGAGAATGAAGATGTGACTGGAGAGCAAGTTGCTCAATACTTAGGAGCTATCATGAAGCTGAATGCCAAGCTGTTTGGTAATGAGACCTGGGAAAGTGAACCTCCTTTGCTCATTAGTGAACTAGATACTTGGATTCAGAGAACTCTACCTCAAAAGAAACAAGATCCTGGCAAGTTCTTAATACCTTGCACCATTGGCACCATGAGCTTTGAGAAAGCTCTATGTGATCTTGGGTCAGGGATAAATCTTATGCCACTCTCTGTGATGGAGAAGCTGGGAATCATTGAGGTACAACCTGCCTTGTTCTCATTACAATTGGCAGATAAGTCCATAAGACAAGCTTATGGAATAGTAGAGGACGTGCTAGTAAGGATTGAAGGCCTTTACATCCCTACTGATTTCATAATCCTAGACACTAGGAAGGAAGAGGATGAATGCATCATCTTAGGAAGACCTTTCCTAGCCACAGCAGGAGCTGTGATAGATGTCAACAGAGGTTAGTTAGTCCTTCAATTGAATGGGGACTACCTTGTGTTTCAGGCACATGGCCATCCCTCTGTGACAAAAGAGAGTAAGCATGAAGAGCTTATCTCAGTTCAGAGTCAAGAAGAGCCCACACAGTCAAACTCTAAGTTTGGTGTTGTGAAGCCACAACCAAACTCTAAGTTTGGTGTCCAAACCCCATATCCAAACTCTAAGTTTGGTGTTGGGAATACCACACTTAAGTTGACCTGATCACCTTGTGGCTCCATGAGAGCCACTGTCAAGCTATTGACATTAAAGAAGCACTTGTTGGGAGGCAACCCAATTTTATTTATCTAATTTTATTTTATTTTGTTTCTTGTTTAATTTTGTGTTTTATTAGGTACATGATCATGAGGAGTCACGAAAAAAAAAATCAAAAAAATTAAAAATAGAGTCAAAAACAGAAGAAAAAATTTTTCACCCTGGAGGCAGCGCAGACTGGCGTTCAACGCCAGTAAGGTGCATCTGGCTGGCGTTCAACGCCAGAACAGAGCACCATTCTGGCGCTGAACGCCCAAAACAAGCAACAACCTGGCGTTAAACGCCAGGATGGTGCACAGAGAGGACAAACTGGCGCTGAACGCCAGGAACAAGCATGAAACTGGCGTTCAACGCCAGAAACATGCATTACATGGGCGTTGAACGCCCAGAACATGCACAAATGGGCGTTTAAACGCCAGGATGATGCATGAAGGCATGTTACATGCCTATATGGTGAAGGAATGGTATTTGTTTTCACCTCAGGATCTGTGGACCCCACAGGATCCCCACTTCAGGATCTGTGGACCCCACAGGATCCCCACCTAACATATTCACACCTTACCTTCTAATCCTAGTTTTTGTGAATGTGATTACTCTTCCCCAATGTCACACTTCCCAACATCTTCTTCATCAATCACCTCAATTCCTCTTCCCAATTACCCCATTCACCATTCACATCAACCTCCTCTTCCCCATAAACCCCACCTACCCTCATAAAATTCAAATTCAATTTCCCACCCATTCCCACCCAAAATGGCCGAACACTAACCCTCCCCTCTCCCTATAAATACCCTCCCATTCTCCTTCATTTTCACACAACACAAACCCCTTCTTCACCCACATAGCCGAAACTACTTCTCTCCCTCTCCACCATATCCTCTTCTTCTTCTTCTACTTTTCTTTTCTTTTCTTGCTCGAGGACGAGCAAATTTTAAGTTTGGTGTGGTAAAAGCATAAGCTTTTTTTGTTTATCCATTACCAATGGCACCTAAGGCCAGAGTTTTCTCAAGAAAAGGGAAAGGGAAAGCAAAAGCTTCCACCTCCGAGTCATGAGAGATGGAAAGATTCATCTCCAAGAGCCATCAAGACCACTTCTATGATGTTGTGGTAAAGAAGAAGGTGATCCCTGAGGTCCCTTTCAAGCTCAAAAAGAATGAGTATCCGGAAATCCGACATGAAATTCAAAGAAGAGGGTGGGAAGTCATAACCAACCCCATGCAACAAGTTGGAATATTGATGGTTCAAGAGTTCTATGCCAATGCATGGATCACTAGGAACCATGATCAAAGTATAAACCCGAGCCCAAAGAATTATCTCACAATGGTTAGGGGGAAATACTTGGATTTTAGTCCGGAAAATGTGAGGTTGGCGTTTCACTTACCCATGATGCAAGGTGATGAACGCCCCTACACAAGAAGGGTCAACTTTAATCAAAGGTTGGACCAAGTCCTAATGGACATTTGTGTGGAAGGCGCCCAATGGAGAATAGACTCCAAAGGCAAGCCAGTCCAACTAAGAAGACTGGACCTCAAGCCTGTAGCTAGAGGATGGTTGGAATTCATCCAAAGATCCATCATCCCTACAAGCAACCGATCTGAAGTTACTGTGGATCGGGCCATCATGATTCATAGCATCATGATTGGAGAGAAAGTAGAGGTTCATGAAGTCATCTCCAATGAACTCTACAAAATAGCTGACAAGCCTTCACACATGGCACGGCTAGCCTTCCCCCACCTTATATGCCATCTATGTTACTCAGCTGGAGTTATCATAGAAGGAGATGTCTCCATTGAAGAAGACAAGCCCATCACCAAGAAAAGGATGGAGCAATCAAGAGAGGTTCCTCACGGCCGTCAAGGAGAACATGAGGAAGTTCATCATCAACAAATGCCTCAAGGAATGCACTTTCCTCCCAATAACTACTGGGAGCAACTCAGTACCTCTTTAGAAGATTTGAGCCATAATGTTGAACAATTAAGGGTGGAACATCATGAGCACTCCATCATTCTCCAAGAAATAAGAGAAGATCAAAGGGCAATGAGGGAGGAGCAACAAAGGCAAGGAAGGGACATAGAAGAGTTGAAGAACATCATAGGTCCTTCAAGAAGAAGACGCCACTAAAAGGTGGATTCATTCCTTGTTCTTTATTTCTTTCTATTTTCGGTTTTTAAAATTATGTTTATCTATGTTTTGTGTCTTTATTTCATGATCATTAGTATGTAACCATGCCTTAAAGCTATGAATAAATTCCATTAGTCCTTCACCTCTCTTAAAAGAAAAATGTTTTAATTCAAAAGAACAAGAAGTACATAATTTTCGAAATTATTACTGAATTTAATTTAATTATCTTGATGTGGTGACAATGATTTTTGTTTTCTGAATGAATGCTTGAACAGTGCATATGTCTTTGGATCTTGTTGTTTATGAGTGTTAAAATTGTTGGCTCTTGAAAGAATGATGAACAAAGAGAAATGTTATTGATGATCTGAAAAATCATGAATTTGATTCTTGAAGCAAGAAAAAGCAGTGAAAAAAAAATGGCAAAAAATTTAAGCAAGGATCCAAGGCTTTGAGCATCAATGGATAGGAGGGCCCAAGGAAATTAAATCCAGGCCTAAGCGGCTAAATCAAGCTGTTCCTAACCATGTGCTTGTGTCATGAAGGTCCAAGTAAAAAGCTTGAGACTGAATGGTTAAAGTCGTGATCTAAAGCTAAAGAGTGTGCTTAAGAGCTCTGGACACCACTAACTGGGGACTCTAGCAAAGCTGAGTCACAATCTGAAAAGGTTCACCCAGTTATGTGTCTGTGGCATTTGTGTATCCAGTGGTAATACTGGAAAACAAAGTGCTTAGGGCCACAGCCAAGACTCATAAGTAGCTGTGTTCAAGAATCAACATGCTCAACTAGGAAAGTCAATAACACTATCCGAAATTCTAAGTTCCTAGAGAAGCCAATCATTCTAAACTTCAAAGGAAAAAGTGAGATGCCAAAACTGTTCAGAAGCAAAAAGCTACAAGTCCCGCTCATTTAATTATAATTAATATTCATTGATATTTCTGAATTTATAGTATATTCTCTTCTTTTTATCCTATTTTATTTTCAGTTGCTTGGGGACAAGCAACAATTTAAGTTTGGTGTTGTGATGAGCGGATAATTTATACGCTTTTTGGCATTGTTTTTAGGTAGTTTTTAGTAAGTTCAAGCTACTTTTAGGGATGTTTTCCTTAGTTTTTATGTTAAATTCACATTTCTGGACTTTACTATGAGTTTGTGTGTTTTTCTGTGATTTCAGGTAAATTCTGACTGAAATTGAGGGATCTGAGCAAAACTCTGAAAAAGGCTGACAAAAGGACTGCTGATGCTGTTGGATTCTGACCTCCCTGCACTCGAAATGGATTTTCTGGAGCTACAGAACTCCAATTGGCGCGCTCTCAACGGTGTTGGAAAGTAGACATCCAGGGCTTTCCAGCAATATATAATAGTCCATACTTTATTCGAAGAATGACGACGTAACTTGGCGTTGAACGCCAAGTACATGCTGCTGTCTAGAGTTAAACGCCAGAAAAACGTCATGATCCGGAGTTGAACGCCCAAAACACGTCATAACTCAGAGTTCAACTCCATGAGAAGCCTCAGCTCGTGGATAGATCAAGCTCAGCCCAAGCACACACCAAGTGGGCCCCGGAAGTGGATTTATGCATCAATTACTTACTCATGTAAACCCTAGTAGCTAGTCTAGTATATATAGGACCTCTTACTATTGTATTAGACATCTTTGGTCTTAGTTTTGTATTATTCTTCATCTTAGGAGATCATTGATCACGTTTTGGGGGCTGGCCATTCGGCCATGCCTGAACCTTTTTCACTTATGTATTTTCAACGGTGGAGTTTCTGCACACCATAGATTAAGGGTGTGGAGCTCTGCTGTACCTCAAGTATCAATGAAGTTCTATTTTCTTTTATTCGGTCTCTATCTTATTCTTATTCCAAGATATTCATTCGTACCCAAGAACATGATGAATCTAATGAGTTAGATAACCCTCATTATTATTCTCACTTATGAACGCACGTGATTGACAACCACTTCCGTTCTACATGCAACCGAGCTTGAATGCGTATCTCTTAGATTCCCCAACAGAATCTTCGTGGTATAAGCTAGATAGATGGTGGCATTTATGAGGATCCGGAAAGTCCAACCTTGTCTGTGGTGTTCCGAGTAGGATCCTGGGAATCCGGAAAGTCTAACCTTGTCTGTGGTATTCCGAGTAGGATTCCGGTAATGAATGACTGTGACGTGCTTCAAACTTGCAACCTGCTGGGCGTTAGTGACAGACGCAAAAGAATCAAGGGATTCTATTCCAGTAGGAGCGGGAACCAACCGGTGATTGGCCGTACTGTGACAGAGTGCGTGAGCATTAGCTTTCACTGCGAGGATGGGATGTAGCCATCAACCATGGGTGATGCCTCCAGACTGATTAGCTGTGCGAGTGACAGACGCATAGGATATTTTCCCGAGAGGATGAAAGTAGCCACAGCTGATGGTGAACCCCTATACAAATCTTGCCATGGAAAGGAGTAAGAAGGATTGAGTAGAAGCAGTAGGAGAGCAGGCATCCTTGAGTCATACAGCATCTTCATATACTTAACTGATACCTCTACTAATGAATCTGCATAAGTATTTCTATCCTTTTTATTTATTTCTATTTTATTCCATAAATCAATATTTAATCTGCCTAACTGAGATTTGCAAGGTGACCATAGCTTGCTTCATACCAACAATCTCTGTGGATTCGACCCTTACTCACGTAAGGTTTATTACTTGGACGACCCAGTACACTTGCTGGCTAGTTGAACGGAGTTGTGAAAATAAACAGTGCCCTAAGAGTAAACATCATTAAAACATAAAGAACAAGTGATCACAATTTATAAGCCTTGTGAATTTAGTGATACTTGGAGTGGTTGTTTTGGTTTATTGTAGGTGAAGAAAAGAAAAAAAAAAGGAAAAGCGTGGCCTAAGAAAATGTGGCCCAAGGAAAAGAAAGTGTGGTCAAAGGAAGGAAAAGTGTGGCGCACAACATGAGGAACGGCAAACATTGCCCTCCACAAGGGCACACTGCCCTCTAGGAGGGCAACATAAGGGAACAAGGCATAAAAGGCAACTCTGCCCTGCCCACTACAAGGGCAGAGCACAAATCTGTGCCTTGGAATCAAGAAGAAGAAAATGTTGCCCTGCCCTCCACAAGGGCAGTATCGGGCTCACAAGGGGAGAAAATCAAAGGAAAATGTCTCCAAATGCTTGCCACAAGAGTTGAACACGGGACCATGAGGAAGCAAGGAACTAAGTGCCATCACCATGCCAAGAAAGCCAAGGAAATTAAGTAGCGTGTGTTTCTGCTAGGATTCGAACGCGGGACTTCATTTTGGAAACACTGCCCTGCCCTCCGCGAGGGCAGGGCAGCATTTTGTGTGTGGCATGATTCTGGCGCACCAAGAAACGAGTCTGGCGCACCAAGGAATGATCCTGGCAGCACCAGCGCGCACCACAGCACCCATCTGGCGCACCAATTTTTCCTGCCCTGCCCTCCGCGCGGGCAGGGCAGCGTTCTGCGCACCAAGACCGCACCATGCACGCACCAAGCACCATTTTCTGCCCTGCCCTCCACAAGGGCAGGGCAGCCTCCTGGGAGCTATTATTTTTGGGCCGAAAATTCAATTAAAATTCCAATTTAATTCATTTCTTCACCAAATCAAAAGCCCATCCAAATCCCAAAATCCAAGAATAGAAAGTGTATAAATAGGAGCTAGTTTGATGTAATTAGGACCTTTTGCTTTGCTTTTGAATTTTGCACTTTCTTTGAGCTTTGAATTTTATTTTTGCACTTTGGAACTTCTCTTGGTGTCTTCACTGAGATTTCAGAGAATTAGGGAGGAGAATTGATCTCTCTTCATCCTCGTTCTTGCTTGGGTCTTTTTAATTTCCTTGTTTTGATTCTTGGGTGTTAAGAATTGAGGAAATTCTATCTCAATCTCCACTCAAGAACTCTTTAGTTTCTTTTCTGCATAATTGAATCCATTTACATTCTCTTTACTGTTTCTTCTTTAATTTCTTGTCAATTGCTTTGAGAACTTGGATCTAGGAAGGTAATTGAGATCTAGGCTCTGCTACCTAGTCTCTTGAACCCTGAGATCCCAATTTACTTTTGGTTCTTCTGTGAACCTTGCTGCATTTTAATTTCAATTTCTGTTTGAATCCTCATTGCTTCCAATTCAATTTCTGCTCTATTAATTATGGCAATTCAATTTCTCTTTGTTTAGATTCTGCAATCCCAGTCCTCAAACCCCTTTTATATTCAAGCAATTTATATTTCTTGCACTCTAAGTTTCTGCAATTTACATTTCTTGCACTTTAAGTTTCTGCAATTTACATTTCTTGCACTTTAAGTTTCAGTCATTTACTTTCTTGTTCTTTAAGATTCAGCAAGTTTATTTTCCTGTTCTTTAATTTACTGCAAAATCCCCCTCTCCCTTTACATTCCAAGCAATTTATATTCTGTTAAATACAACCCACTCAACCAAAACTTGATTCGCTTGACTAAATCAACCACTAAACTAAAATTGCTCAATCCTTCAATCCCTGTGGGATCGACCTCACTCATGTGAGTTATTATTACTTGATGCGACCCGGTACACTTGCCGGTGAGTTTTGTATTGGATCATTTTTCACACATCAATCCTTACTAAAGAATTCTTCCGGGTCTTTTGCTTCCACCTGGATGCTCCACACCGTTTGCATCTAGACGGGTCTTGGTCGGAGTCCTGGTATAGCATGCAGTCATTTGGACATGCATTTATCTTCTTGTACTCAATATCAAGATTTCGTATGATTCTCTTGGCATCGTGCAAGGTCTTCAGAATCTTTGCATGCTGAAAGGCATCCCCCAATAGCTCTAGAATCAAACCGAAAGTCTTGTCGCTCACTCTGCACATGCACTTTATATGGTACAGTCTCACCAAGAAAAACAGCTTCAAGAATCCTAAGCATCCCGGATATAGTTCCTGCTCGCCATCCTCAAGCAAGTCATGTAAGGCACGAGCCTTGTGGCTAGGTTCATCGGACAAGTACGGCAAACCATCCACACCGTCTCCGACATGTTCATCCATCGAGTCTTCATCATCCCCCTGCATTTCCGGAAAGTTGAATGCCTTGTGGACCATGTCACGCATTTGATCACCATGTCAATTTACTATGTCTCCGACATGTTCTAATTCTTCATCATCCTCGTAATACATGGTGGATTGATTCTGGAGGTATGACTCATGTTTCTAATATTAACACTTTGAGTCATAAGATAACACATTATTCAGATTCAAATAGCATTCATAGAAACATTCAAAGTATATTAATATTCTCCTTTGGGTGATATATCAATATACAATAACACAATGATGCTAATAAATTTAACTTTATTTAGTAAAGATACATGCACCAATTAAAATATCTCATCATAATAACAGTACATATATATGCTAATAAGAGTATATATATATGCTAACAATCATGCACCTGGATATTTAAATACTAATAACAGTACATATATATGCTAACAATCATGTTCATTAATTATAAGATCAACTAATCAACCTTTGGATGATCCTTAAATATCTCATAATAATGAACTTCAATTAACATATAAATAATTATCATATAGCATCTTTTCTTATATGTAATTGATACAAAAATAATAAACATGATATTAACTAAAATTTTTAGATTTGACCACTTTGGTGATTAACAAACCTTAAAATTTCAGTACAAAATTTTCTTTTATTGTTACAAAAATAAAAGATACTGTTTATTTTTGGCTAAAATTTGAATACTTTGCTACACAAATTGGTAGAAAATTAAAGAAATTGAAAGAGTTTTCTCATTACTTTGGATTTAAAAAAATTGTTGTTCATAAATATGCAAGCATAATAACGCAGTGCTTAACTATGGAAACCAATTTCTTAATAAAGTCCCGTAGCTCAGTTGGTTAGAGCGTTGGTCTTATGAACAAGAAAAAACCAATTTCAATATATACACAACATAATATCACAGCATAATAGCAATGCCTTGATCACTTATACATACAAGCATTATCCATTATAATAATAATCATATATATATATATATATATATATATATGATTATAATTGCATATTTCATGCTATATCAATTTTGCAGTAAAATTTTATTTTTATGGACAATCATAAATTTTACAACCTAAACGCTCTTATACCACATGTAAAACTTAATATAATTTTAATATACATTATAAAATTATCATTCACATGAAAGATCTTGAAATTTATAATTATCACAAATAGAAATGAGAAGAATTACTAACCTTGATCCATGATGATGATGGTACTAGAAAGAATTCACTTTGTTTATTCCTTTGCCTTCTTAATTCTTTCTTCAATTTGGTTATTGATGGTGAATGAAGAAGAAAGACTTCATAGGTAGAAAGAGAGGATTGAATTCTGATTTGTTTTCATAAAAATAAACTTCCATCAAATTGGTTACATTTCAAAATAATGTAACTTCCTTTATTTTAATTATTTTAATTAAATATTTATTAAACCAATAAAATAAGACACATCACACACATGGGACATCATATATAATATAATTTCTTACAAGGGTTTCATCAGAAGATGATCATATGCATCCTCTCTAGTTTGGAAAAATCGAAACCCACACAAAGAACATGGGCAATGTATCATCCCATCAGATGATGCATTGGCAAATGCAAAGTCAAGAAATTTATTCAGACCATCCCTATATTCTGCACTACCTCCTGGCTTTTTAATCTAGCCCTTATCAATATCGGCTTTAATGAAATAGCACAAACAAATGAATAAACAGTAAATAAGGACATGGATATAAAAAAATGGGGACAAAATGGATTGTGTCAGATGAACCAAACACGGTTTATCACAATTATGAAATGGGAGACTAATATATGAGTTAAACTAAACAATTTAATACAAGCAAAACCATGTAGGGAGCGACAGAATAACTCAAATTACAAACAGAAATATTTTATTCTTGCATCCAGGTTAACAAATAGCACACGAAAGGTATTGGGGAGGAGGCTTACTCATTGCAAAATTTTGTGCTTTCTAAAAAAATACTGGTAGAAAGAATTGCTGGTTTTAAGTCCAAAAAATGAAAAGATAAAGAAAAGCTTCCTTAAAAAATGAGAAAGAAAGTAGGAATAAATGTTAGAATTAAAAAATAGTTATAACAAGAAATATAACTAAACAATCAAAATAGAATAGAATCTTATCTTTAAAATATCTTTAAAAACGAAAAAGAAAACAGGATTAAAAGTTAGATTAAGAAAACAATTAAATCAGAAAATGTAACTAAACAATTATAACAGATAGGGAATAGAATTTTGAAATTGTAGATATTTTATTTTACATATGCTTCTAAGAACGTCGTATTATAGTTTTCAAGTATAGTCATCTATCATGTAAGTGCAAATAATTGGTCCAATGAAAAAGAGCATAAAAAATAGAAATAAAAAAGACAGGTCTATGAGTGCAATATTTTCTTTACTTAGAAAAAAAAGGAAAGACGAACAAGAAAGTTTAAACTTTAAAATTTGTTTTCTGAGAAATAACAGAAAAAATGGCATGGCTATAAATGCATGAAACCAAACCTTGTTACAGATGGACATAGTAAATTGAATTATTGGTTTCCCTTATTTGGATTTGAGCCATAGAATGAAGATGCTTTAACAATAATAATTAAAGTAGTAACGATGAAGCATATAATTGAGTTCGGTGGAAATTTTGACTTCATTTGCAATGAAACAAGAAATTGTATTAACCAAAAAAGAATAAGAAAGAGAAAACTTTCGTCAAAATTGAAATCATTTAAATAAATGTTGAATTAAATTAAAACGCAAAGTATATTATATACCCATTATTATTCATACTTGTAAAAACATTAACTTTCCTGTCTTCTGTACAACAATTTTTCTACCAATAATAAATACATAATCAAGCCAAGCTAGCTAGCTGCACGATTTAATTAAGTACTATTTTCTAATTTCACATAGCGGATAATACAAATGAAACTTCTATATTCTGTACCATTTTCTAACATGTATGAATGCTGCAAAACATGAAATAGGACTAGGTTCACAATATACAGAAAGTGTAATCAATGAGCTTTAACAAAATCAATGAATCAGACACAATAAACCAAATACTCTGATAATGCAGCCATCTCAGGAAATAAGAAGCAATGAGAAATTAAAATTGTACAATGACATGTACAAGCTTCAAATAGATTCAACTAAGCAAGCAGATTTAAAATTGTTCCATCAAAGGCATTGGGATGGATCAAAGTTATCAGATCAAAATTTTGCTAAAATAAAATGTTAACCTTTTCTAGCAAAAATGGTTAAAAAATTACCAAGGTGTAAAGCACAATTAACGGACCAGCAACACAACATATGAAAAATAAAAATATCAACGTTCAATGGTCACTTGGAAGAGTCAATAACAAAGTCCTTATTCTTGTAAAAAAATGGCTTGATTAGATATGTATTCTCTATATACCCTTCATCCTTTATCCTTAAAGCATTACTAGAATTTCAGTTTCGTTAACTCCCACCCTTCCCATTTAACGTCCCTATCAAGTAATGTATATTTTTATAAACTTATGCTGATAACGAATCTAAAATCCAAGTCATCAACCCAATAATCCACAATATACTATATTATCAATTATCCAACAATATCAAATACCACCAGAATATTGATTATAACAGTTTGATACAACTGAAACTAGGGCCAAGTTGTAGTGTTGAGCAGTAGCCAATGTTGTATATTGCTTATAACACTTTAATAGTATCATAGTTTATATCAGTCTCAATTCCTTCTTATTATTTTCCTTTTCCTTACTACAGAATGATCAATTCTACTCCTTAGAAAGGTTAAAGAGGAATAGTACAATAATAATAAATCAAGATCATCATATTCATATATAATAAGAAAGTTGAAAGAAAAATAACCTTGTTTGGAGTGTGCTCTAGAAGCTTCTCTACTGTAAATAATTTTGCAATTATTATCAACAGCGAAAACAAAAACACCCTTTGGCAATTTCCGTGCACAGTACTTAACAATCAACACCAAATGAAGTCGCTTCCTACACCAGAACCGGGTTTCTTGAAGAGCCTCTACACACTGTCAGTTTTAGATAAATTTGCATTAAAATAACGCGATTTCAGCTCCCAAAACTCTCTATAGAGTGCTGTATAGTGGCTTCAAATTTCAAAGCTTAGAAGCAGAACATAGATGTTAGTAGCACACAGAGCATAGTGGAGACCAGCATTTTTCTTTTATAATATCCAAAATCCAAATGCATGTATCTTTTAATCCATAGTGTTCATTATTCTCACCTTGTAGTCCTATTAATCTGGTCTAGTTTAATTACGTTATCTTACCTATGTAAAAAACAAGTAACACTCTCAACACAAGTTTTCTTTAGTTGGAAGTATTGAATCGAAACTTTGGTTAGGTGATCATCTCGAGAGATTTTAGCCTAGTGAATTATGGTATTGTTAGGGACAGCCGGGAATGTTTAAGGCTTGTTTAATGTTCATGACTCATCTGAAAAGAAAAATTAATTTAAAGGGTTAACTGGTAAACTTAAAAGTAGAGATCACCTGTAGAAGACACCGAAAAAGAGTAAATGATGACAACCATTTGGCCTATATTTATTAGGATTCATCCAAAAACTTGTAACTAGATTACTCTAAGAGTCTTCACTTTAAAAGGAACATGCATGCGGAGGGGGTTCAGTATGGGTTTAGAGGATAATGTTGTTTTCTTTTAACTCGTACTACAGCTTGCTTGATTCATTTCAACTCACATGATTGCCCTTCAAAGTCTACTAACTAAGGCCGGTTTAAGAGAGAATGGAAAGATGGATGATCAATCATAAGAAAAATAAGAGGAACAAATAAAAAATGAACAGTCGATTGAGAATCACAGTATCTTTAAAGATTAATTCAATTAAATGTGAACAACATGCTCTTTAGATCACTCGAACCAGTCAATCCTGTTTCTCAGCTCCACTCTCATCACACTATGCAAAAAGTACTCGAGCTATTTACAGAATAATAAGAGAGTGACTCAAGGGGAGAGATAGACGAGATCAATTTTCTACAATCTAGTCTCATTACTTAAGAGAAACAAAATAACAGAGCAATTTATTCTTGCTGATCAAACACAAATGTACATATACTCTAATCAGCATTGTCTCTCAAAAGATAGAATTACAATCTGCTAATTAATCTAACTCAATTAGCTATCTAGCCAATCAACACTCACGTGTTCAATTGGTTAAAATTATGACAGAAGCAGAATAATAATTAGCCAGCTGAGCTTGCTCATATGGGACCAAGTCACATGAATCAAATTCTTAACCCTAAATAGCAGCAGTTAACCCCAATTAATAGAAGATATGTACAAATTCTTGTTCAAAATTCTGAACCAAGAGTGAAAACACGAAAGAAAGCTCAAAGTGTTAGAACTAACTAGTTACAGGGAGAGGCCGCGATAGCTCAGGATGGCGAACGGTGGAAGGTGGACTCAACAGTTTCGTGCACGACCAAGGTGATGGGAGACTTCGATGCTGGTGGGAGAAGAGCTGCGCGACTTCACAACCCAAATAGAAGCACAGGGTGTTGTAGATCTTAGGAATTTCGCACACCCTGGACGAGGGAGTATGGGTTTTCGGAACTGTGGATGAGGCAAAGGCTCGACGGCGACCAGAGGACGATGGATCGGCAGCAGTGGCGCAATGGAGCAGCGACGACAGTGTTTGCGTGCTTCCAAAAACTCTTTGCGGGGTTCTGAAAAATTTGGGGAGGGATCAATTAGAATTTATAGGATACATTAAAAAGGAGTAAACCAGAAATTGAGTTAATAGATTCTTACCTAGCGGCGTTTCACTAAGCAATCACCGCTGTTGTGGCGGCACACGAAGAGATCCTTCTTCCGCACCCTTGCTTTGCAGTGGCAAGGTGAAACGCCGCCAATTCTCTGCCGCTATGCTCCGTTCCTGGTGTAGTGAAAGCGGTAGCTTGTCTCATAAATGGGGTGGGTCGGCCTGCCCCGCCAACTAAGATGGATTTAAAATGCTAACCCGTCACACTTTATGGCAGATTGGTGGGTCGGTGGGCTAGCCTGCTTGACTCCTTTTTTTGTTAAAAAAATAAAATTCATTGAAATTGACTAAAAAATAATAATTAAAAAATCAAATTCAAATAAAAAATAATTAAATTATAATATATTTTATTTATTATCTTTTTTTATTTTTAATTTTAATAAAATTGTTTAAAATAATATTTGTTAATAGAATCATCTTTATTTTAAAAAATAAGACACATAATTTGAACATATATAAGAAATTGTAAAATAAAATAAATAAAGTTAATAACTAAAAGAAAAATAAAAACAAAAAGTTAAAAAAAGTATTTGAAAATTTTATAATTATTAATTTTATAATAATAATCGCTCTTTCATTTAATAAAAATAAAATAAAATAAAAATTTTCGGTCTGGCGGATCGCCCCGCCCCACCCTACTAAAATTCACCAATTTGGCGGTGTAGGTTTGATAAATTTTTTTAAATTTGGCATTTTCCAAATTCTATCCCGATCCACTTTTTTAGCGAATTTAGCGGATCGACTCGACAGATTCAACCCGTTTTACCACCTCTATAAATAGATAAATAAACTAATACATTAATAGCTTAAAAGTAAATAAATAAATTTCCTCTTCAAAACATATATATATATATATATATATATATATATATATATATATATATTAGATTGGGAATCTTTTACGGTCCATCATATTAAGCACATAAGATAATTATATATACTCCAAATTTGAAGATTATATACCTTCTTTATTCTTTATTCATTAATGATTTGGGTTTTGGACAATATAAAGCTAAGATTGTCTATGATCGACAAACAATATCACAGGAGCAGAGTCGTTTGTGATTGTGATCTTGACAACGGCAATGCTGAGGTATGGCTCCAGCTCCATATTTTCCGAGAAATGCCATGACACAATCCCAGTTACCACCAGCTCCACATTGTCCATCCAATCTCATTTCTTGAAGACAAAACCGGAGATCCCCTGCATTATATCATTCAAAAATCATCAACAAAAAAACATAAATGACTTAACCGTTACATAGTTACAGTAAGATTGATAATGAGTAAAATAGAATAGTATTTGGACCATACTCTAACTTTATTTATGAGTTGAAAATTTTATTAAAATTCTACTCTATTATTCTATTTACGAGTTGAGAATCTCTCAATTCTAGTCTTATCCGCATTTTAAAGTTCTAAACCTTATCCTATTCTACCCTATCTTATCTGCAGAAATATCAAATTTTTATTTTATTTTTATTTTATGTTAATTTTATAAATATACAAATATTTTAAATTATTAAATTAACTAATTAGTTTAGTAGTTGCTCATTTATTACAAATTATTATATAAAAAAGATTGTAGGTTTAATTCTCACTTCTTTTACTTTATATTTAATTTTTATAAAATATGTGTTATATATAAGGTGTAGATAGAATAGAATATATTTTAAATCTGTACCCTATCCTATCCACAAATATATCCAAATCAATCTCTACTCTACTCACAAGTATATATTGTCAATTCTAAAATACAGAAATACAAAATTTGATATAGTTATGATTATTTATTTGTGCATACTAATCGACAAACTAATCACTTCATTATCTTCGGGTGGAGTGTGATTCTATTCAAAATAAATGTCATATTGGTCTTATGATGAAATAATATAAGTTTTAAAATGAATAGATCAAGGATGGGCTATAGAATTATTTCATGTAAAATCGGTATGTATAGCCATAGTTGTAGTCGTAGTATTTATATATGATGTGTACACAAAACTAAAATATAGATGTTCATAAGATTGCACCTCTCACAAACTCTCTCTCGTGCAAAGGTAACAGGTTAAAGTTATTTGAGGGTTTGTTGCTGTTGCTTCTGTTTGAGCCGTGGTGACTCTCCTCTTCTTTTTTACTATTCTTTTTCTCTTTTTTTTGTTTTTTTTAATTTTTTATATCTCTCTTCTCAGTGTCTCACTCTTACTAGCCATATTTTCTTTTTTTTTTTGCCGGTCACAACTCTTTTACTACCTTTCTCTTACTATCACCTGCTTTCTTTTTTTTCTTTCGCAGTCCTTTTCTTCTGTTGTTATTTTTTGTTTGGTCTTTTGTTGTTTCTGTTTTTAACTGAGATACAGATCTAGATTAAATAACTTCTTTATGGTGTTTCTTTCTCCTTTTGTGGTGTATTGGCCTCTTTATGGATGTGTTAGTGATGGTTTCGTAGATTTGAGATGAAGATACAACAAGGACCTTTTATTTATGGAAATATTTACAGTTTGAAAAAGCATTTAGACCGATTCTGAGAAGAAGAGAAAATAGGTTTATATGGCGCAGCACTTTCTGTGAAGATTTAGAAACAAAAGAGATTGTAACAAGTTTTTGTTTCTTTTGTATAAGATTTTTTGTAATCGAACTTTACGCCTCCTTTCAGACAATAGTTTAACATAGAACTTATTCATTTTCTTGTTTAGTTTTAAATCTAATATTTTTTTTATAATATATGAGTGCCATTTGACTATTTTCTTAATTAAAAGTTTGCTTCTGTCTAAAAAGATATACATGTTCATTATTTTTTACAAGTGCTTTTCTAAAAACTTAGAATTTATTTGATTTAATTTGTAAACAAATCGTCTAGTATTTTAATGTTGAAATCGAATAAACTTATACTCCTTTGTATTTGAGTGAATATTTGTTTTTTAAATATACATTAAATTATTCTGTCAGTTTTTAAAATTTAAAATTTTTAATTAAATTTTTATAAATTTTTAATTTTGTAATTAGATTAATTTTAAACAAAAAGTATTAAAATTAATTAAATATTTTAAAAATAAAAAGGCATTTAAATTTTAAAGATTTAGTTTTTAAATATAAATATTTTTAATTTAAAAAAATTCTATTAATGTTAACATTTTTTAATACAAAAAAATTAATTATAAAATTTAAAATAATATAAAAAATTAATTAAAAATTATTAAATTATAAAAATTTAATTATAAATTGAATGAAATTATAACAACTTACAAAATAATTTAACCTTAAATATGAGAAGAATAAGAGATGGCCCACTCAACACCCAAGGTAGCAGGCTGGTGGAGGGACAAGTTGCACAATATATAATATAATTCAATATTATTTCAAGACAAAAGTATAAAATAACAATTAACAAGATCATCAGAAAAGTACGTGAAATGGAGAGTGGAGAGAGCGGGGGAGAGTCTTTGAGGGTGGCATATAGCGAGGCAGCCGGCCATGCCGGCGGAAGCAATAAGGGGGAGAGCAGAGGGGGGCATGCAACAGGTGAAAGGGAGGGGGATTAAAGGAGACGGTAACAAGACTCAAAGTCAGTGGATATGTTCAGAGATAAAGTTGTTGGTGCCTCAACAAGAAGAGCTTTGGAGGTTGCTGATTCTCTTGATGGGGATAAGTTGGCTACCGTAGTTGGTAAGCAAGGCGATTCGGAGATACCAATTGTGACGTTTACTGAAGAAGCAAAAGAGATATTGGCAGAGCCCTACAAGGATGCCATCGTGATCAAAGTTCTTGGGAAAAATTTTAGCTATATGGCGATTACGCACAGGCTTAAAGGCATCTGGAGAACCAAAGGAGGATATGAGGTGCTAGATGTCAGTTTTGGCTATTTCTTAGTCAAATTTGATCTCTTGGAGGATAGAGAGAAAGTTCTCCTTGGAGGACCATGGATGATTACTGGTAGTTATGTTGTAGTTAAACCTTGAAGTTCTTCATTCAGACCTTGTGAAAACACTTTTGGGTCTACCATGGTTTGGATAAGAATCATAGGTTTAAACATTAACTATTATCAAGAGAGAGCCATGAAAATGATTGCGTCAGCTGTAGGCAAACCGATCCGCATCGACTTAGCCACCAAGTCTGCAGAGAGGAAAAAGTATGCAAGAGCATGTGTGCAAATTAACTTGGGACTTCCAGTTATAAAAAAAATTCAAGTTGATGGTCATATGTATGACGTAGAATATGAGCACTTGAATTTAATTTGTGAAAAATGTAGCTGCTTTGGGCATGTAACAAGAGAATGTGCGAAAGAGAACAACAATGGCTTTGGAAAGGAAAGCACGGTAAAGGAGAAAAAGTTGTCGTCACTGTTTCTTGTGGATAACGACGAGAAAATGGTGGAAGGTAGTCAAATCCCAGTAAAAAATCAAAATTTTTCTTTTGAATTTGGAATTAATGCCAAATCAATTCCAATTATGGAGAAGCATGGTACAGCAAGTCTTGTGCATGATAATTTGCAAGATTCACGCATGGAAAGGGATACTCGTGCAAAAGAGGGTGAATAGGTTATTGTTAGTAGAAAGGGCAAGGAAAAAGTGGGTAAAGGCCCCACTGTGGTGCCAAAAAAAGCCAATGTAGCAATATGCTCCAATTTGGTGAGTAAGAAATTTTCTTTTGGGTCTAATAACATGCATGCTGGATCCTCATCAAATACAAAGGTGAAGTCCTTATCAAATGCAAAGGTAGGGCCCAAGGAAAAGAAGGATCCTCCATCCACGCTTGGCTCTTTGGGAACAACTCAGGTGGCTTTCAAAGATCAGAGTACTCCCTTTTTTAAAGCAGGGCACAAAAGGCAGCGTCCTATTTCGCTTCAAAACTCACCTATTGAAGCATTGTCAATGGATTCTCGAGTACAAAAAGAGCTTGATAAAGTTAGTGCAACAACAAACTTAGAAAACCAACCTCCACAGAAGAATGATGGTTCTGCAGCGCAAGTCCACGAGAAGACACTTGGAGACAGGGGTCCATCAACGTGAGGTAGAATGATTAAACATTCCAATTATTTAATTTATTTTTTATGGATTGTGACCATTTAAATATTATTAGTTGGAATGTTAGGGGGGCGTCAAATAAGATGTCTCGGGTGCACTGTAAGGAGTTGGTACAAAAATTTCAACCAACTTTTTTTATTTTAGTGGAAACTCATATTGGGTTTGAAACTATGAAAGAATTTTGGGAGAGATTAGGCTATTATCCTGTAGGAATTGTAGATGCTGTTGGACACAAGGGAGGAATTTGGTTCCTCTCTGCTAATTTAAAATTTTCTTGTAAAATTCTTTGGGCTATGAATCAATGTGTAACTTTGGAAATTGATGGTGGTGGGCGAAGATGGATCTATAGTGCGGTTTATGGCAGCCCTCAAGCCACTAATAGAGTAGAATTATGGAGTCATCTGCTTGATATTGGTTTGTGCATTCAGGACCCGTGGGTGGTGGTTGGGGATTTTAATGATATTTTGGGTGTTCATGAGGTGAAGCGGGGTAATTTCTATTCGAATCGCAGTAATATCTTTGCAAGTACTCTAGATTCTTGTGGTCTTTTTGATCTGACAACCTCTGGAAGACGGTTTACTTGGTTTCGTAAAATTCAAGGAAACAAAGAAATTGCAAAGAGATTGGATAGAGCTTGTTGTACTACAGAATGGCGCCTTCTTTTTCCAGAAGCTTTTGTTGAAGTTCTCAGCCGTTCCCACTCTGATCATTGTCCCCTACTTATCCGATGTCAAGGAGTTCCTATCAAGAAAGGAAACCGGCCTTTTAGATTCCAAGCGGCATGGGCAACACATCCTGGTTACAAGGCCATTGTTCAGAAATCTTGAAATAGTACAGACTTTGGCATCCATAGGAAATTGCTGGGGGTCCAAGAAGCTTCGTTGGAATTCAACTCTACGGTTTTCGGCAATATTTTTATTAAAAAGAGGGAATTGGAGTGTTATTTGAATCGTATTCAACGAAAAATGGAAGCTGACGATGATCCGATTCTGAAGCACAAAGAGGAAGAATTGAGAGCTGAGTATAATATAGTTTTGGCACAGGAAGAAATGCTTTGGTACCAGAAGTCAAGAGATCAATGGGTTCGGTATGGTGATAGAAATACTAGCTTTTTCCATATGCAAACCATCCTTAGAAGAAAATCTAACAAGGTTCATGGGTTGCTGGTCAGTGATGGGACTTGGTCTGATGATCCGGAAGTTTTACAACGGGAGGTTGTTCATTTCTTCAAAAATATTTTTTGTTCTACTGAGTCTGTTGAGGTTAATTGCATGGGAGAAATTCCTATGCCAGCTCTTAGCCATGATGCTTGTGATAATTTGTCTAAACCAGTAACAATGTTGGAGGTTAAAGAAACTCTGGATAATATGAGCTCGTTCAAAGCTCCTGGGCCGGATGGTTTTCAAGTTTTTTTCTTCAAGGAATATTGGGATGTGGTGGGTCATGAGGTATGGCGTACTGTTCAGAAAGCATTCTTAGGGGAGACGTTAAGCCATTCTTTGTTGGAAACTTTGATTGTTCTTATCCCTAAGTGTGACCCTCCAACTAGATTGAAGGATTTTCGGCCAATAAGCCTTTGTAATGTAATTTATAAGCTAGTGACTAAAGTGCTGGTTAATAGATTACGACCATTTTTGGATGAGATTGTTAGCCCAACTCAGGGAGGGTTTATTCATGGTAGAGGAGCACCTGATAATATTATTGTCACCCAAGAAGTTCTTCACTTTCTTAAGCGAACAAAGTCTAGAAAAGGAGCTATGGGTTTTAAGATTGATTTAGAAAAGGCTTATGATAGAGTTGATTGGAATTTTCTTGAGCACACTCTTGAATCTTTTGGCTTTCCTCCTCAAATTATTCGGCTTGTAATGAATTGTGTTCAGGCCTCAAATCTCTCCATCCTTTGGAATGGGAATAGATTGGACAGCTTCCAACCTCGCAGAGGGCTCAGGCAAGGAGATCCAATTTCTCCTTATTTATTTGTTTTGTGTATGGAGAGATTGGCGTGCTTCATTTCCAAATAAGTTGACAAGGGTATTTGGGATGGTATGGCTGTTTCTAGAGGGGGACCTAGAGTTTCTCACTTGATGTTTGCAGATGATCTCCTCCTTTTTTGTAAAGCGAAGAAAAGTCAAGTTCAGAATATTATGCACACCTTGGAGTTGTTCTGTAAAGCTTCAGGTATGAAGGTTAACATTGAAAAATCTAAAGCTATTTGTTCTAGAAATATCTCTAATAGAAGGAAGGAAATGTTGTCTGGTGTTTCTCATATTCCCTTTACTAGTGACCTGGGCAAATACTTGGGGGTGAACCTTAATCATCCTCGAGCTGCTAGATCTATTTTTTCGGACTCTTTAGAGAAGATCAAGAATAGGCTAGCTAGTTGGAAAGGTCGGCTCCTTAACAGAGCAGGCAGGCTTTGCTTAATTAAATCTGTTGCTTCTTCTCTTCCTATTTATCAGATGCAAGTGACTCTTTTTCCTACTTCGATTTGTCAAAAGATTGATTCTGTACTTAGACAATTCTTGTGGAAGGGAAAGGTGGGGGAGCGTTGCTTAAATTTGGTCAAGTGGAGCAAAGTTGTCACTCCAAGAAAATATGGAGGCTTGGAAATTAGAGATACCCAATGTGTAAATTTTGCTTTACTTGGAAAGCTTGTTTGGCAATTACTGCATAATAAAGATAAGCTTTGGGTAAGAATTATGTTGGTAAAATATTTTTCTGGGAGTTCTTGCTTTTCACCCAATTTTTCTAATAATGTTTCAAGCACTTGGCGGGCGATTTATAAGACAATAGAAAAGCTTCGTGATGGTTTTGATTGGTGTACAGGCAGGATGTCTCAATCCTTTTAGTATCATGCTTGGCGACCATGTGGAACGCTAGCTCCTTTGGTTCCTTTTGTGCACATTTCTGATTCTCACTTGAAGTTAGAAGATGTCTGGCACCATGGGCATTGGCGGTGGGATATTCTTTACACAATTATTCTAAAAGAAGTTAAACTTGAGTTGATGCTCTTTGATCCTATCATGCAGGCAGGAGATAAAACAGGTTGGTTTTGGACAAACTCAAATACTCTCACCTACTCGACTAAAAGAGGGTATGAATGGCTATTGAAGAAGAAATTTGGCTGGAATGATAATGAAAATTGGCTTTGGCTTTGGTGCTTGAGAATACCGGAGAAGATAAAGTGTCTGCTCTGACTTTGCCTCAACAATAGAGTTCCCACAGCTAGGTACAGATTTCAAAGAGGTCTTGCTACTTCTGATTTTTGTCAGAGATGTTATCTTGCGCAAGAGGATATTAACCACTGCTTTAGGATTTGCCAAAAAGGTCGTCAGATTTGGATTAGCTTAAATTTGGGAATGACCGCTGAGGACTCTAGTTTGGATTTTGTGTCTTGGATTCATTCTAACCTCAACAACAATGAGTTTCTCTTTGCAGCGGCCTTTTGGTGGATTTGGAGGGATAGGAACAATGACATCTTTCATCAAGATGATCCATGGAGTAAGGAGAAAATTGTTCACTTGGTTAAACATGCTGTTCGAGATTTCTCTAATGTTGTTACCAACCAAAAACATATTATTCCTTCTTCTTTGAAATATAACTGGGAACCACCTCCAATGAATGTTTGTAAAGTGAACTGCGATGCAAGCGTTTTTGAAAATGAGCAATTAGCTGGCTTTGGATGTATTATTAGAGACAGCATGGGAATTTGGATAAAAGGTTGTTCTGCCAGTATACCTCTTTCTAGTGTTCTCTATTGTGAGTTTCATGCTATTTGGAGAGGGCTTGTTATGGCTTGGGATTGCGAGTGCAAAGAGGTCATCTGTGAAACTGATAATCTTGATGCGTTTCTTCTTGTTTCGCGAGGCACAACCAGCATGATTAGGAATGACTCTGATCTGCTTGACAAAATCAAAGAGATGCTCCAGCGCAATTGGACAGCTACTTTAGTTCTCATCCAGTGCACAGCAAACAGAGCGGCTGATTTAATGGCTAAGACTGCTGCTTTAAACAAGCAGGTGTATCTAGAGTGGTTACTGCCCCCTAATAATTTAGACATTATTATTAGAGAAGAGTGCTACTCTTTCTCTTAGTTTTTTTTTTCTTTGTGTTATGTTTAGTCACAAAAAAAAAAAAAAATTAACAAGATCATCAATGCAATTCAGTTATATATAGACAACATGACACCGCTTCTCCTCCTGCAAGATGTTTAAATAATACATGTATCTCCTATTTACAAAATGTATTTTTTTTTCTGTAAACTTAAAATTACATGCACTTTTGTTCATTTAATCAAAATATTCATCCATAATCATTATAATTACATATAAATTAGTTATAATTATTTTGTCTATTCAAATAATAATAATAATAATAATAATAATAATAATAATATAAATTTTATACGTATTATATTGTAATAAATTTTATTTATTTTTAATATTTTTTTTACCAATCATGAAATATATAAAAGTTTTGAATTAAATATTTTTTAAACAAGTTATAATACTTTATATTACGGGACAATTTTAAAAACAAATAAAATTCATTACAATAATAATAAAGATTATGTTGTATTATTATTATTATTATTATTATTATTATTATTATTATTATTATTATTATTATTATTAAATTAAGTAAATAATTATCATTAAATTATATAAATTTTTAATAATTATTGACAAGTATTTTGCTTAAATTAATTAAACTTTATGTTATTTTAATCATACAGAAAAAGAAAGTATATATTTATGAATAGAAAGATTGGTGTCATTTTCTCTTTTATTTAATTCAAATCAATTATTTATTTTCCGTACATACACCCCCTAAATTCTTTAGCTAGGTATACATGAAAAGAAGGAGAACAATGTTATTAATACACTAATATACTATACTATACTAATAATAACTAAAAAGCTAAATGGTTGTACCATGGATAGAGCTGGAGAGAGCGAGGGGGACCAAAACAATGATGACAACGCTTCTTAGCTTCATGATTATATGTATGTTTCCTTTTCTAAGGGAATATTGTTAAGTAGAACTGGTCGGTGAGATAATTATTGTATGTATAGAAAATATATACTCATTTTATCTCCGAAGAAGAGCAATATAAATAGACGTTTGAGCTAGCAATTAAGGTAGCACCGACATTTTACTCCTGAATAATAATAATAATAATAATAATAATAATAATAATAATAATAATAATAATAATAATAAGAAAAAAATTTTCTCCATTCTTATGAGATGTTAAAATGACATTTTTTTTCTTCTATTTATAAAATGTACATTTCTCTCTCTTATTTATAAAAAATCTCATCTTTAATCTATTTTAAATTTTTTGTGTTAACTAATATTAATTTTATCTATTTTTCAAGAAAAATAAATTTTATTTTACAAAAATATTTTTTAGCAAAAATTTTATTTTTTATCATTAAATTTTGTTTATTAAAATATTCTTTAGTAAACTATTTTTTATTAATTAAATTATATTTTTACCAAAATATTTTTAAAAAAATTTAATAATTAAATTATTTTTTTTAAAATACTCTTTAATAATTTTTTAATTAATAAATTATGATTTTACCAAAATTATCGTTTACAATTATTTTTATATTTTATTATTAATTTTTTAATATTAATATATATTATTTTAACATTAAATAAAAAAATTTTCGTATTATTTTTCAAAATCAATATATATTAATTTTTATACATATTAACAGTGATAAGACCTTTTTATTTAATATTAAAATAATATATATTGATATCAAAAATTTAATAATAAAATTTTAACAAAAATTATGGTAAAATTATAATTTAATAATTAAAAAATTATTGAAGGGTATTTTAAAAAAAATAATTTAATTATTACTTTTTTAAAAAAATATTTTAGTAAAAATACAATTTAATCAATAAAAAATAATTTATTAAAAAGTATTTTGGTAAGAAAAATCTAATGATAAAAAATAAAAATTTTTCTAAAAGATATTTTTTAAAAAATAATTTATTTTTTCTTGAGAAATGGATAAAGTTAACATTAGTTAATACAAAAAATTGAAAATGGATTAAAGAGGAGGGTTTTTAAAAGTTATAAGGAAGTGGAATGTACATTTTACAAATAAAAAGGAGAGAAGTGTCATTTTAACATCTCTTATGGGTGGGGAGTGACATAATATTAGAGAGTTGATAAGATTACTATTAATTTTTTTTACCTTTTAGTTTAATAAATACACAATTGATCTGTTACCTTATAGCTCGGTCTTTATCGTGCATTATGAGTCATAACTTGACTTTATTTGTCTTCATTTTAAGTTTGTAACGGACGATTTTAAAAATCGTTATTCTGACTTAATGACCATCGATCATAACATCAACTATATTCATCAACCCTATGCCTATAAAGACACCAATTTCTATATTTCAAAAAAGACCACATGATAAGTTCTATTTCATGTCTAACATTCTATATACAAAGAATTATTATATACCTCTTAAATACTTACTAACTTGAGCATCAGAGTGCCTTTTGTAAGTATCCACTCTCTGTGTTCTTCTTGTCGAAGTATACATCTTTTGGAGACGAAGAGACATGTTTGATTTCCTCTAAGGCGAGATATACCTCAAAAGTTCATCCACACAAGAACAATTGGTGCCGTTTGTGGGGACAAGTAAAATAATTCCTACTTCCCTCTAGTTCATAAAACTTGAATTACATTTAAATTTTTTTGAACCAATTTCAACAATCTTGTTTAATATTTTATTTAATACCTTTTATGAATTTTTAATCTACCATAATTTTTTTTTATAAAGTATGTACTTTATACATTCGAATTGCTTCATTTTTACGTGTCATAATATTTCACAAGTCATAATCGATCAATGAATCAATCCAAGAATAAACTCGGCTTTCAACCAATCTAAAAACAAACTCGGCTTTCAACCAATTCGAGAACAAACTCGACTTTTAACCAATGCTAAAACAAATTCGACTTTCAATCAATCTAAGGAAAAAAAAGAAACTCAATTTTCAATAAATTCGAGTACAAACTCGCCTATCAAATTTGCTAACTTTTTTAAAGCTCTCTACTTACAGAAGTAAAATTATATATTTTATTCACACATACTTTTATATTTATATTTTGCGTAACTAATATTTACTAATTTATTAGTTATGTTCAAGCCTCAATATATGTACTATGAATAATTCTTACAATTAGTATACTTTTTTCTCTCTCTCTATTCTTATCTATATTTTTATAACACAATACTCATCGTTTTCTATTTCTATTACTAAAGATCATTGATTTTTGTATTTTTATTTTGAAAAAAAATGAGAAAGAGATATCCTATATTAGGATAAAAAGCCATTTATTTACAATACTGACATATAACAACCATGTCAATTGAATTTTTATTTCATCATGTATTATATTCTTATTACTGGATGATTTTATTTATACAATTAAATAACAGTAATGATGAGTTCAAATATTAAAATTAGATTTCATAAAAAATCAATTGTATATAACTATTATACTATTCACTTTATGCTATTAAATGTTATGTTACTATTTGTTTAATGCAGAATGTTAAAAAAAATAATTAGAAATATGCAAATTTGCTATTTTTGTACAAAGAATAAACCTCATAGCTAAAAAGGGTTTATGATATTATTAAATGATTAATTATTTTATTGTTTTATTAATAAGTTAATGCAGATTCTACGAAACAAAATTATAATATTAACAAATAAAATTAAGTATTTTACATTTGGTATAAATACATTCATATATCGTCTTTTTTTATACAATTATCAATTTTTAAGGTATATTTTTTTACTTTAAACTCATGTACTTTTACAATATATATTATTCAATATATGTTGTGATTTTATACATATTTATTTTCTCAATTTATCTTGTTCATGTCATATGACCTTCAATATAAATTGTAAATATTCAATAACTAATTGTTTTGAGCAAGAAATTCTTCAATAAGTTATTGTGGGTTGCAAAAATTCTCAAGACAATTAATCATTATAGTCTCAGATCATACAACTAATTCTGTCAATGGATATATATTTCTGAACTTTTCATTTCACATACAATCAAATGCTATACGCATGTCATAAAAAATTGTTTCTCAAGAGGAAAAATATCCCCACATAACTATCTTGATTGAATGACTCTTACCACTCAATTATTTTTGAATAAGTGCCGACATATTAACCCGACTAAACTTGGGGCTCACCATATCATTATTCACTTATCTTTTAACCGAGTTATAACTCATTTTATTTTCTAAATCTTAGCTTGGATCATATGATCGGCAAACAAAGTTTGGGAGTTGTGATCCATTACCTTATAGTTCGGTCTTTATTATGTATTATGAGTCATAACTCGACTTTATTTGCTTTCATTCTAAATTTGTAACTGACGATCTTAATAACCGTTATTCTGACTTAATGACTAATGGTCATAACATTAACTCTATTTATCAATCATATGCCTATAAAAGTACCAATTTCTATATCTCAAAAGGGACCACATAATAAGTTCTATTTTATGTCTAACATTTTATTTTATGGAATTATTGTATACCTCTTAAATATTTACTGATTTGAGCGTTAGAATACTTTTTGCAGGTATCCACTCTCTGTATTTTTCTTGCCGAAGTATATATTCTTTGGAGACGAAGAGACAAGTTCGATTTTTTTAAGACAAAATATATCTCAAAAGTTTATTTATATTTAGAACAATAATAAAAATTTAAAATATTTAAATTTTATAATTTTCTATAAAAATTTTTAATTAATAATTTTATTATGTATTTTTAAAACATATATTAAATAAATTCTAATAATATATACAGAAAAAATATTAATGATGTTATTATTGAACATTATTTTATCTCTGACATTTAATGGTCATTTGATATTCCTCTCTCTCATAATAAATTCAGAAACGGTTACATTTAATAAGGTTCTTGCAGCAATGAGACTTTAGTAGACTTTGGAGAAAATGCAAAAAGAAAATTAAATTGAATCGCTCTAATTATTGATTTATAATTTTATTGGTTCAATCAATTTAATTGTGATTTAATTGAAATAATTATTTTATAATAAAATAATAAATAAAATATAAATAATCACATCAAAATAATAAAATATAATTATATTTTAATATAAATTTTAAAATATTATTTAAATTAATAATATTATATCTACCACAATTTTACAATGAATCCAAATACAAACAAAAAAAATTAAATAACAAAAATAATTAACTAAAATAAAAATAACAACAATAAAATCAAGATAAGAAAATGAATTTACACAAAAATAATTTATCAAATTAATAAATTATCAAAATGTCAAGAACAGCACAATAACCTAACAATTACAAAGTCAAGACTAACACCACAACACCAATTTATCAAGTTAATCATCAAAACCAAATAATACAGCAATAGAAAAAGTAGAAAACAAATTACCATATGAAACTGAACATCCAATATAGATTAAGAAAATATCAAAACAAGAATTATAACAACAATAGAGGGAGAAGAAAAGAAATCACCTCAGGCTTTTCTGAAAATCAAAAGAGGAGGCACTACAAGTAAGTATTAGAATAGCGATCAATTTTAGCAATTGAAAAAATTGGTTGCTAGTAGCGACTGATTTATCAACCAATATAAAATTTTTATGATAAAAAATATTAGTCACCAAATCGGTCGCTAAATTACATTCAGCGACCAACAAAATTGGTCACTAATAACAACCGAATTACCGACCGATAATATTTTAATACAACCAGAATAAAGCTGGTCAGTAAAATCAGCCGCTATTTTTTTATTTAGCGACCGAATTAGCAACCAAAACAGAAAGTAATGCTTTTGAGATTGTTGGTCACAAAATCGGTCGCTATTTTTTATTTTAGCAACCAATTTTGCAACTGATAGTGAAATAGGGTGAATAACTGTTTGGTCGCTAATTCAATCGCTAAACAACTGGTAGCTAAATCAGTTGCTAATTGTTAAGTTAGCAACTGATTTAAGTGACTAATAGAATCAGTCACTAATAGCCACCGAATTAGCAACCGGTTAGTTTTATACAACTAGAATATAAATAGTCGTTAAAATCAGTTGCTATTTTTTAATTTAGCAACCGAATTAGCAACCAAAACAAAGGAAGGAATGTCCTTGAGGCTCTTGGTTACAAAATCGGTCACTATTTTTTAATTTAGCAACTGATTTTGCAACCGATCGATAAGTAAATCGTGGTTAGTTGCTAATTCAGTCGCAAAAGTTGTAGTCACTAAATCGGTTACTAATTTTTAAGTTAGCAACCGGTTTTATAAGCTAATTAGCCGCACAAATGGTCGCTAGTTAAAAAAAAGATATTATCTTAATTACCCTCACTAACCCTAATTCACACACACTATTCTCATCTTCTCCAATCAGATACCATTGTCAAGCGCCATTGTCGTCTTCTTCGCCGCTGTCTTCTGCACCTCGCCGCCATCTCCAGAGGTTCCGTCAGCGTCGTCTTCTGTGGTCTCGGCGCCATCTCCTGAGGTCTCGTCACCGTTTTCTTCTGCAGTTTCGGTGTCGTCGCCTTCATCATTGAGATCTCGGTGCCGTCTTTTGTCTTCTGATATCTTGGCATTGTCTTCGTTGTCTTCAAGCAGGAAAACTTCTGATCGTCATCTTCAAGCAGGTAACCTCCTAATCACCGATTTTGATCCATTAAGAACTCAGTCGCCGCACACGAAAACCCTAATCTCTCTTAGAGCGACTTTACATTCCACTTTGAGCATGTTCGTCCCCTTTCAATTCCCTTCGTTAGTGTCTATTCTCTTCACTCTTCGTGTTTCCTTCAATCTTCTACGATTTCCAGACTATTGCTTGCTATCCTTTTCTTGCAAGTTATTTGTACTTCACTTTTGTAACTTGAATTAGTGAAATCCAGTTCATATCTGTTCTTGAAAGATTTATTTATTTTTTCACCAAGCAGGTAGAATCATTTTAGTATGTAGTTGCATTCATATAGATAGGTTGCATTTCATACATCCTACCATTCTGTCTTCACTCCTTTATAGCTTCTCTTGAGCTTAGCATGAGGACATGCTAATGTTTAAGTGTGGGAAGGTTGATAAACCACTATTTTATGATTCATATTGTATTTAATTGTGTGGTTTTATCAAGTCTTCGTCCACTTATTCATATGATTTGCATGTATTTACAATCCCTTTCTAAAAATATTCTATGATTGAAAACTTGCTTCCTAAAGACCTTTTAGTTATATATATTTTTTATTTTTCTTCGTACCATTCGATGCCGTGATCTGTGTGCTAAGTATTTCAGGCTTCATAGGGCAGGAATGGCGTAAGGAATGAAGAGGAAGCGTGCAAAAGTGGAAGGAACACAAGGAATTGAGGAGATGACCAGCGAGAAGTCACGCGGTCGCATGACTCACGCGACCGTGCGAATGGAAGAAATCACAGTGATGCGCTCGCGTGCCTGACGCGACCGCGCGAATTGGAAGCTACATGAACGACGCGAATGCGTAGACGACGCGCACGTTTGGTACGAAAAACACTGAGTGACGCGAACGCGTGGACGACGTGGCCGCGTGACGTGCACGATCTACAGAATTACAGAAGTCCTGGCACAGATTCTGGGCCGCATTTCAACCCAGTTCTCGGCCCAGAAAACACAGATTAGAGGATGGGAGTGGAGCAGAATCAATCATTCAATCATTACTCACAATTTTAGGTTTTAGATGTAGTTTTTAGAGAGAGAGGCTCTATCCTTTCTCTTAGGTTCTAGGATTAGGATTTCTCTTAAAGGATTTAGGATTTCGACTCTTCATCAGGTTCAATATTCCTTTTACTTTATATCTCTCTTTTACTTCCAGATGCTTTAATGCTTGTATTACTTATGTTGCCTATTTGGCTTATGAACTTTTCATGTTAGGATTTTCTTTATTAATTTAATTTGTGGTATTTTAGACTCATGATTGTTTTTCTCTATTTATGATTTATTTTCCCTTTTGGCTTTGGTTGATTAATTGGTAACTCTTGAGTTGTCAAACTCATCGTGATTGGTAATTGTTATTCTTGCTGATTAATTTAGATTCCTATAACTCTAGTCTTTCCTTAAGGAGTTGACTAGGACTTTAGGTGTTAAATTAATTTATTCATTTAACTGACCTTCATAGTTAGAGGTTGACTTATTGGTAGCAGAAATACGATTCTCATCAGCATTGATAAGGATAACTAGGATAGGACTTCCAGTTTTCATACCTTGCCAAGAGTTTTATTAGTTATTAATTTATTAATTTCCTGCAATCTATTTTTCTCTTGCTCAAACCTTTTCAAACCCAAAATTAGTGTTTTCCATAACCAATAATAAAACACACCTCCCTGCAATTCCTTGAGAAGACGACCCGAGATTTGAATACTTCGGTTTATAAATTTTATTGGGTTTGTTACTTGTGACAACCAAACGTTTGTAAGAAAGGTTGATTGCTTGGTTTAGAAACTATACTTGCAATGAGAATTTATTATAACTTCTAAACCATCAATCTTCAGTTCTTCAAAATGGCGCCGTTGCCGGAGAATTGCAAACGTGTGCCTTATTATTGGTTATTGTAAATATTTTTCTTTTACTTGTTTATTTGTTTTTGTTTTCTCTTCTTATTTCTGATAACTACTATGAATTCTCACCCCCTCGCTTTGAGTTTGATTCTAATTTTGTTGAAAGGAATGGAAGCTATAACAGGATTATGCATCAAGGTCTAAGCAATCAAAGATGGATGGAGCCAAGAAGATCTAATCACCCCTTGAAGCAACAACACCCTCCAAGATATCACGGACAGAGACCATTCTACAATGCATACCAAACTGATAGATATGGTGGACCCCCTTGTAGCTACCAACAAGCCCCACCCTATGCCCAGAGACCATCCTCTCAATATAGCTTCGAACCACCACACTCACAAGCTTCTTTTCACCATTTGCCACCGTATGATCCTTATCCACTCCAAAGCCAATCCGATTACTCCCAAGAAATACCACTCCCCTATGCACCATATCCATATCCATCAAGCCAAGAATCACAGGTTCGCTTTGAAGAATCAGTAGACCAATTTCATGCAACCATTCATCAACTGGAGCAAGCAATAAATCAATTATCTTCCAGACGTTTGGACACTCAGCAAACTTCCATAGCTTCATGTGGGAAATCTAATGAAGAACGTAGCATGAAGGAGATATTAGAAACTCCAGTGGACAGTATAGAGCATAACCCCGTACTAGAACAAGTAGAGGAAGATGTCACTATAGAAAAAGAAGAGTTGGTTGAAGATTTAGGAGATGCCGAACCTCCACCAAAATTCAGAGTTGTGGAGAATTCCGTCGAAGACGTTACAATTGATGCTAAGGAGGATAGTGCACAACCCCCAAAACAAGCATCTTATGAGGAATTGGACGGAATAACCCAAAATGCATGTCTCCTTGATGATGATAATCACAAGTCAAGTCCTCTTAGTAATGAACTTGCATCCGCAAGTGAAGTCTTTGAGATAGAAGAATCTTCTCCAAGCGAATACGAGGATGATGCAGAGGTCGACTTTTCTCAACCTCCCAATTATGACTCAAGTGATGAGGAAGATATCGATGACTTTGATCAAGACATGGTTGAAATGGAAGAAATTTGCAAAGAAGTGGAGGAACTCACAGAAGACCACAAGGGAGTAGAGCTTGCAGAACCACTGGAAACACCTATCCCAAGGCTATTACCACCCAACACAAACTCCAAGTGGGTAAAATCCTTAGCTTTTATCTTTACTTTTCCACTTGAATATGGTTTACTTGAAACAGATGGCCAGCTTAGAGCTCTTTGCGGCTTTAAGAGTAAAAGGAAAATGACTCACACTCAGAGCTGGTGTGCAAGATTCAATGAGGTTTCACACTTCAATTTGAGGTGCAAGGAATGGTGTCAAGCTCAACTGAAAGGATCTCGGAAGCTGTTTGGTCACTGCAGTGGGAATTCAGATTACTTATCACCCGACTGGAAAAATGCAGATCAAGATAAAAATGGGTGTAAAAGTAGAGTTTGGGATCCTGAAATCTATTCCGACATTCAACACCTTGGGAGCCTGGAAACCTGTTTGAAACCGCTCAAAGGTTTTACGTACCTTGTTTGGGACCTCGGAGGATGCTGGCATTCCAAACACTGGTAGAGATTTCTGGACGAATTAAAGCATAAGCCACCATAGCAGGAAGCTCATCCAATGTCCAACTTAAGGACTTTAACTAAAAGTGCTAGGTGGGAGGCAACCCACCATGGTATGGTCGTTTCTTTTTCAACTTTTATTTTATACTATTTAATTTTATGTTATATTGAACCTGGATGTTATTCGTAAGAATTTGCATTAGCATTACATATTGCATAACTGCATACTTGCATAAAAAAAATCGTACGCGACGCAACCGTGTCGCCGATGCGTCTGCGTCATATGTGTGTTGGCAAGAAAATAACATGAACAGAGAGTCACGCGAAAGTGTGGCTGGAGGCGTGCCCCTGCACCATTTGACCCATGCGACCGCGTGGCTGACGCAATCGCATCATTAGTGAAATGGCCTCCCCACGCGTCCGCATCCACCACGCGAACGCGTGGCCTTATAATTCGACGTAATAGGGTGTATGGCAGTGAGTTGCACTGGAGCTGGGCTGAACCTGTGCTAACCGCACAAGCCCTGCCACGCGTACGCGTGCCCCACGCGTTCGCGCCATTTTCAAATATAGGCTATCCACGCGATCGCGTCACCCACGCGACCGCGTCACCCAAAGATTTGGCAATATGAGTTTCAAACAGAGAGTTGCACGACCGCGAGGCTGCCCTCGCGCTAATGGCAAAAATCGATCCACGCGACCGCATGGATGACGCGTCCACGTCATTTCATAGAAGTGCTATCCACGCGAACGCGTCACTCACGCGTCCGCGTCGCCTGCGCCGCACAGTTTATCCAAATCAGCCAAATATCTTATCTTTTCTTCCCCAAATCTAAATCTTTTCTTTCCCTTCTTATTTCTTTTTTCCTTCCTTTCTTTTTCTTTTATTTGGTGTTGGAAATTTATTTAGGTATTTTACTATTACTTGTGGATTATTATGAAGTTGTTTGACAATTCATATTACTTGGAATGCTTGAATGTTCCGAATTCATTCTTCTCCTATCATATTAAACATGCATACTAAGTGTTTGTGAAAATACCCATATGGCATTATGCATTCTTCATTATTCTATCCTTCTACTCTAATGCCTGTTTTTCACAAAACCCTTTCCACTATTTTATTAATTGAATATAATTGTCAATACAAACATTATTGTTAGTTTCTTACGACTAATAATATATTATGGCTTTTAATACTTGATTTATACTACTATTTTATGATAAACCACTATTTTATGATTCATATTGTATTTAATTGTGTGGTTTTATCAAGTTTTCGCCCACTTATTCATATGATTTGCATGTATTTACAATCCCTTCCTAAAAATATTCTATGATTGAAAACTTGTTTCCTAAAGACCTTTTAGTTATATATTTTTTATTTTCCATCGTACCATTCGATGCCGTGATCTGTGCTCTAAGTGTTTCAGGCTTCATAGGGCAGGAATGGCGTAAGGAATGAAGAGGAAGCGTGCAAAAGTGAAAGGAACACAAGGAATTGAGGAGATGACCAGCAAGAAGTAATGCGGTTGCATGACCCACGCGACCGCGCGAAATGGAAGAAATCACAGTGACACACTCGCGTGCCTGACGCGACCGCGCGGATTGGAAGCTGCACGAACGATGTGAATACGTGGACGACGCGCACGTGTGGTACGAAAAACACTGAGTGACGCGAACGCGTGGACGACGCGGCCGCGTGACGTGCGCGATCTGCAAAATTACAGAAGTCACTGGCACAGATTATGGGCCGCATTTCAACCCAGTTCTTAGCCCAGAAAACATAGATTAGAGGCTGGGAGTGGAGCAGAATCAATCATTCAATCATTACTCAGAATTTTAGGTTTTAGATGTAGTTTTTAGAGAGAGAGAGGCTCTCTCCTCTCTCTTAGGTTCTAGGATTAGGATTCCTCTTAAAAGATTTAGGATTTCGACTCTTCATCAGGTTCAATATTCCTTTTACTTTATATCTCTCTTTTACTTCCAGATGCTTTAATGCTTGTATTACTTATGTTGCCTATTTGGCTTATGAACTTTTCATGTTAGGATTTTCTTAATTAATATAATTTGAGGTATTTCAGACTCATGATTGTTTTGCTCTATTTATGATTTATTTTCCCTTTTGGCTTTGGTTGATTAATTGGTAACTCTTGAGTTGTCAAACTCATCGTGATTGGTAATTGTTATTCTTGCTGATTAATTTAGATTCCTATAACTCTAGTCTTTCCTTAAAGAGTTGACTAGGACTTTAGGTGTTAAATTAATTTATCCATTTAACTAATCTTCATAGTTAGAGGTTGACTTAGTGGTAGCAGAAATACAATTCTCATCACCATTGATAAGTATAACTAGGATAGGACTTCCAGTTTTCATACCTTGCCAAGAGTTTTATTAGTTATTAATTTATTAATTCCCTGCAATCTATTTTTCTCTTGCTCAAACCTTTTCAAACCCAAAATTACTGTTTTCCACAACCAATAATAAAACACACTTCCCTGCAATTCCTTGAGAAGACGACCCGAGGTTTGAATACTTCGGTTTATAAATTTTATTGGGTTTATTACTTGTGACAACCAAACGTTTGTAAGAAAGGTTGTGACGTTAGGATTTTTGCTAGTAAAGAATTATTAAAAATATTCGCGTTGTAGATACAGCTTCTAAACTAACAGAAATCCTTTCGTGCAAACGTTTTGGTTGTCACAAGTAACAAACCCCTTTAAAAATTGTTAACCGAGTATTTAAACCTCGGGTCGTCTTCTCAAGGAATTGCAGGGAGGTATGTTCTTATTATTGGTTATGAAAAAGGTAAATTGGGGTTATGGAAGTAAGGTGGGAATATGTTATATGACAAGTAAAATAAAATAATAATAACTGTAAAATAAACCTTTGGCAAGGTACAAGGACTAGAAGTCCTATCCTAGTTATTCTTATCAATTGTGATGAGAATTGGATTTTTCTTCCACTTTGTTAACCTCTAACTATGAAGGTAAGTTAAGTGGATGAATTCCAATTTTCAATTAACAATGAGTTGATAACTCAAGAGTCACCAGTTATTTAACCAAAGCCAAAAGGAAAACTATCTACTCGAATGAAAATAATTTGGATAAGTACCAACAACATAAATTAAAGAAAGCAATCATAGATCTGAAATACCTCAAATAACATTAATTAAGAAAATCAATCCAAAGTATTTTAAAATAAAAGGGAAGCTTAAAACAAAGAAACATTAAACCTGGATCGAGAGTTACTCCTAAAAATAAGAGAAGTCCTAAATCCTAAATCCTAAAGAGAGAGAGAGGAGAGAACCTCTCTCTCTAAAACTACATCTAAAACATAAAAAGTGAATTATGAATAGCATTATGAGAGTATGAATATGAATGGATGCATTCCCCCACTTTATAGCCTCTAATCTGTGTTTTCTGGGCCGAGAACTGGGTCAGAAACAGCCCAGAATTCGCTGGAGAAGAAATCTGTCACGCTGGTTTTTCGTCACTGCGGTCGCGTCGCCTAGCGTCAGAACCACTATGGCATATTATATATCAAATCGAAGCCCTGGACGTTAGCTTTCTAACGCAACTAGAACCGTGTCATTTGGATCTCTGTAGCTCAAGTTATGGTTGTTTTAGTGCGAGAGGGTCAGCTTTGCAGTTTCTCCAACTTCTTGTATTCCTTCCACTTTTGCATGCTTCCTTTCCATCCTCCAAGCCATTCCTGCCCTATAATATCTGAAAACACTTAACACACATATCAAGGCATCTAATGGTCATCCCTTCCCAGATCCTACTCGAAATACCATAGACAAGGTTTAGACTTTTTGGTTCTCAGGAATGCTGTCTATTGATTCTAACCTATACCACGAAGATCCTTGATGAGCGGATAATTTATACGCTTTTTGGCATTGTTTTTAAGTAGTTTTTAGTAAGTTCAAGCTACTTTTAGGGATGTTTTCATTAGTTTTTATGTTAAATTCACATTTCTGGACTTTACTATGAGTTTGTGTGTTTTTCTGTGATTTCAGGTAAATTCTGGCTGAAATTGAGGGATTTGAGCAAAACTCTGAAAAAGGCTGACAAAAGGACTGCTGATGCTGTTGGAATCTGACCTCCCTGCACTCGAAATGGATTTTCTGGAGCTACAGAAATCCAATTGGCGCGCTCTCAACGGCGTTGGAAAGTAGACATCCCGGGCTTTCCAGCAATATATAATAGTCCATACTTTATTCGGAAATTGACGACGTAACTTGGCGTTGAACGCCAAGTTCATGCTGCTGTCTGGAGTTAAACGCCAGAAAAACGTCATGATCCGGAGTTGAACGCCCAAAACACGTCATAACTTGGAGTTCAACTCCAAGAGAAGCCTCAGCTCGTGGATTGATCAAGCTCAGCCCAAGCATACACCAAGTGGTCCCCGGAAGTGGATTTATGCATCAATTACTTACTCATGTAAACCCTAGGAGCTAGTTTATTATAAATAGAACATTTAACTATTGTATTAGATATCTTTTGACCACTTTAAGTCATTATTCATTCGGTCACTTGATCACGGAGGGGGCTGGCCATTCGGCCATGCCTGAACCTTTTACTTATGTATTTTCAACGGTGGAGTTTCTGCACACCATAGATTAAGGGTGTGGAGCTCTGCTGTACCTCAAGTATTAATGCAGTTCTATTTTCTTTTATTCAATTCTCTTTTATTCTTATTCCAAGATATTCATTCGCACCCAAGAATATGATGAATGTGATGATCAGATAACCCTCATTATCATTCTCACTTATGAACGCGCGTGATTGACAACCACTTACGTTCTACATGTAACAGAGCTTGAATGTGTATCTCTTAGATTCCCCAACAGAATCTTCGTGGTATAAGCTAGATAGATGGCGGCATTTATGAGGATCCGGAAAGTCTCACCTTGTCTGTGGTATTCCGAGTAGGATCCTGGGAATCCGGAAAGTCTAACCTTGTCTGTGGTATTCTGAGTAGGATTCCGGTAATGAATGACTGTGACGTGCTTCAAACTTGCAAGTGCTGGGCGTTAGTGACAGACGCAAAAGAATCAAGAGATTCTATTCCAGTAGGCGCAGGAACCAACCAGTGATTAGCCGTGCTGTGACAGAGTGCGTGAGCGTAGTTTTCACTGCGAGGATGGGATGTAGCCATCAACCATGGGTGATGGCTTCAGACGATTAGCCATGCGAGTGACAGCCGCAGAGGACCATTTTCCCGAGAGGATTGAAAGTAGCCACCGCTAATGGTGAACCCCTATACACAGCTTGCCATGGAAAGGAGTAAGAAGGATTGAGTTGAAGCAATAGGAGAGCAGGCGTCCTTGGGTTGTACAGCATCTTCATATACTTAACTGAAATTCCTACCAATGAATCTACATAAGTATTCTATCCCTTTTATTATATATCATCTATTTTCTTATTATTAATTTTCGAAACCATAAATCAATATTTAATCTGCCTGACTGAGAGTTACAAGGTGACCATAGCTTGCTTCATACCAACAATCTCTGTGGGATCGACCCTTACTCACGTAAGGTTTATTACTTGGACGACCCAGTACACTTGCTGGTTAGTTGAACGGAGTTGTGAATTCAACCAGTGCCATAATAATGATGCCTCTCAAAATAGTTAGAACATTGATCACAAATGATCCATGGTTCCCTCGTGCCAATTTCTTAAATTCCATAATTTTACAAGGAGTGCAACTTAAAGAATAAGGATCACAATTTCGTCCACCAATCCTAATCACGGGGTCAGATGCTCTGTTGTCAGGAGAGACGATGCGAATCTGTGGATTAGAGACCCAAGAGAGTATACTCTAGATGGCGTCCAATGACTACGTTGAACATCATGTAGACCGTTTTGTGGTTGTTAGGCACGCGGATCTTGGCTAAGTGAGTACTGAAGAAAGTGGGTGATTGTCACGGGTCACCCCTTCAGTCTGACTTAACTAAATTAAGTACAAGAGTATATCTTGGAGAAGAAGTAGGCGTGAATTGAAGGAAAAACAATAGTACTTGCATTAATTCATGAGGAACAGCAGAGCTCCTCACCTTAATCTATGAGGTGTAGAAACTCCACCGTTGAAAATACATAAGAGAAAAAGGTCTAGGCATGGCTGAATGGCCAGCCTCCCTAAAGATGATCATAAAGCTCAAGGGTTCCAAAAGAAAAGACCCTCATACAATAGTAAAAAGTGCTATTTATACTAAACTAGTAAACTAGGTTTACAGAAAATGAGTAGATCGTGCAGAAATCCACTTCCGAGGCCCACTTAATGTGTGCTTGGGCTGAGATTTGAAGCTTTCACGTGCATAGACCATCCTTGGAGTTAAACGCCATATTGGGTGCCAGTTTGGGCGTTTAACTCCAGCTTTGGTGCCAGTTCTGGCGTTTTACGCTAGAAAAGGGTCTTTGGTGGACATTTGGACGCCAGTTTGAGCCATCAAGTCTTAGGCAATGTATGGACTATTATACATTTTTGGAAGGCCCAAGATGTCTACTTTCCAACGCAATTAAGAGCGCCGATTGGGCTTCTATAGCTCTAGAAAATCTACTTCGAGTGCAGGGAGGTCAGAATCCAACAGCATCTGCAGTCCATATCAATGAGTTCTTGAGCCTCTTCAGGCGTTTTCTTTAGGTGAATAGATCCACCTGCAAAATGGTCTAATGACATTTTCGAAAATTCAGATAGACCATAATAGAATATATCTAATATGGTCCATTCTGAAAACATGTCAGATGGACATCTTTTGGTCAGCTGCTTGTATCTTTTCCAAGCTTCATAGAGGGATTCACCATCTTTTTGTTTGAAGGTTTGAACATCCACTCTTAGCTTGCTCAGCTTTTGAGGAGGAAAGAATTTATCCAAGAAGGCATTGACCAGCTTATGCCAGAAGTCCAGGCTATCCTTGGGTTGTGAATCCAACCATATTCTAACTCTGTCTCTTACAGCAAAAGGGAAAAGCATGAGTCTGTAGACTTCAGGATCAACTCCATTCGTCTTTACAGTCTCACAGATCTACAAGAACTCAGTTAAAAACTGATAAGGATCTTCAGATGGAAGTCCATAAAACTTGCAGTTTTGTTGCATTAAAGCAACTAGTTGAGGTTTAAGCTCAAAATTATTGGCTCCAATGGCAGAAATGGAGATGCTTCTTCCATCAAATTTGGACGTTGGCTTTGTGAAGTCACCAAGCATTCTCCTTGCATTATTATTATTTTCGGCTGCCATCTCCTTCTCTTGTTCGAAAATTTCTGAAAGGTTATTTCTGGATTGTTGTAATTTAGTTTCTCTTAGTTTCCTTTTCAGAGTCCTTTCAGGTTCAGGATCAATTTCAACAAGAGTGCCTTTTTCCCTGTTCCTGCTCATATGAAAGAGAAGAAAACAAGAAAAGAAAGAGGAATCCTTTATGTCACAGTATAGAGATTCCTTTATGTTAGTAGAAAAAGAGAGGGGAGAAGAATGAAGAAGAATGGGTTCGGATATTTAGATGGAGAGAGGTGAAGAGAAGTGTTAGTAATTAAATAATTAAATAGAACAAGAAAAGAGAGGGAGAATTTCGAAAATAATTTTTGAAAAAGGGGTTAGTGATTTTCGAAAGTTAAATATGAGATATAATTAAAAATTAAAATTTAGAACAAAAAGAATTTTTGAAAAAGAGGTGAGATATTTTCGAAAATTAGAGAGGGAAAAGTAGTTAGGTGGTTTTGAAAAAGATAAGAAACAAACAAAAAGTTAGTTAGTTGATTGAAAAAGATTTGAAATTAAATTTTAAAAAGATAAGAAGATAAGAAGTTAGATAAGATATTTTGAAATCAAATTTTGAAAAAGATAAAATTTTGAGAAGGATAAGATAAAAAAATAAGATAAAAATTTTAATAAAAAGATATTTTGAAAAAGATTTAATCTTTAAAATGACTTAACTAACAAGAAACTACAAGATAAGATTCTAGAATTTAAAGATTGAACCTTTCTTAACAAGAAAGTAACAAACTTCAAATTTTTGAATCAATCACATTAATTGTTAGCATATTTTCGAAAATTTTGATATAAAGATAAGAAAAAGATTTTGAAAAATATTTTTGAAATTTTCGAAAAATAGAAAAAAATGAAAAAGATATAATTTTTGAAAAAGATTTTGAAAAGATAAGATTTTTAAAATTGAAATTTTGACTTGACTTGTAAGAAACAACTAATTTTAAAAATTTTTTGACCAAGTCAACCCAAAATTTCGAAAATTTGGAGGGAAATAAGGAAAAGATATTTTTTTTATTTTTGAATTTTTAATGAGGAGAGAGAAAAACACAAACATGACCCAAAACATAAAAATTTTGGATCAAAACACAAGATGCATGCAAGAACACTATGAATGTCAAGATGAACACTAAGAACACTTTGAAGATCATGACAAACATCAAGAACATATTTTTGAAAATTTTTTTGATGCAAAGAAAGCATGCAAGACACCAAACTTAGAAATCTTTAATGCATGGACTCTAACAAACGAAAAATGCATATGAAAAACAACAAACAACACAAAACAAGAAAACATCAAGATCAAACAAGAGGACTTATCAAGAACAACTTGAAGATCATGAAGAATACTATGAATGCATGGAGTTTTCGAAAAATACAAGAAAAATTTTTAAAGCATGCAATTGACACCAAACTTAAAAATTGACTCAAGACTCAAACAAGAAACACAAAATATTTTTGATTTTTATGATTTTCTAATTTTTTTGGATTTTTGTTAATTTTTTCGAAAATAAAGTTTAGAAAAACGAAAAATAAAAGAAAAATTTTGAAAAAGATTTTTGAAAAGAAAATTACCTAATCTGAGCAACAAGATGAACCGTCAGTTGTCCATACTCGAACAATCCCCGACAACGGCGCCAAAAACTTGGTGGACGAAATTGTGATCCTCTTTGTATTTGCATGAGATTTAAAAATTGGCTCTATTGGAATTTATGATCACAACTTCATTCAGCTTAACCAGCAAGTGTACTGGGTCATCCAAGTAATACCTTATGTGAGTAAGGGTCGATCCCACAGAGATTGTTGGTATGAAGCAAGCTATGGTCACCTTGTAAATCTCAGTTAGGCAGATTAAATTGGTTTATGGATTTTCGAATAATTAATAATAAATAGAAAATAAAAAGGGATAGAAATACTTATGTAAATCAATAGTGGGGAATTTCAGATAGGCGTATGGAGATGCTGTGCTCCTCTCGTATCTCTACTTTTTTATTTCATTCATCCAATCCTTCTTACTCTTTTCCATGGCAAGCTATATGTAGGGCATCACCATCATCAATGGCTACTTTTAATCCTCTCGGGAAAATGGTCCTATGCGCTGTCACTGCACGGCTAATCGTCTGGAGGCATCACCCTTGCTGATGGCTACATCCCATCCTCTCAGTGAAAACGGTCCAAATGCTCTGTCACAGCACGGCTAATCAGCTGTTGGTTCTAGATCATGTTGGAATAGGATCCATTGATCCTTTTGCGTTTGTCATCACGCCCAGCAATCGCGAGTTTGAAGCTCGTCACAGTCATTCAATACCGGAATCCTACTCGGAATACCACAGACAAGGTTAGACTTTTCGGATTCCCGGGATCCTACTCGGAATACCACAGACAAGGTTAGACTTTCCGGATCCCCATGAATGCCGCTATCTATCTAGCTTATACCACGAAGATTCTGTTGGGGAATCTAAGAGATATGCGCCCGGCCTAAGGTAGAACGGAAGTGGTTGTCAGTCACGCACGTTCATAAGTGAGAATGATGATGAGTGTCACGGATCATCACATTCATCAAAGTGTTGTGCAACGTATATCTTGGAATAAGAATAAAAGAGAATTGAATAGAAAGTAATAATAATTGTATTGAAACTTGAGGTACAGCAGAGCTCCACACCCTTAATCTATGGTGTGCAGAAACTCCACCGTTGAAAATACATAAGGGAAAGGTTCAGGCATGGCCGAATGGCCAGCCCCCTGAATGATCAAAAGACCGAATGATCAAAGACTAAACAGTCAAAAGATTAAACCGTCAAAAGATGCCTAATACAATAGTAAATTATCCTATTTATACTAGACTAGCTACTAGGGTTTACATGAGTAAGTAATTGATGCATAAATCCACTTCCGGGGTCCACTTGGTGTATGTTTGGGCTGAGCTTGATCTATCCACGAGCTGAGGCTTTTCTTGGAGTTGAACTCCAAGTTATAACATGTTTTGGGCGTTCAACTCCGGATCATGACGTGTTTCTGGCGTTTAACTCCAGACAGCAGCATGTACTTGATGTTCAACGCCAAGTTAAGTCATCAATTTCCGAATAAAGTATGAACTATTATATATTTCTGGAAAGCTCTGGATGTCTACTTTCTAACGCTGTTGAGAGCGCGCCATTTGGAGTTCTGTAGCTCCAGAAAATTCATTTCGAGTGCAGGGAGCTCAGATTCCAACAACATCAGCAGTCCTTTTTGTTAGCCTTTTTCAGAGTTTTGCTCAAGTCCCTCAATTTTAACCAGAAATTACCTGAAATCACAGAAAAACACACAAATTCATAGTAAAGTCTATAAATGTGAATTTAACATAAAAACTAATGAAAACATCCCTAAAAGTAGCTTGAACTTACTAAAAACTACCTAAAAACAATGCCAAAAAGCGTATAAATTATCCGCTCATCAACCATCATAGAATATACATATGATGCTCCATTTTGGAAACATGTCAGAAGGACACCTTTTGGTTAATTGCTTGTATCTTTCCCAAGTCTCATAGAGGGATTCACCTTCTTTCTGTCTGAAGGTTTGGACTTCCACTCTAAGCTTGCTCATCTTTTGAGGCGAAAAGAATTTGGTCAAGAAAGTAGTGACCAACTTATCCCAAGAGTTCAGGCTTTCTCTAGGTTGTGAGTCCAACCATGTCCTAGCTCTATATCTTATAGCAAAAGGGAAAAGCATAAGTCTGTAGACCTCGGGATCAACCCCATTGGTCTTAACAGTATCACAGATCTGCAAGAATTCAGATAAGAACCGATGAGAATCTTCCGATGGAAGTCTATGAAACTTGCAATTCTACTGCATTAGAGAAACTAATTGAGGCTTAAGCTCAAAGTTGTTTGCTTCAATGGCAGGAATTTGAGATGCTTTTTCCATAGATATTGGAAGTTGGTGCAGCATAGTCACCAAGCATCTTCCTTGCATCTCTGGCATTGCTGTTGGGTTTGGCTGCCATGTCTGCTTCTTTTTTGAAATTCTCTATAAGGTCCTGTCCGGAGTGTTGTGCTTTAGCTTCTCTTAGCTTCTTCTTCAGAGTCCTTTTAGGTTTAGGATCAACTTTAACAAGAATATTTTTATCCGTGTTTCTGCACATATGAAAAAGAAGAGAACAAAGGGAGTAGTGAAATCCTCTATGTCACAGTATAGAGATTCTTTGAGGTGTCAGAGGAAAAGAGGAATAGAAAGATGAGGTAGAGAGAGAATGAGAAGAATTTGAACACAGAAAGAGGGAGATGGTCCGAATTATGAGTAGAAGAGAAGTGTTAGTAAATAAATAGAAAGAGATGAGAGAGAGAGTGTGTGTGTTCGAAAATTAAAACTAAAAAGATTTAAAAAAAATATTTTAAAACTAAAAAGATTTTTAATTAAATGATTGTTTTAGTTTTAATTAAAAAGATTTTTGAAAAAGTGGTTAGTGATTTTTGAAAATTGGAAGTGGAAAAATGGTTAGGTAGTTTTGAAAAATATAAGAAATAGTAATTAGTTGAAAAATATTTGAAAATAATTTTGAAAAGATAAGAAGTTAGAAAAAAGATTTTGAAATCAAAATAAAAAAAGATATGATTGAAAAAGATTTGATTTTAAAAAGATATGATTGAAAATATATGATTGAAAAAGATTTGATTTTCAAAAAGATATGATTGAAAAGATATGATTGAAAAAGATTTAATTTTTAAAATTGATGACTTGACTAATAAGAAACTGAAAGATATGATTCTAGAATTTAAAGATTGATCCTTTCTTAACAAGAAAGTAACAAACTTGCAATTTGTTGAATCAAAACATTAATTGTTTGCAAGGATTTTTTAAAATATGAGATAAGATTTAGAAAAAGATTTTTGACAAATTAGTTTGAAAATTTTCAAAAACATAAAAACAAGTTGAAATATGAACATTTAAAATATGTTTGATGCAAAAAGTTATGAATTAAAACATGAAAAATTGAAAAAAAATCGAATTGGAAACAAAATTAGCTCCCTTGTGTCATCATAGCGTTAAACGCCCAGAATGCTATCTATTCTGGCGTTTAATGCCCACTTGATTGCCTTTTTGGGAGTTTAACACCCAGCCAGATACCCTGGTTGGCGTTAAACACCAGGAATCCTTCTTTACTGGGCATTTTTCTGAACGCCTAGAATGCTACTCATTCTGGCATTTAAAGCCCAGAATGATAGCTTTACTGGCGTTAAACGCCCAGAATGATAGCCATTCTGGCGTTTAACGCCCAAAGTGCCTCTTTACTGGCATTTTAACGCCAGTGAGCTCTTTTTCTCTGTGATTCTTCTGCTTTATGTTCTGAATCTTCATTTTTCTGTATTATTTACTTGAAAAGATATATATATTTTTGACTTTTTTGACTTTTTAATGAGGGGAGAGAAAAACACAAAATGACTCGAAACATAAGAATTTAAGATCAAACCAATAATGCATGCAAGAATACTTTGAATGTCAAGATGAACACTAAGAACACTTTGAAGATCATGATAAACATCGAGAACATATTTTTGAAAATTTATGAGAAAAGAAAGACATGCAAGACACCAAAGTTAGAATTTGACACTAGACTCAAACAGAAACACAATCTTTTTTGTTTTTTTATGATTTTAATAAATTTTTTTTGTATTTTTCGAAAATAAAAACAAAAAGCTCAAACATAAAATAAAATTACCCAATTTAAACAACAAGATGAACCGTCAGTTGTCCAAACTCGAACAATCCCCGGTAATGGCACCAAAATCTTGGTGCACGAAATTGTGATCACACTTTTCACAACAACGCACAACTAACCAGCAAGTGCACTGGGTCGTCCAAGTAATACCTTACGTGAGTAAGGGTCGATCCCATGGAGATTGACGGCTTGAAGCAAGCTATGGTCATCTTGTAAATCTCAGTTAGGCGGATTCAAATGGTTATGAGGTATTGATAATTAAAAGATAGATAAGACGGAAAATAACATAGAGATACTTATGTAATTCATTAGTGGGAATTTCAGATAAGCATTTGGAGATGCTTTGTTGCTTCTGAACCTCTGCTTCCCTATTGTCTTCATCCAATCAAGCATGCTCCCTTCCATGGCAAGCTGTATGATCCTCTCAGTGAAAATGGTCCGGCTACGGTCTCTGTACGGCTAATCAACTGTCAAATTTCTCGCCTCAGATGAAAAATACCAGCCACGGCTATTGCAGAGCTAATCATCTGTCGGTTCTCACTTGTGTCGGAATAAGATCCATTGATCCTTTTGCACACTGCCACTATGCCCAATGATGACTGCGCATCATGTACCCTTTTTCTTATCTAAAAAAACCATAAAAAGAGCATAATCTCATTAAATCAATGCAATTTCATGACCCAAATGATATATATTATGGTACATTGCTTTGAAATGGGTTTGTGCTAACTTTTAGGTGAAAAGAGCAATAAAAAGGAGGAAAAACACAATGGGCGTGCCACTTGGAATGTGGGCGTGGCACGCCAAGCTTTTGAAGCCTATTCTCATCAATGGGCATGCCACTTGGTGCTCTGGGCATGGCACGTCAGGCCAGCATTCTAGCAAAGGAGATTGAAGAATTCAACATGGGCGTTGATGAGCGGATAATTTATACGCTTTTTGGCATTGTTTTTAGGTAGTTTTTAGTAAGATCAAGCTACTTTTAGGGATGTTTTCATTAGTTTTTATGTTAAATTCACATTTCTGGACTTTACTATGAGTTTTTGTGTTTTTCTGTGATTTCAGGTAATTTCTGGCTGAAATTGAGGGACTTGAGCAAAACTCTGAAAAAGGCTGACAAAAGGACTGCTGATGCTGTTGGAATCTGACCTCCCTGCACTCAAAATAGATTTTCTGGAGCTACAGAACTCCAAATGGCGCGCTCTTAACGGCGTTGGAAAGTAGACATCCAGGGCTTTCCAGCAATATATAATAGTCCATACTTTATTCGGAAATTGACGACGTAACTTGGCGTTGAACGCCAAGTACATGCTGCTGTCTGGAGTTAAACGCCAGAAAAACGTCATGATCCGGAGTTGAACGCCCAAAACACGTCATAACTCAGAGTTCAACTCCAAGAGAAGCCTCAACTCGTGGATAGATCAAGCTCAGCCCAAACATACACCAAGTGGGCCCCGGAAGTGGATTTATGCATCAATTACTTACTCATGTAAACCCTAGGAGCTAGTTTATTATAAATAGAACATTTAACTAGTGTATTAGTCATCTCTTGACCATTCGGTCTTTTGATCACTTTGGGGGCTGGCCATTTGGCCATGCCTGAACCTTTTACTTATGTATTTTCAACGGTGGAGTTTCTGCACACCATAGATTAAGGGTGTGGAGCTCTGCTGCACCTCAAGTATTAATGCAATTCTATTTTCTTCCATTCAATTCAACTTGTTCTTATTCCAAGATATTCATTCGCACCCAAGAACATGATGAATGTGATGATTATGTGACGCTCATCATCATTCTCACCTATGAACGCGCGTGATTGACAACCACCTTCGTTCTACATGCAACCGAGCTTGAATGTGTATCTCTTAGATTCCCCAACAGAATCTTTGTGGTATAAGCTAGATAGATGGCGGCATTTATGAGGATCCGGAAAGTCTCACCTTGTCTGTGGTATTCCGAGTAGGATCCTGGGAATCCGGAAAGTCTAACCTTGTCTGTGGTATTCTGAGTAGGATTCCGGTAATGAATGACTGTGACGTGCTTCAGACTCGCAAGTGCTGGGCGTTAGTGACAGACGCTAAAGAATCAAGGGATTCTATTCCAGTAGGAGCGGGAACCAACCAGTGATTAGCCGTGCTGTGACAGAGCGCGTGAGCGTAGTTTTCATTGCGAGGATGGGATGTAGCCTTCGGCCAGTGTGATGCCTCCAGACGATTAGCCATGCGAGTGACAGCCGCAGAGGACCATTTTCCAGAGAGGATATAAAGTAGCCATCGTCGAACGGTGAACCCCTATACACAGCTTTCCATGGAAAGGAGTAAGAAGGATTGAGTTGAAGCAGTAGGAAAGTAGGCGTTCTTGAGCCATACAGTATCTCCATTCGCTTATCTGAAATTCCCACCAATGAATCTGCATAAGTATCCCTTTTATTATTTCTATTTTCTTATTTCTATTTTTGAAACCATAAACAAATTTAATCTGCCTAACTGAGATTTACAAGGTGACCATAGCTTGCTTCATACCAACAATCTATGTGGGATCGACCCTTACTCACGTAAGGTTTATTACTTGGACGACCCAGTACACTTGCTGGTTAGTTGAACGGAGTTGTGAATTCAACTGGTGCCATAATAATGATTTCATACAAATACAAAGAACATGGATCACAATTTCGTCCACCAAGTTTTTGGCGCCGTTGCCGGGGATTGTTCCAGTATGGACAACTGACGGTTCATCTTGTTGCTCAGATTAGGTAATTTTCTTTTCAAAAATCTTTTTCAAAATTTATCTTTTTATTTTTCGTTTTTCCAATAATGTTTTTCGAAAAAAATAATAAAAATCCAAAAAAATTAGAAAATCATAAAAATCAAAAAAATATTTTGTGTTCTTGTTTGAGTCTTGAGTCAATTTTTAAGTTTGGTGCCAATTGCATGCTTTAAAAATCTTTTCTTGCATTTTTCGAAAAAATTCATGCATTCATAGTGTTCTTCATGATCTTCAAGTTGTTCTTGATAAGTCCTCTTGTTTGATCTTGATGATTTCTTGTTTTGTGTCTTATGTTGTTTTTCATGTGCATCTTGGCATTCATATTTTCCATGCATTAAAGATTTCTAAGTTTGGTGTCTTGCATGTTTTCTTTGCATTAAAAATTTTTCAAAAATATGTTCTTGATGTTCATCATGATCTTCAAAGTGTTCTTGGTGTTCATCTTGACATTCATAGCATTCTTGCATGCATTCATTGTTTTGATCTAAAAATTTCATGCATTGAGTATTTTTGTTGTTTTTCTCTCTCATCATTAAAAATTCAAAAATCAAAAAAATATCTTTTCCTTATTTCCCTCCAAATTTTCGAAATTTTGGGTAGACTTGGTCAAAAATTTTCAAAATTTGTTGTTTCTTACAAGTCAAGTCAAAATTTCAATTTTAAAAATCTTATCTTTTCAAAATCTTTTTCAAAAATCATATCTTTTTCATTTTTTTTCTATTTTTCGAAAATTTCAAAAACATTTTTCAAATTATTTTCAAAATCTTTTCCTTATCTTTACATCATATTTTCGAAAATTCACTAATAATTAATGTGATTGGTTCAAAAATTTGAAGTTTGTTACTTTCTTGTTAAGAAAGGTTCAATCTTTAAGTTCTAGAATCTTATCTTGTAGTTTCTTGTTAGTGAAGTAAATAATTTCAAAATTTTTGAATTAAATCTTTTTATCTTTTACTATATCTTTTTCAAAAATTTTTATCTTTTTCAAAATTTGTTTTCAAAATATCTTATCTAACTTCTTATCTTCTTATCTTTTTGAAATTTGATTTCAAATCTTTTCCAATCAACTAACTAACTTTTTGTTTGTTTCTTATCTTTTTCAAAACCACCTAACTACTTTTCCCTCTTCAATTTTCGAAAATACCTCTCTCTTTTTCAAAAAATTATTTTTAATTAATTAATTGCTTTAAATTTTAATTTCAATTATGTTTTATCTTTAATTTTCGAAAATTACTAACCCCTTTTTCAAAATTATTTTCGAAATCTCCCTTCTCTTTCCTTCCTCTATTTAATTATTTAATTACTAACACTTCTCTTCATCCAAAAATCCGAATCTCCCTCTTCATTCATCTACCCCTTTCTTCTTCTACTAACACAAAGGAATCTCTATACTGTGACATAGAGGATTCCTCTTTCTTTTCTTGTTTTCTTCTCTTTCATATGAGCCGAAACAAGGATAAAGGCACTCTTGTTGAAATTGATCCAGAACCTGAAAGGACTCTGAAGAGAAAATTAAGAGAAGCTAAATTACAACAATCCAGAAACAACCTTTCAGAAATTTTCGAACAAGAGAAGGAGATGGCAGCCGAAAATAATAATAATGCAAGGAGAATGCTTGGTGACTTCACAAAGCCAACGTCCAAATTTGATGGAAGAAGCATCTCCATTCCTGCCATTGGAGCCAATAACTTTGAGCTGAAACCTCAGCTAGTTGCTTTAATGCAACAAAACTGCAAGTTTTATGGACTTCCATCTGAAGATCCCTATCAGTTCTTAACTGAGTTCTTGCAGATCTGTGAGACTGTAAAGACGAATGGAGTTGATCCTAAAGTCTACAGACTTATGCTTTTCCCTTTTGCTGTAAGAGACAGAGCTAGAATATGGTTGGATTCACAACCCAAGGATAGCCTGGACTCCTGGGATAAGCTGGTCACTGCCTTCTTGGATAAATTCTTTCCTCCTCAAAAGCTGAGCAAGCTGAGAGTGGATGTACAAACCTTCAAACAAAAAGATGGTGAATCCCTCTATGAAGCTTGGGAAAGATACAAGCAGCTGACCAAAAGATGTCCATCTGACATGTTTTCAGAATGGACCATATTAGATATATTCTATTATGGCCTCTCTGAATTTTCGAAAATGTCATTGGACCATTCTGCAGGTGGATCTATTCACCTGAAGAAAATGCCTGAAGAGGCTCAAGAACTCATTGACATGGTTGCAAACAACCAATTCATGTACACTTCTGAGAGGAATTCCGTGAATAATGGGATACCTCAGAAGAAGGGAGTTCTTGAAATTGATGCTCTGAATGCCATATTGGCTCAGAACAAAGTGTTGACTCAACAGGTCAACATGATCTCTCAAAATCTGAATGGATGGCAACATACATCCAACAGTACTAGAGAGGCAGCTTCTAAAGAAGCTTATGATTCTGAGAACCCTGCCATGGCAGAGGTTAATTACATGGGTGAACCTTATGGTAACACCTATAACTCATCATGGAGAAATCATCCAAATTTCTCATGGAAGGATCAACAAAAGCCTCAACAAGGCTTCAACAATGGTGGACGCAATAGGCTGGGCAATAGTAAGCCATATCCATCATCTTCTCAGCAACAGACAGAGAATTCTGAACAAAACACTTCTAATTTAGCCAACATAGTCTCTAATCTGTCAAAGGCCACTTTCAGTTTCATGAATGAAACAAGATCCTCCATTAGAAATTTGGAGGCACAAGTAGGCCAGCTGAGTAAGAAAGTCATTGAAACTCCTCCCAGTATTCTCCCAAGTAATACAGAAGAGAACCCAAAAGGAGAGTGCAAGGCCATTGATATACTCAACATGGCCGAATGCACAAGGGAGGAGGAGGACGAAAATCCTAGTGAGAAAGACCTCCTGGGACGTCCCTCAAGCAAGAAGGAGTTTCCTATTAAGGATCCAAAGGAATCTGAGGCTCATATAGAGACCATAGAGATTCCATTAAACCTTCTTCTGCCATTCATGAGCTCTGAAGACTATTCTTCCTCTGAAGAGGATGAAGATGTGACTGGAGAGCAAGTTGCTCAATACTTAGGAGCTATCATGAAGCTGAATGCCAAGTTGTTTGGTAATGAAACTTGGGAAAGTGAACCTCCCTTGCTCATTAGTGAACTGGATTCTTGGATTCAGAAAACTCTACCTCAAAAGAAACAAGATCCTGGCAAGTTCCTAATACCTTGTACCATAGGCACCATGAACTTTGCAAAAGCTCTGTGTGATCTGGGGTCAGGGATAAATCTTATGCCACTCTCTGTAATGGAGAAGCTGGGGATCATTGAGGTACAACCTGCCTTGTTCTCATTACAATTGGCAGACAAGTCATTGAGACAAGCTTATGGATTAGTAAAGGACGTGCTAGTAAAGGTTGAAGGCCTTTACATCCCTGCTGATTTCATAATCTTAGACACTAGGAAGGAAGAAGATGATTGCATCATCCTTGGAAGACCCTTCCTAGCCACAGCAGGAGCTGTGATAGATGTCAACAGAGGTGAATTAGTCCTTCAATTGAATGGGGACTACCTTGTGTTTAAGGCACATGGTCATCCCTCTGTGACAAAAGAGAGTAAGCATGAAGAGCTTCTCTCAGTTCAGGGTCAAGAAGAGCCCCCACAGTCAAACTCTAAGTTTGGTGTTGGGAGGCCACAACCAAACTCTAAGTTTGGTGTTGGGACTATACAACATTGACTTGATCACCTTGTGGCTCCATGAGAGCCACTGTCAAGCTATTGACATTAAAGAAGCGCTTGTTGGGAGGCAACCCAATTTTATTTATCTAATTTCTATTTTATACTATGTTTTTGTTATTTTGTGTTTTATTAGGTACATGATCATGAGGAGTCACGAAAAAATCATAAAAATTAAAAACAGAATCAAAAACAGCAGAAGAAAAAATTTTCACCCTAGAGGATGCACAGGCTGGCGTTCAACGCCAGTAAGGTGCATCTGGCCGGCGTTCAACGCCAGAACAGAGCACCATTCTGGCACTGAAAGCCAGAAACAAGCAACATCCTGGCGCTGAACGCCAGGAATGTGCCCAGAGAGGAAAAACTGGCGCTGAACGCCAGTAACAAGCATGAAACTGGCGTTCAACGCTAGAAACATGCTTTACATGGGCGTTGAATGCCCAGAACGTGCACCAATAGGCGTCTAAACGCCAGAATGGTGCACCAAGGCATTTTACATGCCTATTTGGTGCAAGGATGGAATTCCTTGACACCTCAGGACCTGTGGACCCCACAGGATCACCTCAGAATCTGTGGACCCCACAGGATCTCCACCTAACATATTCCCACCTTACCTTTTAATCCTAATCACACTCTCCTATTCCCCATGTCACACTTCCCAACAACTTTCACCAATCACCTCAATTCCTCTTCCCAATTACCCCCTTCACCACTCACATCCTTCCCCTCTTCCCCATGAACCCCACCTACCTTCAAAAATTCAAAACCATTTTCCCATCCATTCCCACCCAAATTGGCCGAAACTAAACCCCCCCTCTCCCTATAAATACCCTTCCATTCTACTTCATTTTCACACAACACAACCCCTTCTTCTTCACTTGGCCGAACCTTCACCTCTCCCTCTCTACCATCTTTTCTTCTTCTTCTTCTTCTCCTCTTTCTTTTTTGCTCGAGGGCGAGCAATATTTTAAGTTTGGTGTGGTAAAAGCATAAGCTTTTTTGTTTTTCCATTACCAATGGCACCTAAGGCCGGAGTATCCTCTAGAAAAGGAAAAGGGAAGACAAAAGCTTCCATCTCCGAGTCATGGGAGATGGAAAGATTCATCTCCAAGAGCCATCAAGACCACTTCTATGATGTTGTGGCAAAGAAGAAGGTGATCCCTGAGGTCCCTTTCAAGCTCAAAAAGAATGAGTATCCGGAGATCCGACATGAAATCCAAAGAAGAGGTTGGGAAGTCCTAGCCAACCCCATGCAACAAGTCGGAATCTTAATGGTTCAAGAATTCTATGCCAATGCATGGATCACTAGGAACCATGATCAAAGTATGAACCCGAATCCAAAGAATTATCTCACAATGGTTCGGGGGAAATACTTAGATTTTAGCCCGGAAAATGTGAGGTTGGCGTTTCACTTGCCCATGATGCAAGGAGATGAACGCCCCTACACTAGAAGGGTCAACTTTAATCAAAGGTTGGACCAAGTCCTTATGGACATATGTGTGGAAGGAGCTCAGTGGAAGAGAGACTCCAAAGGCAAGCCAGTCCAACTAAGAAGACTGGACCTCAAGCTTGTAGCTAGAGGATGGTTGGAGTTCATTCAACGCTCCATCATTCCTACTAGCAACCGATCTGAAGTTACTGTGGATCGGGCCATCATGATTCATAGCATCATGATTGGAGAGGAAGTAGAAGTTCATGAGGTCATCTCCAATGAAGTCTACAAAATAGCCGACAAGTCCTCACCTATGGCACGGCTAGCTTTCCCTCACCTTATTTGCCATCTATGTTACTCAGCTGGAGTCATCATAGAAGGAGATACCCTCATTGAAGAGGATAAGCCCATCACCAAGAAGAGGATGGAGCAAGCAAGAGAAGCCCCTCACGGTTCTCAAGAGATGCATGAGGAAGCTCATCATCAAGAAATCCCTGAGATGCCTCAAGGGATGCACTTTCCTCCCAACAACTATTGGGAGCAACTCAACACCTCCTTAGAAGATTTAAGCCACAATGTGGAACAATTAAGGGTGGAACATCATGAGCACTCCATCATTCTCCAAGAAATAAGGGAAGATCAAAGAGCAATGAGGGAGGAGCAACAAAGGCAAGGAAGGGACATAGACGAGCTTAAGAACAGCATTGGTCCTTCAAGAAGAAGACGCCACTAAGGTGGACTCATTCCTTGTTCTTATTTCTTTCTGCTTTTCGGTTTTTAATATTGTGTTCATCTATGTTTTGTGTCTTTATTTCATGATCATTAGTATGTAACCATGCCTTAAAGCTATGAATAAATTCCATTAATCCTTCACCTCTCTTAAAAGAAAAATGTTTTAATTCAAAAGAACAAGAAGTACATGAATTTCGAATTTATCCTTGAATTTAATTTAATTATATTGATGTGGTGACAATACTTTTTGTTTTCTGAATGAATGCTTGAACAGTGCATATTTTTGATCTTGTTGTTTATGAATGTTAAAATTGTTGGCTATTGAAAGAATGATGAACAAAGAGAAATGTTATTGATGATCTGAAAAATCATGAAATTGATTCTTGAAACAAAAAAAAAATGGCGAAAAAAAAATAGAAAAGAAAAAGAAGGAGCAGTAGAAAAAGCCAATAGCCCTTAAAACCAAAAGGCAAGGGTAAAAAGGATCCAAGGCTTTGAGCATCAATGGATAGGAGGGCCCAAGGAAATTAAATCCAGTCCTAAGCGGCTAAATCAAGCTGTCCCTAACCATGTGCTTGTGTCATGAAGGTCCAAGTGAAAAGCTTGAGATTGAGTGGTTAAAGTCATGATCCAAAGCAAAAGAGTGTGCTTAAGAGCTCTGGACACCACTAACTGGGGACTCTAGCAAAGCTGAGTCACAATCTGAAAAGGTTCACCCAGTTATGTGTTTGTGGCATTTATGTATCTGGTGGTAATACTGGAAAACAAAGTGCTTAGGGCCACGGCCAAGACTCATAAGTAGCTGTGTTCAAGAATCAACATGCTTAACTAGGAAAGTCAATAACACTATCCGAAATTCTAAGTTCCTAGAGAAGCCAATCATTCTAAACTTCAAAGGAAAAAGTGAGATGCCAAAACTGTTCAGAAGCAAAAAGCTACAAATCCCGCTCATCTAATTATAATTAATATTCATTAATATTTTGGAATTTATAGTATATTTTCTTCTTTTTATCCTATTTGATTTTCAGTTGCTTGGGGACAAGCAACAATTTAAGTTTGGTGTTGTGATGAGCGGATAATTTATACGCTTTTTGGCATTGTTTTTAGGTAGTTTTTAGTAAGATCAAGCTACTTTTAGGGATGTTTTCATTAATTTTTATGTTAAATTCACATTTCTGGACTTTACTATGAGTTTGTGTGTTTTTCTGTGATTTCAGGTAATTTCTGGCTGAAATTGAGGGACTTGAGCAAAACTCTGAAAAAGGCTGACAAAAGGACTGCTGATGCTGTTGGAATCTGACCTCCCTACACTCAAAATGAATTTTCTGGAGCTACAGAACTCCAAATGGCGCGCTCTCAACGGCGTTGGAAAGTAGACATCCAGGGCTTTCCAGAAATATATAATAATCCATACTTTATTCGGAAATTGACGACGTAACTTGGCGTTGAACGCCAAGTACATGCTGCTATCTAGAGTTAAACGCCAGAAAAACGTCATGATCCGGAGTTGAACGCCCAAAACACGTCATAACTCAGAGTTCAACTCCAAGAGAATTCTCAGCTCGTGGATAGATCAAGCTCAGCCCAAACATACACCAAGTGGGCCCCAGAAGTGGATTTATGCATCAATTACTTACTCATGTAAACCCTAGGAGCTAGTTTATTATAAATAGAACATTTAACTAGTGTATTAGTCATCTCTTGACCATTCGGTCTTTTGATCACTTTGGGGGCTGGCCATTTGGCCATGCCTGAACCTTTTACTTATGCATTTTCAACGGTGGAGTTTCTGCACACCATAGATTAAGGGTGTGGAGCTCTGCTGCACCTCAAGTATTAATGCAATTCTATTTTCTTCCATTCAATTAAACATGTTCTTATTCCAAGATATTCATTCGCACCCAAGAACATGATGAATGTGAAGATTATGTGACGCTCATCATCATTCTCACCTATGAACGCGCGTGATTGACAACCACCTTCGTTCTACATGCAACCGAGCTTGAATGTGTATCTCTTAGATTCCCCAACAGAATCTTTGTGGTATAAGCTAGATAGATGGCGGCATTTATGAGGATCCGGAAAGTCTCACCTTGTCTGTGGTATTCCGAGTAGGATCTTGGGAATCCGGAAAGTCTAACCTTGTCTGTGGTATTCCGAGTAGGATTCCGGTAATGAATGACTGTGACGTGTTTCAGACTCGCAAGTGCTGGGCGTTAGTGACAGACGCAAAAGAATCAAGGGATTCTATTCCAGTAGGAGCGGGAACCAACCAGTGATTAGCCGTGCTGTGACAGAACGCGTGAGCGTAGTTTTCACTGCGAGGATGGGATGTAGCCTTCGGCCAGTGTGATGCCTCCAGACGATTAGCCATGCGAGTGACAGCCGCAGAGGACCATTTTCCAGAGAGGATACAAAGTAGCCATCGTCGAACGGTGAACCCCTATACACAGCTTGCCATGGAAAGGAGTAAGAAGGATTGAGTTGAAGCAGTAGGAAAGTAGGCGTTCTTGAGCCATACAGTATCTCCATTCGCTTATCTGAAATTCCCACCAATGAATCTGCATAAGTATCCCTTTTATTATTTCTATTTTCGAAACCATAAACAAATTTAATCTGCCTAACTGAGATTTACAAGGTGACCATAGCTTGCTTCATACCAACAATCTCTGTGGGATCGACCCTTACTCACGTAAGGTTTATTACTTGGACGACCCAGTACACTTGCTGGTTAGTTGAACGGAGTTGTGAATTCAACTGGTGCCATAATAATGATTTCATACAAATACAAAGAACATGGATCACAATTTCGTCCACCAGGCGTGCCACTTGATGTCGAAGGCATGGCACGCCAACCTCAATTGTGACTTGGGCGTGCCACTTAGTGCTATGGGCGTGGCACGCCAAGTTTGTGAAGCCAAGATCCCAAAGAGGACGTGGCACTTGGTGCTATGGGCGTGGCACGCCAGGCTTAAGTTCCAGAGGAGTTATTTTGAGCCCCACTATGGGCGTGGCACGCCAGGGCATATGCCAGCCTGACCTCCTCTCATTCAAATGAAGATATCTTGAGCCATACAACTCCAAATGAAGTAATTCTAGTGCCATTAGAACGTCGACATCCAGAGCTTTTCAACCATATATAAAACTTTATAATGGACACTGGAATTGAGTAAGATATTGACTCCGAAATCACAAGGAGAAAAACACGTCACTGCAGAGTTACCAACCTGACCTCTTCATCTTCAAACGCACATAACTTGAGTTGTAGAGATCTAAATGAGGTGATCTTGGTGGCGTTGGAAAGCTGACATTAGGAGCTTTTCAGCGATATATAACACTTTATGGTAGACTGACGTTAGAATTTTCGCTAGTAAAGAATTTATAAAAATATAGTCGCATTGTGAGTATAGATTCTAAACCAACAGAAAATCCCTTCGTACAAACGTTTTGGTTGTCACAAGTAACAAACCCCTGATAAAATTGATAACCGAAGTATTTAAACCTCGGGTCGTCTTCTCAAGAAATTGCGGGAAAGTATGATTTATTATTGGTTATGGAAAAATAGTGTTTGGGTTTGAAAAAGATTTTTAGCAAGAGAAATAGATTGTAAGAATTAATAAATTAATAACTAGTAAAACTCTTGGTAAGGTATGAAAACTGGAAGTCCTATCTCAGTTGTCCTTATCAATTGTGATGAGAATTGGATTTTCCCCCCACTTAGTTAACCTTTACTAAAGCAAAGAAAAGTCAAGTGGACTAATTAGTTTGATCCTCAACTCCTAGTCAATCCCTGTGGGAAGACTAGCTTTAGAGTGATCTAGATCAATTAGAATCTGCCAATTTCAACCACTGCTGAGTTTGACAACTCAAGAGTTACCAATTAATCAACCAAAGCCAAAAGGGAATAAAATCTACTTGAATGAAAGTAATTTGGATAGAGCCCAAGCATCAATAACACAAATTAGAGAAAACAATCATAAGTCTGAAATACCTCAAATTATATTAATTAAGAAAATCCTAACATGAAAAGTTCATAAGCCAAATAGGCAACATAAGTAATATAAGCATTAAAGCATCTGGAAGTAAAAGAAAAATATAAAGTAAAAGGAATATTGAACCTAATGAAGAGTCGAAATCCTAAATCCTTTAAGAGGAATCCTAATCCTAAATCCTAAGAGAGAGGAGAGAACCTCTCTCTCTAAAAACTACATCTAAAACCTAAAATTGAATTATGATCTGATATGAATTCCTTCTTTGAGTCTCTGCATGTTTCCTAACTTTAATCTGTGTTTCTGGGCCAAAAACTGGGTTGAAAGGCGGCCCAGAATCTCTGCCAGCGACTTTTGTAATTCTGTAGATCGCGCCACGTCACGCGTCCGTGTCGTCCACGCGATCGCATCACTCAGCGTTTTTCGTACCACGTGTGCGCGTCGTCCATGCATTCGCGTTGTTCGTTCAGCTTCCAATCCGCGCGGTCGCGTCAGGCACACGATCGCGTCCTTCTGATTTCTTCCATTTTGCGCGGTCGCATGAGCCATGCGACCGCGTGACTTCTCGCTGGTCATCTCCTCAATTCCTTGTGTTCCTTCCATTTTTGCACGCTTGCTCTTTATTCTCTAAGCCATTCCTGCCCTATGAAGCCTGAAACACTCAACACACAGATCAAGGCATCGAATGGTAATAAGAGAGGATTAAAATTAGCTAAATTAAGACCAAAGAAGCATGTTTTCAATCATAGAACTAAACTAGGAAGGAATTGTAAAATCATGCAAATCCTATGAATAAGTGGGAGAAAAGCTTGATAAAACCACTCAATTAAAAACAATATAAACCATAAAATAGTGGTTTATCAACCTCCCCACACTTAATCATTAGCATGTCCTCATGCTAAACTCAAGGAGAGAAAATAAATGAGTAGAGAAAAGCAGGACTCATGCAATGCAACCTATGAATGTGAATGCAAATACATGCTAAAATAACTCTACCTACTTGGTGAAAAAGTAAATAAATCCTTCAAGAATAAATATGAACTGGATTTCTCTAATTCAAATCACAAAATACAATACAAATAACTTGCAAGAAGAAGATAGCTCATGAAAGCAGGGAACATAGAATTAAGCGTTGAACCCTTACTGGTAGTGTATATCATTCTAACTCTCAAGTGTCTAGGGTTAATTCTCTCAATTCTCTACTAATCTTGCTTTCTATAGCTTGCTCTTCATCTAACAATCAACAAAAATTTAATGCACCAATACACAAATCAAGAGGTCTTTTAAGGGTTGTAATGGGGTTAGGGTCAAGGTAGGATTGTATTTGGCCAAGTGGACTAAAATCTGAATCCTTAATTAACATAAACTTTCCACCTAACTTAAGACAATCCATTTAATTAAAATACAAAATCTAACTTCCCATTAACTGTATTTTCCATATATTCATGCATCCTAAATTTGAGTTTAGTACATATGCATTGATACCAACACTTACTTTGGGGCATTTTGTCCCCTTTTATTATTTGCTCTTTTTCTTTTCTTTTTCAATTTTTTTTATTTTTCTCTTCTTTTTTTTATTATTTTTCTTTTATTTTTCTCAATGCATATGATTAAAGTATTGAATGCAATAATATGTGCTCAACTATTATTTTGCACATTTTCACTAAAATATACAACACCCAATTACTCAAACCAAATATTTTCAAATCCAACTTCCCCACACTTAAATCATGAGCACTTTTACTAGTCTAAGCTAATCAAGGATTCAAATTAAGGACATTATTGTTTTTCGCTTAGAGTTAGTAATAATCTAAAGTAAAGAACAAATGGGTAAAATAGGCTCAAATTGGTTTGCAAAGGATAATAGAAGGGTAAGGCCATATAGGTATGTAAGCTTAGTGAAACAAGGCCTCAATCATATAAGTGCATGCATACATCAAACAGTGGAAATATAGAATTAAGCAAGACAAAGATCACAATTTTAGAGAGAAAAACACACAAAAATAAAATATATTGGTTGATAAAATGCAACCAATCAAATAGTCTCAAAATCTCAATGGTTTTGTGTGTTCGAGCTCTAAACTATGTTCCAATATAATATTTCTTCAAACAAGTTTTTCAAAAAGTTTAATTCAAATTAGTGAAATGCTATAAAAATTTTCTTGAAAAAGAAAATGTTACTTCAACCAAGTGGTAAAATATGTACAAAATCAAGAAAATATGCAATCAAATATGCAAAAGCAACAACGAAAAATAAAAATTGGTGTTGAGAAGGGACTAACTTACCCGTGGAGATCGGTATCGACCTCTCCACACTTAAAGATTACACCGTTCTCGGTGCATGCAACGATGTGCAGGTGGGCGGGGGTTGTGGTTCCTCAGCCGGTGCTCGTTCTGGAGTCTTTCTTTTTACCCTTCCTGGTGGCCATCCTGAAAAGGGAGAAGAGAAAGGGACATGAAGTCAAAGGTATAGAGCAAGGGAGAGGGAAGTACAAGTAATAATCATGCCAAAATAATGAAGAATGTCGTTAACACATGGTCGCGACTCCATGAAATTAGGACAACAATGGAAACAGGGCATGATAAATTGAGGCAATTAAAAGCAAGATGTTTATTGGCATGCTGGCAAAGGCATGAGTAGCGTAAATCAAGCATTAAAAGCCTTAGTGTATTATTAGTCGTGAGAAACTAACAATAACATTTGTATTGACAATTATATTTAATTAATAAAATAATGAAAAGGGTTTTGTGAAAAACATGCATTAGAGTAGAAGGATAGAATAATTAAGAATGCACAATGCCATACGGGCTTTTTCACAAACACAAAGCATGCATATTAAATAAGGTATGGAAAGTATTAAATTGAACATGCAAGCACCCCTAAAAAAATAATATATAATTGTCAAGCAATTTCTTAACAATTCACAAGCAAAATAATAACCCAAATAAATTTCCAAGACCAATTAAAAGAAAAAATAAAGAAAAAGAAAGGAAGGAAGAAAGAAATAAGAAGGGAAAGAAAAGATTTAGATTTGGGAAAGAAAAGATAAGATTTTTGGCTGATTTGGATAAGCTGTGCGGCGTAGGCGACGCGAAAGCGTGTGTGACGCGGTCGCATGGGTGGCGCTATTGTCAAGTGACACGGCCGTGTGGGGGCACGCGATCGCGTGAGTGAATTCGTGCTACTAGCGCGAGGGCAGCTGGGCGCTCGTGCAACTTTCTGTTTGAAACTCATTTTGCCAAAATATTGGGTGACGCGGTCACGTGGAGGACGCGATCGCGTGATAGGCCATATTATAGGGATTGACGTGGACGTGTGGGGTACGCGTTCGCGTGGTAGGGCTTGTGCTGCTAGCACGAGTCCAGCCCAATTCCAGCTCAACTTTCGGCCATACACCCTTTTGACGTCGAATTTGAGGCACGCGTTCGTGTGGGTGACGCGGACGCGTGGGAGGTGTTTTTCCTACATCACGCGGACGCGTCAGCGACGCGGTCGCGTGGATCAATTTGTGCCAAGGGCACGCCTCCAGCCACGCTCTCGCGTGACTCTCTGTTCAATTTTGTTTTCTTCCCAACGCACCTATGACGCGGACGCGTCGGCGATATGGTCGCATCGTGTGCGAAATAAATTTTTTTATTTTATAATGCAGTATGCAGAATGCAATGCTTAATATGAATGCTATGCATGATTCCAGGTTCAATCAAAACTCAAAAACAGACTAAAATTAAAACAGAAAAAAGAACGATTATACCATGGTGGGTTGTCTCCCACCTAGCACTTTTAGTTATAGTCTTTAAGTTGGACATTTGGCGAGCTCTTTGTCATGGCGGCTTGTGCTTGAACTCATCTTGAAACTTCCACCAATGCTTGGTCTTCCAATAAGCTCTATCCATACTAAGTAAATTCCTCAAGCTTTGATGGAGTTCTTCACAAGCTTTGAGCTCCCAAAGTTGATCCTCACATATTCCCGGATCCCAAATCTTATTTCTACACCCGTCTTCAAGTTGAGCAATATTATTCCATTCGGGTGGCAAGCAATCTGAATTCTCACTAAAGTGGCCAAACAACTTCCTAGACCCATTCAGTTGAGCTCTACACCAACCTTTGCCTTTAAACTTAAAGCTTCCAATCATAATGAACCTTGCAGGACAATTCTTACCACTGACCATCTTCCTCTTACTCTTAATGCCACAAAGAGCTCTAAGTTGACCATCCGTCTCCAGTAGCCCATATTCAAGTGGAATTAGAAAGCTAAGGGATATGAATTTTACCCACTTGAATATTGTGAAGGATGATGGCAACTTAGGGGGAGGGGTTTCTAATGAACTTGCAAGCTCCACTCCTTTGTGTTCTTCTTTGACAACTACCACCTCTTTGCAAGCTTCTTCAATATCAACCTTAGGGGAATGAATTTTACCCACTTGAATATTGTGAAGGATGATGGCAACTTAGGGGAGGGGTTTCTAATGAACTTGCAAGCTCCACTCCTTTGTGTTCTTCTTTGACAACTACCACCTCTTTGCAAGCTTCTTCAATATCAACCTCTTCCTCTTGGTAGCTTTCTTCCAATTCAATCTCTTCTTCATTGCTCACCAAGGGCATGGGAGGCTTTGCTTCTGCTTCTTTAGTTTCCATCTCTTGATCAACTTCTTCCAAGTCTTCAACCATGACATGCCTTGGAGGTTGTACACCCTTCTCAACATTAATTTCAAACATCTTGGAAGAAGGCTTTATGAATGGACTTTCTAATAGAGGTTCAGCATCTCCTAAGTCTTCAACCACTTCTTCTTCTTTAATAATTCAGGCTTCCTCTACTTGTTCCAGTACAAATTCATGCTCCTTGCTGTCCACCGGAGTTTCTAATGTCTCCTTCATGCTACGTTCTTCATTAGATTATCCATATGAAGCCATGGGGATTCCTTGAGTGTCCGAACATCGAGAAGCTAATTGATTTATCGCTTGATTCAATTGATGAAGGGTTGCGTGAAATTGATCCACTGTTTCCTTGAGACGATCCGTTGATTCTTGTTGCGCTCGGCTATCATAAGTAGGATCATAGTGCTCTTGGATTGATGGATATGGAGATGGTGTATATTGAGGTGATGGTTCTTGGGAGTAATTGGGGCGGAATTGGGGTGGTTCTATATATGGTTTATACGGTTCATAGAGTGGTTGGTATGGTGGATATGTGTTAGGGTCATATGGAGGTGAATGGCAAAAAGGGTCTTGTGAGTATGGTGGTCCAAAGTCATGTTGAGGAGAGGGTTCATAAGCATATGGTGGTGGTTGTTGATAGTCCATTGGAGGTGGTTGTTGCCATGAGGGTTGATTAAATCCTTGTGGCTCCTCCCATCTTTGATTGTTCCAACTGTAATGTCTGTTCTCATTGTAATTTCCTCTTCCTGCAACATAATTGTAACCAGACTCATAGCCAAAGGGGTGAGAGTTCATGGTAGTAGGAGAAAATAAAAACAAAAACTAACAAAAAGAAAATATTTTGAAAAGATATGATTTTTGAAAAAATTTAAGATAATTTTAAAATCAAAATCTGAAAAAAAAAATTTTTCTTGAAAAATATTTACAATAACCAATAATAATGCACACGTTTGCAATTCTCCGGCAACGGCGCCATTTTGACGTTAGGATTTTTGCTAGTAAAGAATTTATAAAAATATAGTCGCGTTGTGAGTATAGATTCTAAACCAACAGAAAATTCCTTCGTACAAACGTTTTGGTTGTCACAAGTAACAAACCCATGATAAAATTGATAACCGAAGTATTTAAACCTCGGGTCGTCTTCTCAAGGATTGCAGGAAAGTATGATTTATTATTGGTTATGGAAAAATAGTGTTTGGGTTTGAAAAAGATTTTTAGCAAGAAAAATAGATTGCAAGAATTAATAAATTAATAACTAGTAAAACTCTTGGCAAGGTATGAAAACTGGAAGTCCTATCTCAGTTGTCCTTATCAATTGTGATGAGAATTGGATTTTTCCCCCACTTAGTTAACCTTTACTAAAGCAAAGAAAAGTCAAGTGGACTAATTAGTTTGATCCTCAACTCCTAGTCAATCCCTGTGGGAAGACTAGCTTTAGAGTGATCTAGATCAATTAGAATCTGCCAATTTCAACCACTGCTGAGTTTGACAACTCAAGAGTTACCAATTAATCAACCAAAGCCAAAAGGGAATAAAATCTACTTGAATGAAAGTAATTTGGATAGAGCCCAAGCATCAATAACACAAATTAGAGAAAACAATCATAAGTCTGAAATACCTCAAATTATATTAATTAAGAAAATCCTAACATGAAAAGTTCATAAGCCAAATAGGCAACATAAGTAATACAAGCATTAAAGCATCTGGAAGTAAAAGAAAAATATAAAGTAAAAGGAATATTGAACCTGATAAAGAGTCGAAATCCTAAATCCTTTAAGAGGAATCCTAATCCTAAATCCTAAGAGAGAGGAGAGAACCCCTCTCTCTAAAACTACATCTAAAACCTAAAATTGAATTATGATCTGATATGAATTCCTTCTTTGAGTCTCTGCATGTTCCCTGACTTTAATCTGTGTTTCTGGGCCAAAAATTGGGTTGAAAGGCGGTCCAGAATCTCTGCCAGTGACTTTTGTAATTCTGCAGATCGCGCAGGTCACGCGTCCGCGTCGTCCGCGTGATCGCGTCACTCAGCATTTTTCGTACCACGCGTGCGCGTCGTCCACGCATTCGCGTCGTTCGTGCAGCTTCCAATCCGCGCGGTCGCGTCAGGCACGCGAACGCGTTGATGAGCGGATAATTTGTACGCTTTTTGGCATTGTTTTTAGTATGTTTTTAGTACATTTGGTTTAGTTTTTAGTATATTTTTATTAGTTTTTAGTTAAAATTCACTTTTCTGGACTTTAATATGAGTGTGTGTGTTTTTCTGTGATTTCAAGTATTTTCTGGCTGAAATTGAGGGACCTGAGCAAAAATCTGATTCAGAGACTGAAAAGGACTGCAGATGCTGTTTGATTCTGACCTCCCTGCACTCGAAGTGGATTTTCTGGAGCTACAGAAGCCCAATCGGCGCGATCTTAACGGCGTTGGAAAGAAGACATCCTGGGCTTTCCAGCAATATATGATAGTCCATACTTTGCCTAAGATTTGATGGCCCAAACCGGCGTTCAAAGTCACCTTCAGAAATTCCAGCATTAAACGCCGGAACTGGCACCAAAGTGGGAGTTAAACGCCCAAATTGGCACAAAAGCTGGCGTTTAACTCCAAGAAGAGTCTCTACACGAAAATGCTTCATTGCTCAGCCCAAGCACACACCAAGTGGGCCCGGAAGTGGATTTTTATGTCATTTACTCATCTTTGTAAACCTTAGGCTACTAGTTTTCTATAAGTAGGACCTTTTACTATTATGTTTTCATCTTTCAATCTTAAGATCTTTTGATCATGTTTTTATGATTGAACCCTCTTTGGGAGGCTGGCCATTCGGCCATGCCTAGACCTTGTTCTTATGTATTTTCAACGGTGGAGTTTCTACACACCATAGATTAAGGTGTGGAGCTCTGCTGTACCTCGAGTATTAATGCAATTACTACTGTTCTTCTATTCAATTCCGCTTGTTCTTGTTCTAAGATATTCATTTGCACCCAAGAACATGATGAATGTGATGATTATGTGACACTCATCATCATTCTCACCTATGAACGAGTGCCTGACAACCACTTCTGTTCTACAAGCAAACAAGGCTCTAATGTTTATCTCTTAGATTTCTTAACCGGAATCTTCGTGGTATAGGCAAGAACTGATGGCGGCATTCAAGAGAATCCGGAAGGTCTAACCTTGTCTGTGGTATTCTGAGTAGGATTCAATGATTGAATGACTGTGACGTGCTTCAAACTCCTGAGGGCGGGGCGTTAGTGACAGACGCAAAAGAATCACTGGATTCTATTCCGGCCTGATTGAGAACCGACAGATGGATAGCCGTGCCGTGACAGGGTGCGTTGAACATTTCCACTGAGAGGATGGGAGGTAGCCACTGACAACGGTGAAACCCTTGCATAAGCTTGCCATGGAAAGGAGTAAGAAGGATTGGAAGAAGACAGTAGGAAAGTAGAGAGACGGAAGGGAAGGCATCTTCATACGCTTATCTGAAGTTCCTACCAATGAATTGCATAAGTATATCTATCTTTATCTTTATGTTTTATTCGTTCATCACCATACCCATTTGAGTTTGCCTGACTAAGATTGACAAGGTGACCATAGCTTGCTTCATACCAACAATCTCTGTGGGATCGACCCTTACTCGCGTAAGGTTTATTACTTGGACGACCCAGTACACTTGCTGGTTAGTTGTGCAAAGTTGTATTGATCACAATTTCGCCCACCAAGTTTTTGGCGCCGTTGCCGGGGATTGTTCGAGTATGGACAACTGACGGTTCATCTTGTTGCTTAGATTAGGTATTTTTCAGAATTCTTAAGAGTGAATTCTAGTGTTTCAAGGTGATGATCCTATCATCACCAAAGCTGATTGATTCTCATCAATTTAGCTCTTGAATGCAATGCCCTGCTGAAGCTTGGCTATCCATGTCTAATTCCTTTAGACTGAAGCTTTAGACTAACATTGCATGATTCCTGGAATTCTCATTAAGAATTTTGATACCTTTATTTTCTTTTTCCACTTAATTTTCAAAAAATCCAAAAAAATTTACAAAAAAAAACCAAAAATATTTTATGTTTCTTGTTTGAGTCTAGTGTCTAATTTTAAGTTTGGTGTCTTGCATGCATTGTTTATTTGATCTTGGTTCTATTTTCAAGTCAATAGTACAGGGAACTGAAGATTCAGAACATGCAGCAGAGGAATTACACAGAAAAAGCTGGGCGTTCAAAACGCCCAGTGAAGAAGGACAGACTGGCGTTTAAACGCCAGCCAGGGTGCCTGGTTAGGCGTTTAACGCCCAAAAAGGTAGTGCATTGGGCGTTAAACGCCAGAATGTGCATCATTCTGGGCGTTTAACGCCAGGATGGCACAAGGGGGAGGATTTTGTTTTCAAATCAATTTTTTTTCAAGTTTTCAAAGTTTTTCAAAATCAAATCTTTTTCAAATCATATCTTTTCAATCAAATGTTTTCAAAATCAATTTCTTTCCTTTTTCAAAGATACTTGCTAACAATTAATAATTTGATTGAATATTTCAAGTATGTTGCCTTTTCTGTTGAGAAAGGTTTAATGTTTGAATCATATCTTTTCTTGTTAGGCAAGTCATTATTTTTTTTAATCAAATCTTTTTAAAATTGTTTTCAAATCATATCTTCTCAATCACATTTTTAAAATTAATCATATCTTCTTAACCTCATCTTTTTCAAAATAGTTTTCAATCAAATCTTTTTGACTTCTAATTTCAAAACCTTTTTCAAAAATCACTTGATTTCTTTCCCACTTTTATTTTCGAAAATTAATTAGTGTTTTTCAAAATGTTTTCAAATTCTTTAACTTAATTTTCGAAAAAGCTCTTCCTCCCTTCTCACATCCTTCTATTTATGGAGTACCACTCCTCCTCAATGCACAATTCGAACTCTATCCCACTAAGTTCGAATTCTTCTACCTCTTCCTTTTGATTTTCTGTTCCCCTGACACCTCAAAGAATCTCTATACTGTGACATAGAGGATTCCACATTTTCTTGTTCTCTTCTCTTTCATATGAGCAGGAACAAAGACAAAAGCATTCTTGTTGAAGCTGACCCTGAACCTGAAAGGACCTTGAAGCGAAAGCTAAGAGAAGCTAAGGCACAACTCTCTGTAGAGGACCTAACAGAAATCTTCAAAGGAAAAGCACACATGGCAGCCGAAAACAACAACAATGCAAACATACAAGGAAGGTGCTGGGTGACTTTACTGCACCTACTCCCGACTTCTATGGGAGAAGCATCTCTATCCCTGCCATTGGAGCAAACAACTTTGAGCTTAAGCCTCAATTAGTTTCTCTAATGCAACAGAATTGCAAGTTCCATGGACTTCCATTGGAAGATCCTCATCAGTTCTTAGCTGAATTCTTGCAAATCTGTGACACTGTCAAGACTAATGGGGTTGACCCTGAGGTCTACAGACTTATGCTATTCCCTTTTGCTGTAAGAGACAGAGCTAGGACATGGTTGGACTCACAACCTAAAGAAAGCCTGGACTCATGGGAAAAGCTAGTCAATGCCTTCTTGGCAAAGTTCTTTCCACCTCAAAAATTGAGTAAGCTTAGAGTGGAAGTCCAAACCTTCAGACAGAAGGATGGAGAATCCCTCTATGAGCTTGGGAAAGATACAAACAATTGATCAGAAAATGTCCTTCTGACATGCTTTCTAAATGGAGCATCATAGGTATTTTCTATGATGGTCTCTCTGAACTATCCAAGATGTCTTTGGATAGCTCTGCTGGAGGATCTCTTCATTTGAAGAAGACGCCTACAGAAGCTCAAGAGCTGATTGAAATGGTTGCAAATAACCAATTCATGTACACTTCTGAAAGGAATCCTGTGAACAATGGGACAAATCAGAAGAAAGGAGTTCTTGAGATTGATACTCTGAATGCCATTCTGGCTCAGAACAAGATATTGACTCAACAAGTCAATTTGATTTCTCAAAGTCTGTTTGGAATGAAAAATGCACCAAGCAGTACTAAGGATGCTTCATCTGAAGAAGAAGCCTATGATCCTGAGAACCCTTCAATGGAAGAGGTGAATTACCTAGGAGAACCCTATGGAAACACCTATAATTCTTCATGGAGAAATCATCCAAATTTCTCATGGAAGGATCAACAGAGACCTCAACAAGGTTTCAACAACAATAATGGTGGAAGAAACAGGTTTAGCAATGGCAAGCCTTTTCCATCATCTTCTCAGCAACAGACAGAGAATTCTAAGCAGAACAACTCTGACTTAGCAACCATGGTCTCTGATCTAATCAAAACCACTCAAAGTTTCATGACTGAAATAAGGTCCTCCATTAGGAATCTGGAGGCACAAGTGGGACAGCTGAGCAAGAAAGTTACTGAAATCCCTCCTAGTACTCTTCCAAGCAATACAGAAGAAAATCCAAAAGGAGAGTGCAAGGCCATCAACATGGCCGAATTTGGAGAGGAAGGAGAGGCAGTGAACGCCACTGAGGAAGACCTCAATGGGCGTGCACTAACCGCTACTGAGTTCCCCAATGAGGAACCATGGGAATCTGAGGCTCAAAATGAGACCATAGAGATTCCATTGGACTTATTTCTGCCTTTCATGAGCTCTGATGAGTATTCCTCCTCTGAAGAGGATGAGTATGTCACTGAAGAGCAAGTTGCTAAATACCTTGGAGCAATCATGAAGCTAAATGACAAGTTATTTGGAAATGAGACTTGAGAGGATGAACCACCTTTGCTCACCAAAGAATTGGATGACTTGTCTAGGCAGAAATTACCTCAAAAGAGGCAGGACCCTGGGAAGTTTTCAATACCTTGTACCATAGGCACCATGACCTTTAAGAAGGCTCTGTGTGACTTAGGGTCAAGTGTAAACCTCATGCCTCTTTCTGTAATGGAGAAGCTAGGGATCTTTGAGGTACAAGCTGCAAGAATCTCACTAGAGATGTGGTGCACGAAATTGTGATCAATACTTTTCAAAACATAAACAATCCCTAGTAATGGCTCCAAAGACTTGGTGCTCAATACCATGGCATAAACACAACTTCGCACAACTAACCAGCAAGTGCACTGGGTCGTCCAAGTAATAAACCTTACGCGAGTAAGGGTCGATCCCACGGAGATTGGTGGTATGAAGCAAGCTATGGTCATCTTGTAAATCTCAGTCAGGCAGACTCAAATGGGTATGGTGATAAACGAATAAAGCATAAAGATAAAGATAGAGATACTTATGTATATCATTGGTGTAAGAGCTTCAGACAAGCGTATGAAGATGCCTTCCCTTCCGTCTCTCTGCTTTCCTACTGCCTTCATCCAATCCTTCTTACTCCTTTCCATGGCAAGCTCGTGTAGGGTTTCACCATTGTCAGTGGCTACCTCCCATCCTCTCAGTGAAAGCGATTGGCATATGCCCTGTCACGGCATAGCGAAATTCAGCTGTCGGTTCTCGGTCAGGCCGGAATAATATCCATTGATACTTTTGTGTCTGTCACTAACGCCCTAGCCTGCTAGGAGTTTGAAGCACGTCACAGTCATTCAATCATTGAATCCTACTCAGAATACCACAGACAAGGTGAGACCTTCCGGATTCTCTTGAATGCCGCCATCAGTTCTTGCCTATACCACGAAGACTCTGATCTCACGGAATGGCTGGCTCATTTGTCAGGCGAGCACTCGGTTGTCAGGCGATCAACCATGCATCGTGCAATCAGAAATCCAAGAGATATTCACTAAGCCTCGAATGCTTGTAGAACAAGAATGGTTGTCAGTCACCTTGTTCATAAGTGAGAATGATGATGAGTGTCACAGATCATCACATTCATCAAGTTGAAGAACAAGTGATATCTTGGATAAAGAACAAGCGGAATTGAATGGAAGAACAATAGTAATTGCATTAATACTCGAGGTACAGCAGAGCTCCACACCTTAATCTATGGTGTGTAGAAACTCCACCGTTGAAAATACATAAGAACAAGGTCTAGGCATGGCCGAATGGCCAGCCTCCCAATGATCTAAGATAGCATAAAACGAAGATAGCTACCAAAAGTCCTCTAATACAATAGTAAAAGGTCCTACTTATAGATAACTAGTAGCCTAAGGTGTACAAAGATGAGTAAATGACATAAAAATCCACTTCCGGGCCCACTTGGTGTGTGCTTGGGCTGAGCAATGAAGCATTTTCGTGTAGAGACTCTCCTTGGAGTTAAACACCAGCTTTTATGCCAGTTTGGGCGTTTAACTCCCAATTAGGTGCCAGTTCCGGCGTTTAACGCTGGAATTTCTTGAGGTGACTTTGAACGCCGGTTTGGGCCTTTAAATCTTGGGCAAAGTATAGACTATCATATATTGCTGGAAAGCCCAGGATGTCTACTTTCCAACGCCGTTGAGAGCGCGCCAATTGGGCTTCTGTAGCTCCAGAAACTTTACTTCGAGTGCAGGGAGGTCAGAATCCAACAGCATCTGCAGTCCTTTTGAGTCTCTGGATCAGATTTTTGCTCAGATCCCTCAATTTCAGCCAGAAAATACCTGAAATCACAGAAAAACACACAAACTCATAGTAAAGTCCAGAAAAGTAAATTTTAACTAAAAACTAATAAAAATATACTAAAAACTAACTAAAAGATATCAAAAACATACTAAAAACAATGCCAAAAAGCGTACAAATTATCCGCTCATCACAACACCAAACTTAAATTGTTGCTTGTCCCCAAGCAACTGAAAATCAAATAAGATAAAAAGAAGAGAATATGCAATGAACTCCAAAAACATCTATGAAGATCAGTATTAATTAGATGAGCGGGGCTTTTAGCTTTTTGCCTCTGAACAGTTCTGGCATCTCACTCTATCCTTTGAAATTCAGAATGATTGACTTCTTTAGGAACTCAGAATCCAGATAGTGTTATTGATTCTCCTAGTTAAGTATGATGATTCTTGAACACAGCTACTTTATGAGTCTTGGCCGTGGCCCAAAGCACTCTGTCTTCCAGTATTACCACGGGATACATACATGCCACAGACACATAATTGGGTGAACCTTTTCAGATTGTGACTCAGCTTTGCTAAAGTCCCCAATTAGAGGTGTCCAGGGTTCTTAAGCACACTCTTATTTGCCTTTGGATCACAACTCTTATTCTTTTCTTTTTTCTTTCTTTTTCTCTTTCGGTTTTTTTTTTCGCTTGCTTTCTTCCCCTTTTTTTTGTATTCACTGCTTTTTCTTGCTTCAAGAATCATTTTTATGATTTTTCAGATCCTCAGTAACATGTCTCCTTTTTCATCATTCTTTCAAGAGCCAACATTCATGAACCACAAATTCAAAAGACATATGCACTGTTCAAGCATACATTCAAAGAACAAAAGTGTTGCCACCACATCAATATAATTAAACTGTTATAAAATTCAGAATTCATGCAATTCTTTCCTTTTCAATTAAGCACGTTTTTATTCAAGAAAGGTGATGGATTCATAGGACATTCATAACTCTAAGGCATAGACACAAAGACACTAATGATCATAAGACACAAACATAGACAAACATAAGCATAAAATTCGAAAAACAGAAGAATAAAGAACAAGGAAATCAAGGAACGGGTCCACCTTAGTGATGGCGGCTCTTTCTTCCTCTTGAAGATCCTATGGAGTGCTTGAGCTCCTCAATGTCTCTTCCTTGTCTTTGTTGCTCCTCTCTCATGATTCTTTGATCTTCTCTAATTTCATGAAGGAGAATGGAGTGTTCTTGGTGCTCCACCCTTAGTTGTCCCATGTTGGAACTTAGCTCCCCTAGAGAGGTGTTTACTTGCTCCCAATAGTCTTGTGGAGGAAAGTGCATCCCTTGAGGCATCTCAGGGATCTCTTGATGAGAGGGGTCTCTTGTGTGCTCCATCCTTTTCTTGGTGATGGGCTTTTCCTCATCAATGGGGGTATCTCCTTCTATGTCAACTCCAACTGAATAACAGAGGTGACATATGAGATGAGGAAAGGCTAGCCTTGCCAAGGTGGAAGACTTGTCCGCCACTTTATAGAGTTCTTGGGCTATAACCTCATGAACTTCCACTTCTTCTCCAATCATGATGCTATGAATCATGATGGCCCGGTCTATGGTAACTTCGGACCGGTTACTAGTGGGAATGATTGAGCGTTGAATGAACTCCAACCATCCTCTAGCCATGGGCTTGAGGTCATGCCTTCTCAATTGAACCGGCTTACCTCTTGAATCTCTCTTCCATTGTGCGCCCTCTTCACATATAACTGTGAGGACTTGGTCCAACCTTTGATCAAAGTTGACCCTTCTTGTGTAAGGATGTTCATCTCCTTGCATCATAGGCAAGTTGAACGCTACCCTCACACTTTCCGGACTAAAATCTAAGTATTTCCCCCGAACCATAGTAAGATAATTCTTTGGATCCGGGTTCACACTTTGATCATGGTTCTTGGTGATCCATGCATTGGCATAGAACTCTTGAACCATCAAGATTCCGACTTGTTGAATGGGGTTGGTAAGTACTTCCCAACCTCTTCTTCGGATCTCATGGCGGATCTCCGGATATTCACCCTTTTTGAGTGAAAAGGGGACCTCGGGGATCACCTTCTTCAAGGCCACAACTTCATAGAAGTGGTCTTGATGTACCCTTGAGATGAATCTATCCATCTCTCATGACTCGGAGGTGGAAGCTTTTGCCTTCCCTTTCCTCTTTTTAGAGGTTTCTCCGGCCTTGGATGCCATAATGGTTATGGAAAAATGAAAAAGCAACGCTTTTACCACACCAAACTTAAAATGTTTGCTCGTCCTCGAGCAAAAGAAGAAAGAAGAGAGTAGAAGAAGAAGAAATGCGGGAGAGGGAGATGGTGGTGTGTTCGGCCAAAGAAGGGGGAGAACTGGTGTTTAGGTTGTGTGAAAATGAAGAAGTGAAGAAGGGTATTTATAGGAGAGAGGGGAGAAGGAGTTCGGCCAAGTATGGGTGGGTTTGGGAGGGAAAGTGGTTTGAATTTGAAGGGTGAGGTTGGTGGGGATTTATGAAGGATGGATGTGAGAGGTGAAGAGAAAGATGGGATTTGATAGGTGAAGGGTTTTTGGGGAAGAGGTATTGAGGTGATTGGTGAATGGGAGAAGAAGAGAGAGGATGGTGGTGGGGTCCTGTGGGGTCCACAGATCCTGTGGTGTCAAGGAAAAGTCATCCCTGCACCAAATGTTGCTCAAAATCACGTTTTGAGCCATTTCTGGCGTTAAACGCCGGGCTGGTGCCCATTCCTGGCGTTTAACACCAGGTTCTTGCCCCTTTCTGGCGTTTAACGCCAGTCTGGTGCCCCTTTCTGGCGTTAAACGCCCAGAATGGTGCCAGACTGGGCGTTAAACGCCCAACTGCTAGGTTTACTGGCGTTTGAACGCCAGCAACATCTTCCTCCAGGGTGTGCTGTTTTTCATTTTGTTTTTGCTTTTTTCATTGATTTTGTGACTTCTTATAATCATCAACCATAAAATAACAAAAGAAAATATATAAAATATAATCATTGGGTTGCCTCCCAACAAGCGCTTCTTTAATGTCAGTAGCTTGACAGATGGCTCTCATTGAGCCTTACAAATGATCAGAGCAATGTGGGAACCTCCCAACACCAAACTTAGAGTTTGAATGTGGGGGTTCAACACCAAACTTAGAGTTTGGTTGTGGCCTCCCAACACCAAACTTAGAGTTTGACTTTGGGGGCTCTATTTGTCTCTGATTTGAGGGAAGCCCTTCAAGCTTCATCTCCATGGTGACAGAGGGATATCCTTGAGCCTTGAACACATAGGATTTTTCATTCACTTGAATGATTAGTTCACCTCTATCAACATCAATCACAGCCTTTGCTGTGGCTAGGAAGGGTCTGCCAAGGATGATGGATTCATCCATGCACTTCCCAGTCTCTAGGACTATGAAATCAGTAGGGATAATTTGTACGCTTTTTGGCATTGTTTTTAGTATGTTTTTAGTACATTTGGTTTAGTTTTTAGTATATTTTTATTAGTTTTTAGTTAAAATTCACTTTTCTGGACTTTACTATGAGTTTGTGTGTTTTTCTGTGATTTCAGGTATTTTCTGGCTGAAATTGAGGGACCTGAGCAAAAATCTGATTCAGAGACTGAAAAGGACTGCAGATGCTGTTGGATTCTGACCTCCCTGCACTCGAAGTGGATTTTCTGGAGCTACAGAATCCCAATTGGCGCGCTCTCAACGGCGTTGGAAAGTAGACATTCTGGGCTTTCCAGCAATATATAATAGTCCATACTTTGCCCAAGATTTGATGGCCCAAACCGGCGTTCAAAGTCACCTTTAGAAATTCCAGCGTTAAACGCCGGAACTGGCACCAAAGTGGGAGTTAAACGCCCAAACTGGCACAAAAGCTGGCGTTTAACTCCAAGAAGAGTCTCTACACGAAAATGCTTCATTGCTCAGCCCAAGCACACACCAAGTGGGCCCGGAAGTGGATTTTTATGTCATTTACTCATCTTTGTAAACCTTAGGCTACTAGTTTTCTATAAGTAGGACCTTTTACTATTATGTTTTCATCTTTCAATCTTAAGATCTTTTGATCATGTTTCTATGATTGAACCCTCTTTGGAAGGCTGGCCATTCGGCCATGCCTAGACCTTGTTCTTATGTATTTTCAACGGTGGAGTTTCTACACACCATAGATTAAGGTGTGGAGCTTTGCTGTACCTCGAGTATTAATGCAATTACTACTGTTCTTCTATTCAATTTCGCTTGTTCTTGTTCTAAGATATTCATTTGCACCCAAGAACATGATGAATGTGATGATTATGTGACACTCATCATCATTCTCACCTATGAACGAGTGCCTGACAACCACTTCTGTTCTACAAGCAAACAAGGCTCTAATGTTTATCTCTTGGATTTCTTAACCGGAATCTTCGTGGTATAGGCAAGAACTGATGGCGGCATTCAAGAGAATCTGGAAGGTCTAACCTTGTCTGTGGTATTCTGAGTAGGATTCAATGATTGAATGACTGTGACGTGCTTCAAACTCCTGAGGGCGGGGCGTTAGTGACAGACGCAAAAGAATCACTGGATTCTATTCCGGCCTGATTGAGAACCGACAGATGGATAGCCGTGCCGTGACAGGGTGCGTTGAACATTTCCACTGAGAGGATGGGAGGTAGCCACTGACAACGGTGAAACCCTTGCATAAGCTTGCCATGGAAAGGAGTAAGAAGGATTGGAAGAAGACAGTAGGAAAGCAGAGAGACGGAAGGGAAGGCATCTTCATACGCTTATCTGAAGTTCCTACCAATGAATTGCATAAGTATCTCTATCTTTATGTTTATGTTTTATTCGTTCATCACCATACCCATTTGAGTTTGCCTGACTAAGATTGACAAGGTGACCATAGCTTGCTTCATACCAACAATCTCTGTGGGATCGACCCTTACTCGCGTAAGGTTTATTACTTGGACGACCCACTACACTTGCTGGTTAGTTGTGCGAAGTTGTATTGATCACAATTTCGCCCACCACGCGTCCTTTGATTTCTTCCATTTCGCGCGGTCGCGTGAGCCATGCGACCGCGTGACTTCTCGCTGGTCATCTCCTCAATTTCTTGTGTTCCTTCTATTTTTGCACGCTTCCTCTTTATTCTCTAAGCCAATCCTGCCCTATGAATCCTGAAACACTTAACACACAAATCAAGGCATCGAATGGTAATAAGAGAGGATTAAGATTAGCTAAATTAAGACCAAAGAAGCATGTTTTCAATCATAGAACTAAACTAGGAAGGAATTGTAAAATCATGCAAATCCTATGAATAAGTGGGTGAAAAGCTTGATAAAACCACTCAATTAAAAACAATATAAACCATAAAATAGTGGTTTATCATGAACATTAAAACTGGAGGTGAAAAAGGCCATTATTTCAGAGGTGCAAAACCTGGGCGTGCCACTTGATATCGAAGGCGTGGCACGCCAACTTTATTTTCATAATGGGTGTGCCACTTGGAGTCTTGGGCATGGCATGCCAGTTCAAATGGCCAGAGAGGAGATTTTGGTGTATCATTGAAGGTGTGGCACGCCAGTTTTGGGCGTGGCACACCAATTTCACAACATATGGGGCTTGGCACGCCAGAAGTGGGCGTGGCACGCCGGGCTACCTGACAGACTGACTTAGTCACCTTCAAATGGGCATAACTTGGGCTACAAAGGTCCAAATGAATTGATTTTAAAGGTGTTGGAAAGCTGACATTCAGGGCTTTCCAACCATATATAGTATTTCATAGTGGACATTCATTTTGAGGCCCAAGAACCTCCATAATTTCAATATTGTAAATTGGGTCATACTCCAAAGGACAAAATCAAGTGGGAGTGGCACTTGGAACCACATGCCAACTTCTTCTTGCAGCCCCCAACCTTCAATCAAGCCCACTCCAACTTGATGGTGTTTTTGCGGAAAACGAATTTTCCAAACACATAGATCTAACCGGCAAGTGTACCGGGTCGCATCAAGTAGTAATAACTCACAAGAGTGAGGTCGATCCCACAGGGATTGATGGATCAAGCAACTTTAGTGGGTGATTAGTTTAGTCAAGCTAACATTGGTGAGTGAGAATTGTTGCAGCAGAATGTAAATAGTAGTGAACTTAAATTGCAGAATGTAAATAGGCAGGAAGCTTAAAGAGCAAGCAATGTAAATTGCAGAAACTTAAATGACAAGAAATATAAATTGCAGTAAATATAAAGGGGAATGGGTGCAGAAAATTTAAAGGAAAGCAATAAGCAACACTTAGAATAATTGCAGAATAATTAAATTGCATGAAAATTAAAAGGACTTGGGTGCTGGGAATTAAAATTCAACAAGAGAATGTAAGGAGCAATCAAGCAGAAAAGTAACTTGCAATAAATCTTAAACAGAAAGCAGAATTGCTTGAAGAAGCAAACAGAAATTAAATTCAGTTTAATTGCCAAATGAGATTGAAGATCTCAGAAAATCAAAGAGACTAGAAAACAAGTCTAGATCTCAATTCCTTCCTTGATCCAACCAAGAACAATTGCAGAAGAGAAGAAAGATGAAAGCAGTAAAAGAAACTTCAGATCCAATTTCTCAATTTCCTCAATTATGCAGAAGAACACAAATGAATTTCAGATCAAAGATTGGAACAGAATTCCTCCAACCTCAATCCAAAATTTCAAAACAAGAGAAAGACTAAAGAGAGAGCTCTCTAATGGAGCAAGCCTCTTTTCTATTTCTAATCGAGCTCTCCTCTCTGAAATGAGAGTGATGCCTTTATATAGGCTTTTCAAAGTGAAAATGAAAATGAAATTAAAACAAATTACAATTAAAATAAAAATCCTAATCTAATTTATCCATGTGCCTTTAAGTGATGATGTGGGCTTTGCTTGCTTTGGATTTGAGGAGAAATGGGTTTGGTTGGCCTTGATTCAATTTGGAGAGGAATTGAATTTAAATGAAATTTTGGTTGATTTTCGGCCCAAGAACAATTGCTTCCAGGAGGCTGCCCTGCCCTTGTGGAGGGCAGGGCAGAAAATGGTGTGTGTTAGTGCTTGCATGCTTGGTGTGTGATGCTGCAGGATGCTGCCCTGCCCTTGTGGAGGGCAGGGCAGAACTTTTTGGTGCACCAGATTGGTGCCTGTGCGTGCTGCTGGTGCTGCCGAGCCTTCCCTTGGTGCGCCAGAATGGTGCGCATGTGTGCATCACCAAAATGCTGCCCTGCCCTTGTGGAGGGCAGGGCAATGTTTCCAAAAGTGAAGCTCCGTGTTCGAAACTTGGTGGATGCACACGCTACTTCTTTTCCATGGTTTATTTTTGCTTATTTTTGGCCCTTAAAGATGCCTTCCGTTGCTGCCTCAATTGTATGCCAAATATGAATTGCTATATATCGTTGGAAAGCTCTGAATGTCAGCTTTCCAACGCAACTGGAAGCACATCAATCGGATGTCTGTAGCTCAAGTTATAGCCCTTTGAAGGAGGCATGGTCATGCTGTGAGCGCCCAGATTTTACCTTCGCGAAAATTTGCTTCCAACCTCACTTTGCATCACGATATTGCCCTGCTCTTGGCAAGGGCAGGGCAGTGTGCGTGCTGGTTGCTTTCCTCTTAAATTTGGTCATGGGCCACGCTTTTAAAAGCGTGGCCTAAGGCTCCAAAGTGTGCTCCAACTTCAAAGTGTGTCCCAAAGCTCTTTTTTTCTCCTTTTTTGTGCTTCTTTGCTTCTTTTTCTTCTTATTTCCTACAAGATTTATAAATTTAAAAGATCAAGGAAATATAACAATTAAGTATAAAAGCATTCAATATTTAAGCACAAATCATCAATTTCTTGTATGAAAAAATATAGAGAAATAGGTATATGATGACTTGTCATCACAACTCTCATTCAAGCTACAATTGTCAACCAATCAAGGCCACAAGAAGCATCTAGAATAGTTTATTTTCATTTCATTGTAATTTGCTTTCAATTTCATTTAAGTTTGTAATTTAGTAAGAGCCTATATAAAGGCCTTAGTTTCATAGAATTAGGCATGCTGGATTGGGGGAAGTCTTAGGACCCTTTCTGTTCACCATCAATTTCTCCTCTTTTCTTTCTTACTTTGTAAATAATTTAGTTATGAATTACTAACTCTTTCCATTGGGAAAGAGTGCTCTATTGTTTTTCAATGGATTGATTATTTTTATTCTTCTTCTTCTCTTCATCTCTCTTTGATTTACTAGAAAGAATTTCGTTTTTCATTCTACCATTCAATTATCTTGGAAAAGAGATTGAATGTATTTGGATTTTATGGGAACCTTGGAAGAGGAATCATAAAACCATGCTTGAAATCCTTTCTCACACTTGAGTAGGATCTGGGTTTTGGTGTTTGGATATGGTGACATATAATCCTCCCTTTACTTGGACCTATGAGGATGTGTGGTATAATCAGGGAACAAGCTTCATCTCTTCTCATGAGCAATTAGACCAAGAAATTGGCTATTGATCAAGATTTGAGAGATTGAGTCACCAAGGAATTAGGGCTCAATCAATCATGATTGCCAAGAGGTCAATGAGTTGCATGACTGAAGATGAGATGAAATCAATTAATCCGGAGAATGCAATATCTCTTGATCCCAATGTTTATTTTCTCTTTCTTTCTTTTATTTACTTTGTGGTTATTTACATTTTCTGCACTTTACATTTCCAGCACTTTACTTTCTTGTACTTTACTTTCCTTGCCATTTACTTTCTTGCACTTTATTGCTTTCCTTTACTTTTATATTTTCTGTTGCTTATCATCCAATTATGAATCGTCTAACTAGGATAATTAATCAACTATTGCTTGCTTAATCCAATTAATCTCCGTGGATACGATCCCACTCCTTTGTGGGTTATTACTTGATGACAATTTGGTGCGCTTGCCAAAAAACAGATTCATTATATGTGGGTAGTGAATTCCAGGTCATCAAGTTTTATGGCGCCGTTGCCGGGGATTAATTGTGATTAACAAACTACCGGTTGGTTGATTACCTATATTAGACACTTTCTTTTTATTCTTGTTCATTTAAGTTTTTTTTTATTTTTAATTTTCTCTTGCTAGTAAGGTGTTTGTGTTATTACCTCACTACGAATTCTTCATCTGTGACAATGGGGATTCCAATTTCTTTTGGTGATTATTGTTTGAGACAGAGCATTTTGCAAGTAAGAATTGAGTCTACCTCACATTTTGATCAATTATTCAAGTCATTATCCTAATGGTGGCTGAAAATATCACCAAGAAATGATAAATTATGAGCAATCCACCCAATTGGGATATGCTCCAGGACTACAAAATGATCAATCAAATTTCATGGGAAACTTTTCACCACCACAAAATGACTCACGTTATTATGCTCATGATGGGTGGGAGTTTCAAGAACATGAAATGGGGTACTTCCCAGAGCCACAAATTAGTCCATATTTTGATCACTACACAACTTGTGGCTGGGGAAGGGAATTTAATGCTGCATACCCCATTCATCAAGAACTATCACCCAGTAATTGTCCAACCTATGCACCTCCACAAACTCATCAAAAACCTTCTCTAGCATTTGTATTATAACAACTTTCCCAGACCCAAGCCTCAATTGTCCATCTCATTGAGTCCTTAAGGGATAAGTTCTTAAGGAAAAAGAACAGAGAAAGGATTAGAGATATGGAAATCTCAAGGAGAAATCAAGAAGAGCACGTGAGACAAATGGCAAAACAATTTGTTAATGAACCAACCAATGTCTTTCCTTGGCCAGGGAAAGAATATTATGCCATTAGCTCAAGGAGTGGAGAAGTGCTTAATGAGGGTGAAAATGAGGAATTGGTAGAGCAAGAAGAAGAGATCTTTGTATCAAGAGAGCCACCATTCCAAGAAATTCTTGATAAAGAGGACACTCCAACCATCCCACAACACACAAGTGTTAAAAACAAAGAAGTGAAGGCAATCAACCAAAGCACTGGAATAAGGATTTTGACCAAGAAATAAATGACGATATCCATGAAAAAGAGAGGGTCAAAGAACAATCCAACCCCTACTCCAACAAGCAAGTTCACTCAAGCTAACAAAAAAAGAAAGCTTGCTGGGAGGCACTCAAAATAGGGGGCATCAAGCTTCTCTTCTACTCTTCTGAGGTCATTTCTATTAATCAATTGGAAGAAGAGGAAGAAAGTTGAGAACAACATGTCAAGCTAATGACATTAAAAGAGCGCTTGTTAGGAGGCAACCCAACCGTAGGTAACATTTTTCTTTCCTTGCTTTGTTTACTTTCAATAATTTAGCATATAATTGCATTCTAAGTTTAGTGTTGCCATGCAACAATTTGATTTTCAATCTTTCTGGATACTTGCATCAATTTCAAGAGAAAGTGTTACACTAAGTTTGGTGTGCCACTTATTTTCTATGCAATATATCCAACAACACCCTTTTGGTTATGCAATCATATTGTCTCTGTCTTTACTTCTTGTGCCCTTATTGTATCCTTATCTTTATTTGCTTGAGCACATGCATTACTCACATTCCATTATTTAAGACATTCATGAACTATCATAAACTCCATCACCACTATTTTATTTGTTGCTTGAGGACAAGCAATCATTCTAAGTTTGGTGTGGGAAGGAGAAGAATAGGAGGAAAGTGACAACAACAATGAAGATGAACTACAAGGTGGTAAAGTTTCTTTTCCTCTTATTTGTTTCTAGTACATTTAAATTGCATGATTGTCTTCTATTTTCTCTGTATGCATGTGTGTTGTGAGTAAGCATAGCTTGATTGTTGAATTATAACATGTGCTATGTTATCAAAATTACCATCTTGAATTTTGTGAGTTCAAAGCAATTTAGATTCATGATCATAAACAAACAAGGTAATTAAAGAAGAAGCTAGCATGAGCATATAAGTATTGGGAAGTTAGCATGACTATTATTGCTCAATTGCATTTGAATTTGTTTAATTGAAGTTTTCATCTAGGACATTTTATGAAATTTTTGAAATTATGAAAACCTTGAAGAAGCAAAATGCAAATAAGAGAAGAAAAAGAAAAGGGAAAGAATGAGAAAGCTGAAGGCTCTGAGTACCAATGATAATTCATTTGTTAAGTACTTGTGGTGTTTATGTATCAAGCAAAAAGCTTGAAAACAAAACATTTAGAGTCAAGGCTAGGCTCAAGTGCAAAGCACTCCCTTAGAGCTCAAGGCTCTGAGCATCAATGATTAGAGAGTAAAGAAAAGAAACAAATGAGCTAAAAGAGTCCTCTAATTAAATGATTGTGGTGCTTATGTATCAAGTGGTAATACTTGAAAACAAAGCATTTAGAATCGTAGCTTTCAACACATGGTGCAAAGCACCCAAAAAGTAAGCTAAGAAAAGAATGAAAAGCTTATTTCAAGGAAGGAACATAAAGAAAAAGGTTTCATAAAATGAGCTAGATAGAAGCATCAATCATTTGAACTTCTTTTGTGGTTGTAGCATGCATAAGAAACTAGCCAACCATGAACATAAATATTGCTACTCTTCTCACCTTGGTTTGTCAAACTTTATTGCATGATTCTTGTTTGCTTGAGGACAAGCAAAGTTTAAGTTTGGTGTTGTGATTACTGCGCATCATGTACCCTTTTTCTTATCTAAAAGGACCATAAAAAGAGCATAACCTCATTGAATTAATGCAATTTCATGACCCAAATGATATATATTATGGTACATTGCTTTGAAATGGATTTGTGCTGAATTTTAGGTGAAAAGAGCAATAAAAAGGAGGAAAAAGACAATGGGTGTGCCACTTGGAATCTGGGTGTGGCATGCCAAGCTTTTGAAGCCTATTCTCATCAATGGGCGTGCCACTTGGTGCTCTGGGTGTGGCACGCCAGGCCAGCATTCCAGCAAAGGAGATTGAAGAGTTCAACATGGGCGTGCCACTTGATGTCGAAGGTGTGGCACGCCAACCTCAATTGTGACTTGGGCGTGCCACTTGGTGCTATGGGCATGGCACGCCAGGCTTAAGTTCTAGAGGAGTTATTTTGAGCCCTACTATAGGCGTGGCACGCTGATGAGCGGATAATTTGTACGCTTTTTGGCATTGTTTTTAGTATGTTTTTAGTATATTTGGTTTAGTTTTTAGTATATTTTTATTAGTTTTTAGTTAAAATTCACTTTTCTGGACTTTACTATGAGTTCGTGTGTTTTTCTGTGATTTCAGGTATTTTCTGGCTGAAATTGAGGGACCTGAGCAAAAATCTGATTCAGAGACTGAAAAGGACTGCATATGCTGTTGGATTCTGACCTCCCTGCACTCGAAGTAGATTTTCTGGAGCTACAGAAGCCCAATTGGCGCGCTCTCAACGGCGTTGGAAAGTAGACATCCTGGGCTTTCCAGCAATATATGATAGTCCATACTTTGCCCAAGATTTGATGGCCCAAACCGGCGTTCAAAGTCACCTTCAGAAATTCCAGCGTTAAACGCCGGAACTGGCACCAAAATGGGAGTTAAACGCCCAAACTGGCATAAAAGCTGGCGTTTAACTCCAAGAAGAGTCTCTACACGAAAATGCTTCATTGCTCAGCCCAAGCACACACCAAGTGGGCCCGGAAGTGGATTTTTATGTCATTTACTCATCTTTGTAAACCTTAGGCTACTAGTTTTCTATAAGTAGGACCTTTTACTATTGTGTTTTCATCTTTCAATCTTAAGATCTTTTGATCATGTTTTTATGATTGAACCCTCTTTGGGAGGCTGGCCATTCGGCCATGCCTAGACCTTGTTCTTATGTATTTTCAACGGTGGAGTTTCTACACACCATAGATTAAGGTGTGGAGCTCTGCTGTACCTCGAGTATTAATGCAATTACTACTGTTCTTCTATTCAATTCCGCTTGTTCTTGTTCTAAGATATTCATTTGCACCCAAGAACATGATGAATGTGATGATTATGTGACACTCATCATCATTCTCACCTATGAACGAGTGCCTGACAACCACTTCTGTTCTACAAGCAAACAAGGCTCTAATGTTTATCTCTTGGATTTCTTAACCGGAATCTTCGTGGTATAGGCAAGAACTGATGGCGGCATTCAAGAGAATCCGGAAGGTCTAACCTTGTCTGTGGTATTCTGAGTAGGATTCAATGATTGAATGACTGTGACGTGCTTCAAACTCCTGAGGGCGGGGCGTTAGTGACAGACGCAAAAGAATCACTGGATTCTATTCCGGCCTGATTGAGAACCGACAGATGGATAGCCGTGCCGTGACAGGGTGCGTTGAACATTTCCACTGAGAGGATGGGAGGTAGCCACTGACAACGGTGAAACCCTTGCATAAGCTTGCCATGGAAAGGAGTAAGAAGGATTGGAAGAAGACAGTAGGAAAGCAGAGAGACGGAAGGGAAGGCATCTTCATACGCTTATCTGAAGTTCCTACCAATGAATTGCATAAGTATCTCTATCTTTATCTTTATGTTTTATTCGTTCATCACCATACCCATTTGAGTTTGCCTGACTAAGATTGACAAGGTGACCATAGCTTGCTTCATACCAACAATCTCTGTGGGATCGACCCTTACTCGCGTAAGGTTTATTACTTGGACGACCCAGTACACTTGCTGGTTAGTTGTGCGAAGTTGTAGTAATCACAATTTTGCCCACCAAGTTTTTGGCGCCGTTGCCGGGGATTGTTTCGTGTATGGACAACTGACGGTTCATCTTGTTGCTTAGATTAGGTATTTTTCAGAATTCTTAAGAGTGAATTCTAGTGTTTCAAGGTGATGATCCTATCATCACCAAAGCTGATTGATTCTCATCAATTTAGCTCTTGAATGCAATGTCCTGCTGAAGCTTGGCTATCCATGTCTAATTCCTTTAGACTGAAGCTTTAGACTAATGATGAGCGGATAATTTGTACCCTTTTTGGCATTGTTTTTAGTATGTTTTTAGTAGTTTTAGTTGAGTTCTTAGTATATTTTGATTAGTTTTTAGTTAAAATTCACTTTTCTGGACTTTACTATGAGTTTGTGTGTTTTTCTGTGATTTCAGGTATTTTCTGGCTGAAATTGAGGGACCTGAGCAAAAATCTGATTCAGAGACTGAAAAGGACTGCAGATGCTGTTGGATTCTGACCTCCCTGCACTCGAAGTGGATTTTCTGGAGCTACAGAAGCCCAATTGGCGCGCTCTCAACGGCGTTGGAAAGTAGACATCCTGGGCTTTCCAGCAATATATGATAGTCCATACTTTGCCCAAGATTTGATGGCCCAAACCGGCGTTCAAAGTCACCCTCAGGAATTCCAGCGTTAAACGCCGGAACTGGCACCTAAATGGGAGTTAAACGCCCAAACTGGCATAAAAGCTGGCGTTTAACTCCAAGAAGAGTCTCTACACGAAACTGCTTCATTGCTCAGCCCAAGCACACACCAAGTGGGCCCGGAAGTGGATTTTTATGTCATTTACTCATCTCTGTACACGCTAGGCTACTAGTTTTCTATAAGTAGGACCTTTTGCTATTGTATTAAGGAGCTTTTCGATCATGTTTTTATGATTGAACTCACTTTGGGAGGCTGGCCATTCGGCCATGCCTAGACCTTGTTCTTATGTATTTTCAACGGTGGAGTTTCTACACACCATAGATTAAGGTGTGGAGCTCTGCTGTACCTCGAGTATTAATGCAATTACTATTGTTCTTCTATTCAATTCCGCTTGTTCTTTGTCCAAGATATCACTTGTTCTTCAACTTGATGAATGTGATGATCCGTGACACTCATCATCATTCTCACCTATGAACAAGGTGACTGACAACCACTTTTGTTCTACAAGCAATCAAGGCTCTAGTGAATATCTCTTGGATTCCTGATACACGATGCATGGTTGATTGCCTGACAACCGAGTGCTCGCCTGACAAACGAGCCAGCCATTCCGTGAGATCAGAGTCTTCGTGGTATAGGCGAGAACTGATGGCGGCATTCAAGAGAATCCGGAAGGTCTAACCTTGTCTGTGGTATTCTGAGTAGGATTCAATGATTGAATGACTGTGACGTGCTTCAAACTCCTAGCAGGCGGGGCGTTAGTGACAGACGCAAAAGAATCACTGGATTCTATTCCGGCCTGATCGAGAACCGACAGATGATTAGCCATATGCTGTGACAGAGCATAGGAACATTTTCACTGAAAGGATGGGAGGTAGCCACTGACAACGGTGAAACCCTTGCATAAGCTTGCCATGGAAAGGAGTAAGAAGGATTGGATGAAGACAGTAGGAAAGCAGAGAGACGGAAGGGAAGGCATCTTCATACGCTTATCTGAAGTTCCTACCAATGAATTACATAAGTACCTCTATCTTTATCTTTATTCTTTATTCGTATATCACTATACCCATTTGAGTCTGCCTGACTAAGATTTACAAGGTGACCATAGCTTGCTTCATACCAACAATCTCCGTGGGATCGACCCTTACTCGCGTAAGGTTTATTACTTGGACGACCCAGTGCACTTGCTGGTTAGTTGTGCGAAGTTGTGTAATGCCATGTGATTGAACACTAAGTTTTTGGTGCCGTTGCCGGGGATTGTTATGTGTATGGACAACTGACGGTTCATCTTGTTGCTTAGATTAGGTATTTTTTTCAGAGTTCTTAAAAATGAATTCTAGTGTTTCATGATGATCTGTTGAAATCTGGCTGGCTGAGAAGCCATGTCTAATCTTATTGGACCGAGGTTTCAACTGACCATCACAAGAGCTTGTTGATCTCCATCAATCTTGCTATTGGAGCAATGATCTGCTAAGGCTTGGCTGGCCATTGGCCATGTCTAGTGTTTTGGACCGAAGCTTTCTTCGAAAGCTTGGCTGGCTGTGAAGCCATGTCTAATTCCTGGACCGGAGTCTTAGAATAGCATTGCAATGATTCCTGGAATCCAAATTAAGAATTCTGAAACTTTTATTTTCTATACCCATATAATTTTCAAAAAAAAAAAAACAAAACACAAAAAAAAAAAATTTTCAAAATCATAAAAACCAAAAATATTTTATGTTTCATGTTTGAGTCTAGTGTCTAATTTTAAGTTTGGTGTCTTGCATGTATTGTTTATTTGATCTTGGTTCTATTTTCAAGTCAATAGTACAGGAAACTGAAGGTTCAGAACATGCAGCAGAGGAATTACACAGAAAAAGCTGGGCGTTCAAAACGCCCAGTGAAGAAGGACAGACTGGCGTTTAAACGCCAGCCAGGGTACCTGGTTGGGCGTTTAACGCCCAAAAAGGTAGCATTTTGGGCGTTAAACGACAGAATGGACACCATTCTGGGCGTTTAACGCCAGGATGGCACAAGGGGGAGAATTTTGTTTTCAAATCAATTTTTTTTTTCAAGTTTTCAAAGTTTTTCAAAATCAAATCTTTTTCAAATCATATCTTTTCAATCAAATGTTTTAAAAATCAATTTCTTTCCTTTTTCAAAGATACTTACTAACAATTAATGATTTGATTGAACATCTCAAGTATATTGCCTTTTCTGTTGAGAAAGGTTTAATGTTTGAATCATATCTTTTCTTGTTAGGCAAGTCATTAATTTTTAAAATCAAATCTTTTTAAAATTGTTTTCAAATCATATCTTCTCAATCACATATTTTTTTTAAAACCAATCATATCTTTTTAATCACATCTTTTTCAAAATAGTTTTCAATCAAATCTTTTTGACTTCTAATTTCAAAATCTTTTTCAAAAATCACTTGATTTCTTTCCCACTCTTATTTTCAAAAATTAATTAGTGTTTTTCAAAATGTTTTCAAATTCTTTAACTTAATTTTCGAAAATTCTCTTCCCCTCTTCCCACATCCTTTTATTTATGGAGTACCACTCCTTCTCAATGCACAATTCGAACTCTATCTGATTAAGTTCGAATTCTTCTACCTCTTTCTTCTATTTTTCTGTTCTTCTGACACCTCAAGGAATCTCTATACTGTGACATAGAGGATTCCACATTTTCTTGTTCTCTTCTCTTTCATATGAGCAGGAGCAGAGACAAAGGCATTCTTGTTGAAGCTGACCCTGAACCTGAAAGGACCTTGAAGCGAAAGCTAAGAGAAGCTAAGGCACAATTCTCTGTAGAGGACCTAACAGAAATCTTCAAAGAAGAAGAAGACATGGCAGCCGAAAACAACAACAATGCAAACAATGCAAGGAAGGTGCTGGGTGACTTTACTGCACCTACTCCCGACTTCTATGGGAGAAGCATCTCTATCCCTGCCATTGGAGCAAACAACTTTGAGCTTAAGCCTCAATTAGTTTCTCTAATGCAACAGAATTGCAAGTTTCATGGACTTCCATTGGAAGATCCTCATCAGTTTTTAGCTGAATTCTTGCAAATCTGTGACACTGTCAAGACTAATGGGGTAGACCCTGAGGTCTACAGACTTATGCTATTCCCTTTTGCTGTAAGAGACAGAGCTAGGACATGGTTGGATTCACAACCTAAAGAAAGCCTGGACTCATGGGAAAAGCTAGTCAATGCCTTCTTGGCAAAGTTCTTTCCACCTCAAAAATTGAGTAAGCTTAGAGTGGAAGTCCAAACCTTCAGACAGAAGGATAGAGAATCCCTCTATGAAGCTTGGGAAAGATACAAACAATTGATTAGAAAATGTCCTTCTGACATGCTTTCTGAATGGAGCATCATAGGTATTTTCTATGATGGTCTCTCTGAACTATCCAAGATGTCTTTGGATAGCTCTGCTGGAGGATCTCTTCATTTGAAGAAGACGCCTACAGAAGCTCAAGAGCTGATTGAAATGGTTGCAAATAACCAATTCATGTACACTTCTGAAAGGAATCCTGTGAACAATGGGACTAATCAGAAGAAATGAGTTCTTGAGATTGATGCTCTGAATGCCATTCTGGCTCAGAACAAGATATTGACTCAACAAGTCAATTTGATCTCTCAAAGTCTGTCTGGAATGCAAAATGCACCAAGCAGTACTATGGATGCTTCATCTGAAGAAGAAGCCTATGATCCTGAGAACCCTTCAATGGAAGAGGTGAATTACCTAGGAGAACCCTATGGAAACACCTATAATTCTTCATGGAGAAATCACCCAAATTTCTCATGGAAGAATCAAGAGAGACCTCAACAAGGTTTCAACAACAATAATGGTGGAAGAAACAAGTTTAGCAATGGCAAGCCTTTTCCATCATCTTCTCAGCAACAGACAGAGAATTCTATGCAGAACCACTCTGACTTAGCAACCATGGTCTCTGATCTAATCAAAACCACTCAAAGTTTCATGACTGAAACAAGGTCCTCCATTAGGAATTTGGAGGCACAAGTGGGATAGCTGAGCAAGAAAATTACTGAACTCCCTCCTAGTACTCTCCCAAGCAACACAGAAGAAAATCCAAAAGGAGAGTGCAAGGCCATCAACATGGCCGAATTTGGAGACGAAGGAGAGGAAGTGAACGCCACTGAGGAAGACCTCAGTGGGCGTGCACTGACCTCCATTGAGTTCCCCAATGAGGAACCATGGGAATCTGAGGCTCAAAATGAGACCATAGAGATTCCATTGGACTTACTTCTACCTTTCATGAGCTCTGATGAATATTCTTCCTCTGAAGAGGATGAGTATGTCACTGAAGAGCAAGTTGCTAAATACCTTGGAGCAATCATGAAGCTAAATGACAAGTTATTTGGAAATGAGACTTGGGAGAATGAACCTCCTTTGCTCACCAAAGAACTGGATGACTTGTCTAGGCAGAAATTACCTCAAAAAAGACAAGATCCTGGGAAGTTTTCAATACCTTGTACCATAGGCACCATGACCTTCAAGAAGGCTCTGTGTGACTTAGGGTCAAGTGTAAACCTCATGCCTCTCTCTGTAATGGAGAAGCTAGGGATCTTTGAGGTGTAAGCTGCAAGAATCTCATTAGAGATGGCAGACAACTCAAGAAAACAAGCTCATGGACTTGTAGAGGATGTTTTGGTGAAGATTGAAGACCATTACATCCCTGCTGATTTCATAGTCCTAGAGACTGGGAAGTGCATAGATGAAACCATCATCCTTGGCAGACCCTTCCTAGCCACAGCAAAAGCTGTGATTGATGTTGATAGAGGAGAGTTGATCATTCAAGTGAATGAAGAATCCTTGGTGTTAAAGGCTCAAGGATATCCCTCTGTCATCATGGAGAGGAAGCATGAAGAGCTTCTCTCAAATCAGAGTCAAACAGAGCCCCCACAGTCAAACTCTAAGTTTGGTGTTGGGAGGCCACAACCAAACTCTAAGTTTGGTGATGAACCCCCACATTCAAACTCTAAGTTTGGTGTTGGGAGGTTCCAACATTGCTCTGATCAAATGTGAGGCTCCATGAGAGCCATCTGTCAAGCTACTGACATTAAAGAAGCGCTTGTTAGGAGGCAACCCGATATTATATTTTATCTATTTTCTTTTGTTATTTTATGTTTTTTTGTAGGTTGATGATCATGAGAAGTCACAAAATCAATTGAAAAAGCAAAAACAGAATGAAAAACAGGAAGAAAAATAGCACACCTTGGAGGAAGAACCCACTGGCGTTTAAACGCCAGTGAGGCTAGCAATTGGGCGTTTAACGCCCAGTCTGGCACCATTCTGGGCGTTTAACGCCAGAAAGGGGCACCAGACTGGCGTTAAACGCCAGAAAAGGGCAAGAACCTAGCGTTAAACGCCAGGAATGGGCACCAGCCCGGCGTTTAACGCCAGAAATGGCTCAAAACGTGATTTTGAATGCCATTTGGTGCAGGGATGACTTTTCCTTGACACCACGGGATCTGTGGACCCCACAGGATCCCCACCAACCCCACCACTCTCTCTTTTCTTCACTCATTCGCCAATCACCTCAATACCTCTTCCCCAAAAACCCTTCACCTATCAAATCCCATCTTCCTCTTCACCACTCACATCCATCCTTCATAAAATCCCATCTTCCTCTTCTCCATTACAGAGAGAGGCATGAGGTTTACACTTGACCCTAAGTCACACAGAGCCTTCTTGAAGGTCATGGTGCCTATGGTACAAGGTATTGAAAACTTCCCAGGATCTTGTCTCTTTTGAGGTAATTTCTGCCTAGACAAGTCATCCAGTTCTTTGGTGAGCAAAGGAGGTTCATTCTCCCAAGTCTCATTTCCAAATAACTTGTCATTTAGCTTCATGATTGCTCCAAGGTATTTAGCAACTTGCTCTTCAGTGACATACTCATCCTCTTCAGAGGAAGAATATTCATCAGAGCTCATGAAAGGCAGAAGTAAGTCCAATGGAATCTCTATGGTCTCATTTTGAGCCTCAGATTCCCATGGTTCCTCATTGGGGAACTCAATGGAGGTCAGTGCACGCCCACTGAGGTCTTCCTCAGTGGCGTTCACTTCCTCTCCTTCGTCTCCAAATTCGGCCATGTTGATGGCCTTGCACTCTCCTTTTGGATTTTCTTCTGTGTTGCTTGGGAGAGTACTAGGAGGGAGTTCAGTAATTTTCTTGCTCAGCTATCCCACTTGTGCCTCCAAATTCCTAATGGAGGACCTTGTTTCAGTCATGAAACTTTGAGTGGTTTTGATTAGATCAGAGACCATGGTTGCTAAGTCAGAGTGGTTCTGCATAGAATTCTCTGTCTGTTGCTGAGAAGATGATGGAAAAGGCTTGCCATTGCTAAACTTGTTTCTTCCACCATTATTGTTGTTGAAACCTTGTTGAGGTCTCTCTTGATTCTTCCATGAGAAATTTGGGTGATTTCTCCATGAAGAATTATAGGTGTTTCCATAGGGTTCTCCTAGGTAATTCACCTCTTCCATTGAAGGGTTCTCAGGATCATAGGCTTCTTCTTCAGATGAAGCATCCTTAGTACTGCTTGGTGCATTTTGCATTCCAGACAGACTTTGAGAGATCAAATTGACTTGTTGAGTCAATATCTTGTTCTGAGCCAGAATGGCATTCAGAGCATCAATCTCAAGAACTCCTTTCTTCTGATTAGTCCCATTGTTCACAGGATTTCTTTCAGAAGTGTACATGAATTGGTTATTTGCAACCATTTCAATCAGCTCTGAGCTTCTGTAGGCGTCTTCTTCAAATGAAGAGATCCTCCAGCAGAGCTATCCAAAGACATCTTGGATAGTTTAGAGAGACCATCATAGAAAATACCTATGATGCTCCATTCAGAAAGCATGTCAGAAGGACATTTTCTGATCAATTGTTTGTATCTTTCCCAAGCTTCATAGAGGGATTCTCCATCCTTCTGTCTGAAGGTTTGGACTTCCACTCTAAGCTTACTCAATTTTTGAGGTGGAAAGAACTTTGCCAAGAAGGCATTGACTAGCTTTTCCCATGAGTCCAGGCTTTCTTTAGGTTGTGAATCCAACCATGTCCTAGCTCTGTCTCTTACAGCAAAAGGGAATAGCATAAGTCTGTAGACCTCAGGGTCTACCCCATTAGTCTTGACAGTGTCACAGATTTGCAAGAATTCAGCTAAAAACTGATGAGGATCTTCCAATGGAAGTCCATGAAACTTGCAATTCTATTGCATTAGAGAAACTAATTGAGGCTTAAGCTCAAAGTTGTTTGCTCCAATGGCAGGGATAGAGATGCTTCTCCCATAGAAGTCGGGAGTAGGTGCAGTAAAGTCACCCAACACCTTCCTTGCATTGTTTGCATTGTTGTTGTTTTCGGCTGCCATGTCTTCTTCTTCTTTGAAGATTTCTGTTAGGTCCTCTTACAGAGAATTGTGCCTTAGCTTCTCTTAGCTTTCGCTTCAAGGTCCTTTCAGGTTCAGGGTCAGCTTCAACAAGAATGCCTTTGTCTCTGCTCCTGCTCATATGAAAGAGAAGAGAACAAGAAAATGTGGAATCCTCTATGTCACAGTATAGAGATTCCTTGAGGTGTCAGACGAACAGAAAAATAGAAGAAAGAGGTAGAAGAATTCGAACTTAATCAGATAGAGTTCGAATTGTGCATTGAGAAGGAGTGGTACTCCATAAATAAAAGAATATGGGAAGAGGGGAAGAGAATTTTCGAAAATTAAGTTAAAGAATTTGAAAACATTTTGAAAATCACTAATTAATTTTCGAAAATAAGAGTGGGAAAGAAATCAAGTGATTTTTGAAAAAGATTTTGAAATTAGAAGTCAAAAAGATTTGATTGAAAACTATTTTGAAAAAGATGTGATTAAAAAGATATGATTGGTTTTAAAAAAAATATGTGATTGAGAAGATATAATTTGCAAACAATTTTAAAAAGATTTGATTTTAAAAATTAATGACTTGCCTAACAAGAAAAGATATGATTCAAACATTAAACCTTTCTCAACAGAAAAGGCAATATACTTGAGATGTTCAATCAAATCATTAATTGTTAGTAAGTATCTTTGAAAAAGGAAAGAAATTGATTTTTAAAACATTTGATTGAAAAGATATGATTTGAAAAAGATTTGATTTTGAAAAACTTTGAAAACTTGAAAAAAAATTGATTTGAAAACAAAATCCTCCCCCTTGTGCCATCCTGGCGTTAAACGCCCAGAATGGTGTCCATTCTGGCGTTTAACGCCCAAAATGCTACCTTTTTGGGCGTTAAACGCCCAACCAGGTACCCTGGCTGGCGTTTAAACGCCAGTCTGTCCTTCTTTACTGGGCGTTTTGAACGCCCAGCTTTTTCTGTGTAATTCCTCTGCTGCATGTTCTGAACCTTCAGTTTCCTGTACTATTGACTTGAAAATAGAACCAAGATCAAATAAACAATACATGCAAGACACCAAACTTAAAATTAGACACTAGACTCAAACAAGAAACATAAAATATTTTTGGTTTTTATGATTTTGAAAAATTTTTTTTTTGTGTTTTGTTTTTTTTTTCGAAAATTATATGGGTATAGAAAATAAAAGTTTCAGAATTCTTAATTCGGATTCCAGGAATCATTGCAATGCTAGTCTAAGACTCCGGTCCAGGAATTAGACATGGCTTCACAGCCAGCCAAGCTTTCAAAGAAAGCTTCGGTCCAAAACACTAGACATGGCCAATGGCCAGCCAAGCCTTAGCAGATCATTGCTCCAATAGCAGGATTGATGGAGATCAACAAGCTCTTGTGATGATCAGTTGAAACCTCGGTCCAATAAGATTAGACATGGCTTCTCAGCTAGCCAGATTTCAACAGATCATCATGAAACACTAGAATTCATTTTTAAGAACTCTGAAAAAAATACCTAATCTAAGCAACAAGATGAACCGTCAGTTGTCCATACACAAAACAATCCCCGGCAACGGCGCCAAAAACTTGGTGCACGAAATTGCAATCACACTCTTGCAATCCCGCACAACTAACCAGCAAGTGCACTGGGTCGTCCAAGTAATACCTTGCGTGAGCAAGGGTCGATCCCACGGAGATTGTCGGCTTGAAGCAAGCTATGGTTATCTTGTAAATCTTAGTCAGGATATCAGAAATTATCAGGATTGATTGTAAAAGGCAAAAGAACATGAAATGGTTACTTGTTTTGCAGTAATGGAGAATAGGTTGGGGTTTTGGAGATGCTCCATCTTCTGAATCTCTGCTTTCCTACTGTCTTCTTCATAAAAAACGCAAGGCTCCTTCCATGGCAAGCTGTATGTAGGGTTTCACCATTGTCAGTGGCTACCTCCCATCCTCTCAGTGAAAACGTTCCTATGCTCTGTCACAGCATAGGCTAATCAGCTGTCGGTTCTCGGTCAGGCCGGAATAGAATCCAGTGATTCTTTTGCGTCTGTCACTAACGCCCCGCCTGCTAGGAGTTTGAAGCACGTCACAGTCATTCAATCATTGAATCCTACTCAGAATACCACAGACAAGGTTAGACCTTCCGGATTCTCTTGAATGCCGCCATCAGTTCTCGCCTATACCACGAAGACTCTGATCTCACGGAATGGCTGGCTCGTTTGTCAGGCGAGCACTCGGTTGTCAGGCGATCAACCATGCAATCTGTATCAGGAATCCAAGAGATATTCACTAGAGCCTTGATTGCTTGTAGGACAAAAGTGGTTGTCAGTCACCTTGTTCATAGGTGAGAATGATGATGAGTGTCACGGATCATCACATTCATCAAGTTGAAGAACAAGTGATATCTTGGACAAAGAACAAGCGGAATTGAATAGAAGAACAATAGTAATTGCATTAATACTCAAGGTACAGCAGAGCTCCACACCTTAATCTATGGTGTGTAGAAACTCCACCGTTGAAAATACATAAGAACAAGGTCTAGGCATGGCCGAATGGCCAGCCTCCCAAAGTGAGTTCAATCATAAAAACATGATCGAAAAGCTTAGAACAGAATTGCAAGTTCCATGGACTTCCATTGGAAGATCCTCATCAGTTTTTGGCTGAGTTCTTGCAAATCTGTGACACTGTCAAGACTAATGGGGTAGACCCTGAGGTCTACAGACTTATGATATTCCCTTTTGCTGTAAGAGACAGAGCTAGGACATGGTTGGATTCACAACCTAAAGAAAGCCTGGACTCATGGGAAAAGCTAGTCAATGCCTTCTTGGCAAAGTTCTTTCCACCTCAAAAATTGAGTAAGCTTAGAGTGGAAGTCCAAACCTTCAGCCAGAAGGATGGAGAATCCCTCTATGAAGCTTGGGAAAGATACAAACAATTGATCAGAAAATGTCCTTCAGACATGCTTTCTGAATGGAGCATCATAGGTATTTTCTATGATGGTCTCTCTAAACTATCCAAGATGTCTTTGGATAGCTCTGCTGGAGGATCTCTTCATTTGAAGAAGACGCCTACAGAAGCTCAAGAGCTGATTGAAATGGTTGCAAATAACCAATTCATGTACACTTCTGAAAGGAATCCTGTGAACAATGGGACTAATCAGAAGAAAGGAGTTCTTGAGATTGATGCTCTGAATGCTATTCTGGCTCAGAACAAGATATTGACTCAACAAGTCAATTTGATCTCTCAAAGTCTGTCTGGAATGCAAAATGCACCAAGCAGTACTAAGGATGCTTCATCCGAAGAAGAAGCCTATGATCCTGAGAACCCTTCAATGGAAGAGGTGAATTACCTAGGAGAACCCTATGGAAACACCTATAATTCTTCATGGAGAAATCACCCAAATTTCTCATGGAAGAATCAAGAGAGACCTCAACAAGGTTTCAACAACAATAATGGTGGAAGAAACAGGTTTAGCAATGGCAAGCCTTTTCCATCATCTTCTCAGCAACAGACAGAGAATTCTAAGCAGAACCACTCTGACTTAGCAACCATGGTCTCTGATCTAATCAAAACCACTCAAAGTTTCATGACTGAAACAAGGTCCTCCATTAGGAATTTGGAGGCACAAGTGGGACAGCTGAGCAAGAAAATTACTGAACTCCCTCCTAGTACTCTCCCAAGCAACACAGAAGAAAATCCAAAAGGGGAGTGCAAGGCCATCAACATGGCCGAATTTGGAGAGGAGGAAGAGGAAGTGAACGCCACTGAGGAAGACCTCAGTGGGCGTGCACTGACCTCCATTGAGTTCCCCAATGAGGAACCATGGGAATCTGAGGCTCAAAATGAGACCATAGAGATTCCATTGGACTTACTTCTGCCTTTCATGAGCTCTGATGAATATTCTTCCTCTGAAGAGGATGAGTATGTCACTGAAGAGCAAGTTGCTAAATACCTTGGAGCAATCATGAAGCTAAATGACAAGTTATTTGGAAATGAGACTTGGGAGAATGAACCCCCTTTGCTCACCAAAGAACTGGATGACTTGTCTAGGCAGAAATTACCTCAAAAGAGACAAGATCCTGGGAAGTTTTCAATACCTTGTACCATAGGCACCATGACCTTCAAAAAGGCTCTGTGTGACTTAGGGTCAAGTGTAAACCTCATGCCTCTCTCTGTAATGGAGAAGCTAGGGATCTTTGAGGTGCAAGCTGCAAGAATCTCATTAGAGATGGCAGATAACTCAAGAAAACAAGCTCATGGACTTGTAGAGGATGTTTTGGTGAAGATTGAAGACCATTACATCCCTGCTAATTTCATAGTCCTAGAGACTGGGAGGTGCATGGATGAAACCATCATCCTTGGCAAACCCTTCCTAGCCACAGCAAAAGCTGTGATTGATGTTGATAGAGGAGAGTTGATCATTCAAGTGAATGAAGAATCCTTGGTGTTAAAGGCTCAAGGATATCCCTCTGTCATCATGGAGAGGAAGCATGAAGAGCTTCTCTCAAATCAGAGTCAAACAGAGCCCCCACAGTCAAACTCTAAGTTTGGTGTTGGGAGGCCACAACCAAACTCTAAGCTTGGTGTTGAACCCCCACATTCAAACTCTAAGTTTGGTGTTGGGAGGTTCCAACATTGCTCTGATCATTTGTGAGGCTCCATGAGAGCCATCTGTCAAGCTACTGACATTAAAGAAGCGCTTGTTGGGAGGCAACCCAATGTTATATTTTATCTATTTTCTTTTGTTATTTTATGTTTTTTTTGTAGGTTGATGATCATGAGAAGTCACAAAATCAATTGAAAAGGCAAAAACAGAATGAAAAATAGGAAGAAAAATAGCACACCCTGGGGGAAGAACCCACTGGCGTTTAAACGCCAGTGAGGCTAGCAATTGGGCGTTTAACGCCCAGTCTGGCATCATTCTGGGCGTTTAACGCCAGAAAGGGGCACCAGACTGGCGTTAAACGCCAGAAAAGGGCAAGAACCTGGCGTTAAACGCCAGGAATGGGCACCAGCCCGGCGTTTAACGCCAGAAATGGCTCAAAACGTGATTTTGATTGCCATTTGGTGCAGGGATGACTTTTCCTTGACACCACAGGATCCCCACCAACCCCACCACTCTCTCTTTTCTTCACTCATTCGCCAATCACCTCAATACCTCTTCCCCAAAAACCCTTCACCTATCAAATCCCATCTTACTCTTCACCACTCACATCCATCCTTCATAAAACCCCACCTACCTCACCATTCAAATTCAAACCACTTTCCCACCCAAACCCACCCTCACTTGACCGAACCATGACCCCCCCTCTCCTATATAAACCCTTCTTCACCCCTTCATTTTCACACAACCTAAACACCACTTCTCCCCCTCTTTGGCCGAACACAAAAGCCATTCCCTTCTTCCTCATTTCTTCTTCTTCTGCTCTCTTCTTTCTTCTTTTGCTCGAGGACGAGCAAACCTTTTAAGTTTGGTGTGGTAAAAGCGTTACTTTTTCATTTTTCCATAACCATTTATGGCATCCAAGGCCGGAGAAACCTCTAGAAAGAGGAAAGGGAAGGCAAAGCTTCTACCTCCGAGTCATGGGAGATGGAGAGATTCATCTCAAGGTTGCATCAAGACCACTTCTATGAAGTTGTGGCCTTGAAGAAGGTGATCCCCAAGGTCCCTTTTTTCACTCAAAAAGGGTGAATATCCGGAGATCCGACATGAGATCCGAAGAAGAGGTTGGGAAGTCCTTACCAACCCCATTCAACAAGTCGGAATCTTGATGGTTCAAGAGTTCTATGCCAATGCATGGATCACCAAGAACCATGATCAAAGTGTGAACCCGAATCCAAAGAATTATCTTACTATGGTTCGGGGGAAATACTTGGATTTTAGTCCGGAAAGTGTAAGGTTGGCATTCAATTTGTCCATGATGCAAGGAGACGAACATCCTTACACTAGAAGGGTCAACTTTGATCAAAGGTTGGACCAAGTCCTCACAGTCATATGTGAAGAGGGCACCCAATGGAAGAGAGATTCAAGAGGGAAGCCGGTTCAATTGAGAAGGCATGACCTCAAACCCGTGGCTAGAGGATGGTTGGAGTTTATCCAACGCTCAATCATTCCCACTAGCAACCGGTCCGAAGTTACTCTAGACCGGGCCATCATGATTCATAGCATCATGATTGGAGAAGAAGTGGAAGTTCATGAGGTTATAGCCCAAGAACTCTATAAGGTGGCGGACAAGTCCTCTACCTTGGCAAGGTTAGCCTTTCCTCATCTCATTTGTCACCTCTGTTATTCAGTTGGAATTGACATAGAGGGAGACATCCCCATTGATGAGGTAAGCCCATCACTAAGAAAAGGATGGAGCAAACAAGAGACCCCTCTCATCATGAGATCCCTGAGATACCTCAAGGGATGCACTTTCCTCCACAAGACTATTGGGAGCAACTGAACACCTCCCTAGGAGAATTGAGTTCCAACATGGGACAACTAAGGGTGGAGCACCAAGAACATTCCATCATCCTCCATGAAATTAGAGAAGATCAAAGGATCATGAGAGAGGAGCAACAAAGACAAGGAAGAGACATTGAGGAGCTCAAGCACTCCATAGGATCTTCAAGAGGAAGAAAGAGCCGCCATCACTAAGGTGGACCCGTTCTTTAATCTCCTTATTCTTTATTTTTCTGTTTTTCGAAAATTATGCTTTGTGTTTATCTATGTTTGTGTTTCATGATCATTAGTGTCTTAGTGTCTATGCCTTAAAGTTATGAATGTCCTATGAATCCATCACCTTTCTTAAATAAACATTGTTTTTAATTGAAAAAGATAAGAATTGCATGAATTTTGAATTTTATAACAGTTTAATTATTTTGATGTGGTGGCAACACTTTTTGTTCTCTGAATGTATGCTTGAACAGTGCATATATCTTTTGAATTTGTGGTTCATGAATGTTGGCTCTTGAAAGAATGATGAAAAAGGAGACATGTTACTGCGGATCTGAAAAATCATAAAAATGATTCTTGAAGCAAGAAAAAGCAGTGAATACAAAAAAAAAAGAGAAAGCAAGCGAAAAAAAAAAACGAAAAAAAAAAGAAAGAAAAAGAAAGAATAAAGCTGTGATCCAAGGCAAAAAGAGTGTGCTTAAGAACCTTGGACACCTCTAATTGGGGACTCTAGCAAAGCTGAGTCACAATCTGAAAAGGTTCACCCAATTATGTGTCTGTGGCATGTATGTATCCGGTGGTAATACTGGAAGACAGAGTGCTTTGGGCCACGGCCAAGACTCAATAAGTAGCTGTGTTCAAGAATCATCATACTTAACTAGGAGAATCAATAACACTATTTGGATTCTGAGTTCCTAAAGAAGCCAATCATTCTGAGTTGCAAAGGATAGAGTGAGATGCCAAAACTGTTCAGAGGCAGAAAGCTAAAAGCCCCGCTCATCTAATTAATACTGATCTTCATAGATGTTTTTGGAGTTCATTGCACATTCTCTTCTTTTTATCTTATTTGATCTTCAGTTGCTTGAGGGCAAGCAACAATTTAAGTTTGGTGTTGTGATGAGCGGATAATTTGTACCCTTTTTGGCATTGTTTTTAGTATGTTTTCAGTAGTTTTAGTTGAGTTCTTAGTATATTTTTATTAGTTTTTAGTTAAAATTCACTTTTCTGGACTTTACTATGAGTTTGTGTGTTTTTCTGTGATTTCAGGTATTTTCTGGCTGAAATTGAGGGACCTGAGCAAAAATCTGATTCAGAGACTGAAAAGGACTGCAGATGCTGTTGGATTCTGACCTCCCTGCACTCGAAGTGGATTTTCTGGAGCTACAAAAGCCCAATTTGCGCGCTCTCAACGGCGTTGGAAAGTAGACATCCTGGGCTTTCCAGCAATATATAATAGTCCATACTTTACCCAAGATTTGATGGCCCAAACCGGCGTTCAAAGTCACCCTCAGGAATTCCAGCGTTAAACGCCGGAACTGGCACCTAAATGGGAGTTAAACGCCCAAACTGGCATAAAAGCTGGCGTTTAACTCCAAGAAGAGTCTCTACACGAAATTTCTTCATTTCTCAGCCCAAGCACACACCAAGTGGGCCCGGAAGTGGATTTTTATGTCATTTACTCATCTCTGTACACCCTAGGCTACTAGTTTTCTATAAGTAGGACCTTTTGCTATTGTATTAAGGAGCTTTTCGATCATGTTTTTATGATTGAACTCACTTTGGGAGGCTGGCCATTCGGCCATGCCTAGACCTTGTTCTTATGTATTTTCAACGGTGGAGTTTCTACACACCATAGATTAAGGTGTGGAGCTCTGCTGTACCTCGAGTATTAATGCAATTACTATTGTTCTTCTATTCAATTCCGCTTGTTCTTTGTCCAAGATATCACTTGTTCTTCAACTTGATGAATGTGATGATCCGTGACACTCATCATCATTCTCACCTATGAACAAGGTGACTGACAACCACTTTTGTTCTACAAGCAATCAAGGCTCTAGTGAATATCTCTTGGATTCCTGATACACGATGCATGGTTGATCGCCTGACAACCGAGTGCTCGCCTGACAAACGAGCCAGCCATTCCGTGAGATCAGAGTCTTCGTGGTATCGGCGAGAACTGATGGCGGCATTCAAGAGAATCCGGAAGGTCTAACCTTGTCTGTGGTATTCTGAGTAGGATTCAATGATTGAATGACTGTGACGTGCTTCAAACTCCTAGCAGGCGGGGCGTTAGTGACAGACGCAAAAGAATCACTGGATTCTATTCCGGCCTAACCGAGAACCGACAGATGATTAGCCATATGCTGTGACAGAGCATAGGAACGTTTTCACTGAGAGGATGGGAGGTAGCCACTGACAACGGTGAAACCCTTGCATAAGCTTGCCATGGAAAGGAGTAAGAAGGATTGGATGAAGACAGTAGGAAAGCAGAGAGACGGAAGGGAAGGCATCTTCATACGCTTATCTGAAGTTCCTACCAATGAATTACATAAGTACCTCTATCTTTATCTTTATGCTTTATTCGTATATCACTATACCCATTTGAGTCTGCCTGACTAAGATTTACAAGGTGACCATAGCTTGCTTCATACCAACAATCTCCGTGGGATCGACCCTTACTCGCGTAAGGTTTATTACTTGGACGACCCAGTGCACTTGCTGGTTAGTTGTGCGAAGTTGTGTAATGCCATGGGATTGAACACTAAGTTTTTGGGGTTCATGACCGGGGATTATGAGAGTTGTGAAAAGTATTGTTCACAATTTCGCGCACCAACTAACATTGCATGATTCCTGGAATTCTCATTAAGAATTTTGATACCTTTATTTTCTTTTTCCACTTAATTTTCGAAAAATCCAAAAAAATTTACAAAAAAAAAAACCAAAAATATTTTATGTTTCTTGTTTGAGTCTAGTGTCTAATTTTAAGTTTGGTGTCTTGCATGCATTTTTTATTTGATCTTGGTTCTATTTTCAAGTCAATAGTACAGAGAACTGAAGATTCAGAACATGCAGCAGAGGAATTACACAGAAAAAGCTGGGCGTTCAAAATGCCCAGTGAAGAAGGACAGACTGGCGTTTAAACGCCAGCCAGGGTGCCTGGTTGGGCGTTTAACGCCCAAAAAGGTAGTGCATTGGGCGTTAAATGCCAGAATGTGCACCATTCTGGGCGTTTAACGCCAGGATGGCACAAGGGGGAGGATTTTGTTTTCAAATCAATTTTTTTTTTCAAGTTTTCAAAGTTTTTCAAAATCAAATCTTTTTCAAATCATATCTTTTCAATCAAATGTTTTCAAAATCAATTTCTTTCCTTTTTCAAAGATACTTGCTAACAATTAATAATTTGATTGAACATTTCAAGTATGTTGCCTTTTCTGTTGAGAAAGGTTTTGTTCCGAGGGTTACCTGAAACGTGGAGCTCGGTCGTCTTGGTGAGACCCGAGGTGAGGGTTCCGTGACCCGAGCTTGTTGCGCTGAGCGGCGGGTGGTTGTACCTGCAATGACACTCCGATGCTTAAGTTAGCATGGGTCCAAGCAGATATGTGTAGAATGTAGAATGTATGTTATACCTGGGTGCTCCAGTGTATTTATAGTAGTTGGCCGTGATCTTCCCTGGATAAGATATTCTTATCTTATCTTATCTTTGGGAGTCTTATCTCTATCTTTTGTGGAACCGCCTTTCCTAGGCCTTTTTCGGCCTTTAGGTTTTGGGCTTCGTTCCTTTTGATGGGCCTTCTTCTTTATTTGTCCGAGGTCCGACCTCAGGCGTGGGCCTTTGGGACGAGGTCGAACCTTCTGCGAACTTCCCGAGTTTGGAGAGCTCGGTCAGGGTATGAACAGTGCCCCTGTCCGAGTTCGTCCTTTTGAGAGGTCGAGCTCGGGCATAGTCGTTCTTTTCAAAATTTGAAAATGGCCGTTTCAGCATTTATTGCTTTTTACCGTTTCTCCTCGATTTCCGTTCGGGCTCTGTGAAGGCATTATTTATTTGCCCCTTTCCTCATTTTCTTTGTTTATTCTGTTCCCTTTCCCTTTTTCTGGGTTTTTCGCCGCCTCTCTTTCGAGCATCTTCCTTCTTTCTCTCTGTTCTTCTTCTCCGATTCTTTCTGTGCATTGTTTTTCGGGGTTTCCTCTGCGCCGCTGTTTTCGTTCTTCTTGCATCGGAGCTCGTCGTCTTCTTCCTTTCTCCCAGGTTTGTTTCTTGTCTTTACTTTTGCTGTGCACATATGCTGGGGTTGCCCCGGAAAGAGGCGCCGCCATTGCTTTGGTTGTTTGTATGTGGGGGTGGCTCTTTTCTCTTGGTACTTTGTTTTCGGGTTTACTGCATTTTTCTTCTAAAAGAACCTTTGTTTTCTTGCTTCTGCTGAATGGGTTTTTTGCTGTCTGCCTATTTATGTGATTTTTGGCTTGCTGTTGTATTCTTCTTTGTAGGCAAGATTTTTTATGTCTCGAAAGGTGTTTCAAGCAATGTCGACCAAGATTCCGAGTGGTCTTGGTTGGGTAGATCCTGTTCCTCTAAGGGTCCCTTCTGTTGTAGATTCTGAGTATCTAGTTAGGTTCCGTAGGGAGTGTAGTATTTGTGAGAACAGGGAGTCTGAACGGGATTATGAGCTAGTAGCCCCAGAGTCCGAGGAGAGAGTGTGCTTCCCGCCTTTAGAAAGTTCCGAGAAGCTATTCTTTTATGCTTACGATTGTTTTTTCTCTAAGCTGGGTGTACGACTTCCTTTTACCGACTTGGAGTCCGAGGTCCTTTGGTCTTGTAACCTTGCCCCTACGCAACTCCATCCAAATTCTTGGGCGTTTTTAAAGCTGTTTCAACTTTTGTGTCAGTTTTTGGGCGTCTCCCCTTCTGTTTCTCTTTTTTCCTATCTGTTCGCGTTGACGAAGCCGGGGTCGGGTGCTGGGAAGGTGTCTTGGGTCTTTTAGGGCTAACCAGGGGAAGAAGTTTTGTACCTTGTATGATGAGTCGTTTCATGATTTCAAGAACTACTATTTCAAGGTCCGGGCTGCTGGAGATGTCCGACCTTTCTTTCTAGATGAGAGTGGGGAGCCTTCTTTTCCTCTTTGTTGGCAGGAGAATGTAGTGTCGGTTAAGTATACTTTTGAGAGTCTAGATGAGGTAGAGCAGGCTTTTGCGGGTGTGTTGAGCAGTTTATGGGGTCGGGCACCTCACTTGGACACGAAGAAAATGTTGGGAGATCCAAGCCTTCTCCGTTCCGAGTTAGGTAGTTCCCGACCTCTCCGAGCTTCATCCTTTTAGTATTTTGCCTGTTTTGGTGGAATTCCTGTTTGTGATAATCCCTTTCTTTTTGTTTCTGCAGAGATGTCTTCTCAGGCGGATTCCATGAAGTTTCTTCGTCGGTCGAAGAAGTCTGCGGCTGCTCGGAATATCGAGGCTGAGGTTTCTGCCCGATCTTCTCCGCAGAAGACTACCGTGGGTGTTCAGACTCGGTCGAAGACCATTCCGACTCCTCAGTTCCGAGCTATAACTCAAGATCCTCCGACCTCCGGACCCGGTCACCTTTCCCCGTCTTCGACCTCGGGTCCTCCCCCCAAGAAACAGAAGACCTCTCAAGAGCTTGCTGGTTTCAATGATAAGGATTTTGACGCTCTTGGTTGGATTGAGCAGCACATTCTCCCCCAGACCTTTATTTCTACTGATGATGCGTCTATGGAGCATCACTTTCAGTATATGGCGCGGAGCTGTGTTCGGATGGCTAGTCTTCATGCCGCTATTGCTCGGGAGTTCAAGAAAGCTCCCCTTGGGGCGACCAGCTCCCGACTTGAGAAGGCACGGTCTGAGCTTGATAAGATTAGTCAACTGAAGGCTGCCAGGATTACTGAGCTGGAGGCCTCTTTGGAGGAAGAGAAAACTAGGGCCACCGCGGCTGTGGCGGCGGCGAAGTCATCTGAGGAGATGGCGAGGGTGGCGACGGAGAACTATACTAAGCTGTATGCCGAGCTTGTGGAGACGAAGGAGAAGTTGCAGTATGCTCGGGATGATTTTTACGAGCTGGAAGATAATGTGGCCAAGGGTATGGATGCTATGTTTGTGAATTTGAGGGATCAGGTCCGGGTTCTTGCTCCCGACCTGGATCTGAGCTTATTCAGTACGGAAAACATTGTTGTGGAGGGAAAGATTGTTCCTGCTCCTGCCGAGGATGAGGTTCCGGTGTCCGACCACAAGGCTCCGGTGTCTGACCCCGAGGTTCCAGTTGTGAACCCGACTTCACCTTTGGCTGAGGATAGATCAGGTGTGGAGGTTTCAAACCGGGATGACGTTGCCGTCGATGCAGTCCCGATATCTATGTTTCAGCCTGCTGTCGATGTGGAGTCCGGAAAGGGCCTCGATCCTCTGTAGTCTTGTACTTCTTGGTGTTTTGCCCGATCTGTGGGCTCTTTTGTTTTTGGATGGTTTCTGTTGAACACTTTTGGACACCTTTTGTTTTATTTAGCTACTTGTAGTAACTTTATTATGCGGTGTTTTTTGTTCGCGCTTGACTTTTTGTTTCCGCTTTTGTGCTTTTTAGTCGTTTTCGGATAACAACTTTTTAGCTAGCGTTTTGACTTCTTGTTTTCGCTTTTGTGCTTTTTAGTTGTTTTCGATTAACAACTTTTTAGCTAGCGTTTTGACTTCTTACTTTCGCTTTTGTGCTTTTTAGTTGTTTTCGATTAACAACTTTTTAGCTAGCGTTTTGACTTCTTACTTTCGCTTTTGTGCTTTTTAGTTGTTTTCGATTAACAACTTTTTAGCTAGCATTTTGACTTCTTACTTTCGCTTTTGTGCTTTTTAGTTGTTTTCGATTAACAACTTTTTAGCTAGCGTTTTGACTTCTTACTTTCGCTTTTGTGCTTTTTAGTTGTTTTCGATTAACAACTTTTTAGCTAGCGTTTTGAAACTTCTTTCGATTTCATTCTTTTCGCTTGTACTTTTTAGTTGCTTTTTGTAAAGCAACTTTTTAGTAAGCGTTTTTCGAAATCTTGGTTCTTGCCGTTTTAAGGCTTCTTTCTTGGGCCGAGCTTTTTCTCGGACATCGGGTGCTCGAGTACCTCCTTTTTGTTAGGTCCGACTTTGTCGTTGGTCGGTTCTTCTGAGTTATTTCTGTAATCTCTTTTATTTGGCTTTTTGAGCCATTTTAGAGTTACTTTATAACTTTTCCCTTTGTTGGGTCCGACTTCGTCGTTTGGTCGGCCTTTTTAAGTTATTTTTGTAACCTCTTTTTTATTTGGCTTTTCGAGCCATTTTCAGGGTTACTTTATAACTTCTCACATTAATTTGAACCTCGTCGCTTTATCTTTGCCGACCTTGTATGGTCTTTTGGCAAATGATTTTTTGCGTTTTGCCGAGCATAAATTAATGCGCCTTGGTGGGGTACTTTCTAGGATTTGCTTCATCATGAGGAAGAGAAAATAGAGAAATTTGATTAGTATTAAAAAAGAAAGAATATTTACAAAGTGTTTACCCTTTAGGTCGGGTATCCTGCTTAACCGGGTGTCTCATTAAAAAACCCTTGTAGGGAAAAAGAGTACACCTCGGGTTAAGTTTTTCTAGCTGTAGTACCGTCTTAGATTACAGGCGTGCCAGGTCCTGGGCAGCTCATTGCCTTCTAGGTCGGATATTTTGTAGTAGCCTGTCCCTAAGACTTCTGTTACCTTGTAGGGCCCTTTCCAATTTGCGGCTAGCTTTCCTTCTCCCGACTTTTGTGTTCCGATGTCATTTCGGATTAGAATCAGGTCGTGAATGGAGAAGCTTCGCTTTATTACCTTTTGATTGTATCTGAGGGCCGTTCGCCGTTTTAAGGCTTCTTCTCGAATCCGAGCTCTTTCTCGGACCTCGGGAGGAGGTCGAGTTCTTCCCTTTGTGCCTGCGGGTTATCTTTTTCGTTGTAGAAGATGGTTCTAGGTGACCCTTCCTCTATTTCAATAGGAATCATTGCCTCCATTCCATAAGCTAGTCGGAATGGCGATTCTCCCGTTGTAGAGTGTGGGGTTGTCCGATATGCCCATAGCACCTGGGGGAGCTCTTCGGCCCATGCCCCTTTGGCCTCTTGGAGTCTTTGTTTTAACCCGGCCAAGATGATTTTATTTGCAGCTTCTGCTTGCCCATTGGCTTGGGTGCTCGACTGATGTGAATTGCTGTTTGATTTTTAGTTCGGCCACCAATTTCTGAAAACTTGTGTCCGTGAATTGTGTTCCATTGTCTGTTGTGATGGAGTAGGGGACTCCGAACCTTGTGACAATGTTTTGTATAGGAATTTGCGGCTTTTCTGAGCCGTAATGGCGGCTAAGGGTTCAGCTTCGATCCACTTCGTGAAGTAGTCGACCCCTACTATGAGGTATTTGACTTGCCCCGGTCCTTGTGGGAACGGGCCGAGTAGGTCGAGTCCCCATTTTGCGAAGGGCCATGGTGCAGTGATGCTGATAAGGTCTTCGGGTGGTGCCTTGTGAAAATTGGCGTGTTTTTGGCAGGGGGGCATATTTTCACAAACTCTGTTGCGTCTCTTTGCAAGGTCGGCCAGTAGAACCCGGCTCTGACTACTTTTTTGGATAGTGCCCGAGCTCCGAGATGGTTCCCGCACATGCCTTCGTGGACTTCTTCGAGGACGCTCTTCGTTTCTGAGGTCGGGACGCACCTAAGGAGGGGGTTTGCGAATCCTCTTCTGTATAATACGTCGTGAATTAGTGTATAATTCTGGGCGTCTTTCGTGAGTCTTTTAGCTTCCTTTCTTTCGGCGGGGAGAGTTCCTGACTTCAGGTAGCTGAGTATGGGGGTCATCCATCCTTGCTGTTGGTCGGATATATTTAGCGTTTCTTCCCCTCTTAGCACGGAGGGAGATCGTAAGGTTTCCTGGAGGAGACTTCTGTTGTTGCCTCCGGGCTTGGTGCTGGCAAGCTTTGAGAGGGCGTCTGCCCGGGCATTTTGTTCCCGAGGTATGTGCTGGATCTGTATTTCTGGAAAGTGGCGTAATTGTGCCTGTGTTTGGTCCAGGTATTTCTTCATAGTCGGGTCTTTGGCCTGGTAGCTTCCATTGACTTGTGATGTGACGACCTGGGAGTCGCTGAAGATTGTGATTTTCTGGGCTCCGACCTCTTCGGCTAGTTTTAGGCCTGCTAGTAGGGCCTCGTATTCGGCTTGGTTGTTCGAAGCCTGGAACTCGAATTTTAGGGATAGTTCTATCCGCGTTCCTTGGTCGCTTTCGAGTATAACCCCTGCTCCACTTCCTGTTTTGTTTGAGGACCCGTCAACGTACAGGTTCCATGAGAGTGGGGTTCCAGGGGTCTCAGTGTATTCCGCGACGAAGTCGGCTAGATACTGAGATTTTATCGCAGTCCGGGCTTCATAGTGGAGGTCGAACTCGGACAGTTCCACCGCCCATTGTAGGATTCGTCCTGCCAGGTCTGTTTTTTGTAGGATGTGTCTCATGGGTTGGTTTGTCCGGACTTTGATGGTGTGGGCTTGAAAGTAGGGGCGGAGCCTCCGAGCTGTGAATACTAGGGCGTAGGCGAATTTTTCTATTTTCTGATAGTTTAATTCGGCCCCTTGTAGTGCTTTGCTTACAAAGTATATGGGGTGTTGTCCTTGGTCATTTTCTCGTATTAATGCTGAAGCGATTGCTCGATGTCCGACCGAGAGGTATAGTACGAGCTCTTCTCCTTTTAGAGGTCGGGTTAGGATTGGTGGCTGCCCGAGGAATTCCTTGAATTCTTGAAAGGCTTTTTCGCACTCCGGGGTCCATGAGAAGGGTTTCCCTTTCTTTAGGAGTGAGTAGAGAGGTAGTGATTTTATTGCTGATCCTGCCAAGAATCTTGATAGGGCGGCCAGCCTTCCATTCAGTTGTTGTACTTCTTTGACACACGTCGGACTCTTCATATTGAGTATTGCTTGGCATTTGTCCGGGTTTGCTTCGATGCCCCTTTGAGTCAGCATGAAGCCTAAGAACTTTCCGGCTTCTGCGGCGAAGGTGCACTTTGTCGGGTTAAGTCTCATGTTGTGTTTTCTGAGGGTGCCGAAGACACTGGTGAGGTCGGTCAGCAAGTTTCTGTCTTCTTGTGTCTTTACCAGCATGTCGTCTACGTACACTTCCAGTTGTAGTCCGATGTGCTCTGAGAACACTTTGTTCATTAGCCTCTGGTAGGTTGCTCCTGCGTTCTTCAGCCCGAAGGGCATTACTACGTAGCAATAGTTTGCCCTTGGGGTTATGAACGAGGTCTTTTCTTGGTCAGGTCCATACATCGGGATTTGGTTGTATCCCGAGTATGCGTCCATGAAGGAGAGATATCTATAGCCTGAGGCTGCGTCTACTAAGGCGTCGATGTTTGGTAGCGGATATGGATCTTTGGGGCAGGCTTTGTTGAGATCCGTGTAGTCGACGCACATCCTCCATTTTCCATTTGGCTTTTTACTAGGACCACGTTTGCGAGCCATAGGGGGTATTTTACTTCCCTAATGAACCCTGCATCTAGTAGTGCTTGTACTTGTTCTTCTATTGCTTGCATGCGTTCGGGCCCGAGCTTCCTGCGTCTTTGTTGGACAGGTCGGGATCCCGGGTACACTGATAGCTTGTGGCATATCAGATCGGGGTTTATGCCTGGCATGTCGGAGGCTTTCCAGGCGAAGAGGTCGGAATTCTCCCTTAAGAGGTTTAGGAGTTCCTCTTTTAGGCCTGCCTCGAGATTTGCCCCTATGTTTGTTATTTTTTCAGGTGTGCTCCCAATCTGGACTTTTTCGGTTTCTCCCTCTGGTTGTGGCCGAAGATCTTCTCGGGCTTGAACTCGTCCGAGTTCTATCGTGTTGATCTCTTTCCCTTTTAGGCTTAGGCTTTCGTTGTAGCATCGCCGTGCTAGCTTTTGGTCGCCCTTTAGGGTAGCGATTCCTTTTGTGGTAGGGAACTTCATACAGAGGTGTGGGGTCGAGACTATAGCTGCCAGTCTGTTTAAGGTTGGTCGCCCAATGAGGGCATTGTATGCTGAAGTGACGTCGACTACAATGTAGTCGATGCTTAATGTTTTAGATTGCTCGCCTCTTCCAAAGGTAGTGTGTAGCGAGATGTATCCTAAGGGATGGATCGGGGTGTCCCCTAGCCCAAATAGGTCGGTGGGATAGGCTTTTAGCTCTTTTTCCTCAAGTCCGAGCTTGTCGAAGGCCGCTTTGAACAGGATATCTGCTGAGCTTCCCTGGTCAATCAGGGTTCGATGTAAGTTGGCGTTTGCTAGAATAACGGTGATCACCATTGGATCGTCGTGCCCGGGTATTATCCCTTGAGCATCCTCTCGGGTAAATGAGATAGTGGGTAACTCGGGCAGGGGACTGTCTTCTCGGACATGATAGATTTCTTTGAGGTGTCTTTTTCGCGAGGATCTAGATGCTCCTCCGCCTGCGAAACCTCCATTTATCATGTGAACGTGTCTTTCAGGGGTTCGCGGGACTTGTTCGGCCCGACCTTCATTGTCTCCTCGTCTTCTCTTCCTGGTCTCTTCTCCTTTCTCTGCTATGTATCTGTCGAGCTTTCCTTCTCTGGCTAGCTTTTCTATAACATTCTTTAGGTCGTGGCAGTCGTTGGTAGAATGACCGTAGAGCTTGTGATATTCGCAGTATTCGGACCGATCTCTCCCCGCTCTTTTGTGTTTTAGAGGTCGGGGTGGTGGGATCTTTTCGGTGTGGCATACTTCTCTGTAGATGTCTACCAGGGAGACTCGGAGGGGGGTATAGTTGTGGTACTTCCGTGGCTTGTCCGAGTTGGGTTCTTCTTTCTTCTTCTGTTCTCGATCTCGATCTCGGAGTGGGTAGGTTGATTCCTTCCTAGAAGAGTCTCTTAGCTGGGAGGTTTCCTCCATATTGATATATTTTTCTGCCCGCTCCTGCACCTCGTATAGGGAGGTCGGGTATCGTTTGGAGAGGGATTGGCTAAACGGTCCTTCCTTTAGGCCGTTTGCTAATCCCATGATAGCTGCTTCAGTGGGCAAGTGTTGTATGTCCAGGCAGGCTTTGTTGAATCGCTCCATGTATTCTCGGAGAGTTTCTTGGTTACCTTGTTTGATCCCGAGTAGACTGGGGGCATGTTTTGCCTTGTCCTTTTGAATGGAGAACCTTGTTAGGAATTTCTTAGTTAGGTCTTTGAAGCTGGTGATTGATCTCGGTGGCAGGTTGTCGAACCACCTCATGGCTGACTTGGTGAGAGTGGTGGGGAAGGCTTTGCACCGAATCGCGTCGGAGGCGTCGACTAGGTACATTCTGCTTCTGAAGTTGCTGAGGTGGTGACTTGGATCGGTGGTGCCGTCGTAGAGATCCATATCGGGTGGTTTGAAGTTTCGCGGTACCTTCTCCTTCATGATCTCTTTTGTGAAGGGATCATGATTGCCTTCGGGGGTGGTGTCGCGTTCTGTTCGATCTTTCAGGTTGGCCTCTATTTTCCGTAATTTTTCTTCTAATTCTCTGCGCTTGCGAGCCTCCCTTCTCAGATCTTGTTCGGTTTCTTTTTGCTTCTTTATGTCCTCTTCGAGTTGTTTCAGTCGGTTTTGTTGTACCCGGACTGCTTCTAGAATTTCCGAGCTCTTTTCTCTTTCGGGATTTTGTGGATCTTTGTTTGGGAGTGATGTACTTGGGCGATTCTGTTTGTTTCCTCCTGGAGTGCGTGGTGATAGAGGGCTGTCCGGTCGTTCTCCGGTGTCAATTTCCTCCTCTTGTTCCGAAGCAGCGTGGTCATTGTTGAGAGGATCGTCCGCCATGGTAAAGGGATGACTTCCAGGTTCCCCGGCAACGGCGCCAATGTTCCGAGGGTTACCTGAAACGTGGAGCTCGGTCGTCTTGGTGAGACCCGAGGTGAGGGTTCCGTGACCCGAGCTTGTTGCGCTGAGCGGCGGGTGGTTGTACCTGCAATGACACTCCGATGCTTAAGTTAGCATGGGTCCAAGCAGATATGTGTAGAATGTAGAATGTATGTTATACCTGGGTGCTCCAGTGTATTTATAGTAGTTGGCCGTGATCTTCCCTGGATAAGATATTCTTATCTTATCTTATCTTTGGGAGTCTTATCTCTATCTTTTGTGGAACCGCCTTTCCTAGGCCTTTTTCGGCCTTTAGGTTTTGGGCTTCGTTCCTTTTGATGGGCCTTCTTCTTTATTTGTCCGAGGTCCGACCTCAGGCGTGGGCCTTTGGGACGAGGTCGGACCTTCTGCGAACTTCCCGAGTTTGGAGAGCTCGGTCAGGGTATGAACAGGTTTAATGTTTGAATCATATCTTTTCTTGTTAGGCAAGTCATTAATTTTTTTTAATCAAATCTTTTTAAAATTGTTTTCAAATCATATCTTCTCAATCACATATTTTTAAAATCAATCATATCTTCTTAACCTCATCTTTTTCAAAATAGTTTTCAATCAAATCTTTTTGACTTCTAATTTCAAAACCTTTTTCAAAAATCACTTGATTTCTTTCCCACTCTTATTTTCGAAAATTAATTAGTGTTTTTCAAAATGTTTTCAAATTCTTTAACTTAATTTTCGAAAAAGCTCTTCCTCCCTTCTCACATCCTTCTATTTATGGAGTACCACTCCTCCTCAATGCACAATTCGAACTCTATCCCACTAAGTTCGAATTCTTCTACCTCTTCCTTCTGATTTTCTGTTCCCCTGACACCTCAAGGAATCTCTATACTGTGACATAGAGGATTCCACATTTTCTTGTTCTCTTCTCTTTCATATGAGCAGGAACAAAGACAAAAGCATTCTTGTTGAAGCTGACCCTGAACCTGAAAGGACCTTGAAGCGAAAGCTAAGAGAAGCTAAGGCACAACTCTCTGTAGAGGACCTAACAGAAATCTTCAAAGGAAAAGCACACATGGCAGCCGAAAACAACAACAATGCAAACAATGCAAGGAAGGTGCTGGGTGACTTTACTGCACCTACTCCCGACTTCTATGGGAGAAGCATCTCTATCCCTGCCATTGGAGCAAACAACTTTGAGCTTAAGCCTCAATTAGTTTCTCTAATGCAACAGAATTGCAAGTTCCATGGACTTCCATTGGAAGATCCTCATCAGTTCTTAGCTGAATTCTTGCAAATCTGTGACGCTGTCAAGACTAATGGGGTTGACCCTGAGGTCTACAGACTTATGCTATTCCCTTTTGCTGTAAGAGACAGAGCTAGGACATGGTTGGACTCACAACCTAAAGAAAGCCTGGACTCATGGGAAAAGTTAGTCAATGCCTTCTTGGCAAAGTTCTTTCCACCTCAAAAATTGAGTAAGCTTAGAGTGGAAGTCCAAACCTTCAGACAGAAGGATGGAGAATCCCTCTATGAAGCTTGGGAAAGATACAAACAATTGATCAGAAAATGTCCTTCTGACATGCTTTCTGAATGGAGCATCATAGGTATTTTCTATGATGGTCTCTCTGAACTGTCCAAGATGTCTTTGGATAGCTCTGCTGGAGGATCTCTTCATTTGAAGAAGACACCTACAGAAGCTCAAGAGCTGATTGAAATGGTTGCAAATAACCAATTCATGTACACTTCAGAAAGGAATCCTGTGAACAATGGGACTAATCAGAAGAAAGGAGTTCTTGAGATTGATACTCTGAATGCCATTCTGGCTCAGAACAAGATATTGACTCAACAAGTCAATTTGATTTCTCAAAGTCTGTCTGGAATGCAAAATGCACCAAGCAGTACTAAGGATGCTTCATCTGAAGAAGAAGCCTATGATCCTGAGAACCCTTCAATGGAAGAGGTGAATTACCTAGGAGAAACCCTATGGAAACACCTATAATTCTTCATGGAGAAATCATCCAAATTTCTCACGGAAGGATCAACAGAGACCTCAACAAGGTTTCAACAACAATAATGGTGGAAGAAACAGGTTTAGCAATGGCAAGCCTTTTCCATCATCTTCTCAGCAACAGACAGAGAATTCTAAGCAGAACAACTCTGACTTAGCAACCATGGTCTCGGATCTAATCAAAACCACTCAAAGTTTCATGACTGAAACAAGGTCCTCCATTAGGAATCTGGAGGCACAAGTGGGACAGCTGAGCAAGAAAGTTACTGAACTCCCTCCTAGTGCTCTTCCAAGCAATACAGAAGAAAATCCAAAAGGAGAGTGCAAGGCCATCAATATGGCCGAATTTGGAGAGGAGGAAGAGGAAATGGACGCCACTGAGGAAGACCTCAATGGGCGTGCACTAGCCTCCACTGAGTTCCCCAATGCGGAACCATGGGAATCTGAGGCTCAAAATGAGACCATAGAGATTCCATTGGACTTACTTCTGCCATTCATGAGCTCTGGTGAGTATTCTTCCTCTGAAGAGGATGAGTATGTCACTGAAGAGCAAGTTGCTAAATACCTTGGAGCAATCATGAAGCTAAATGACAAGTTATTTGGAAATGAGACTTGGGAGGATGAACCCCCTTTGCTCACCAAAGAACTGGATGACTTGTCTAGACAGAAACTGCCTCAAAAGAGACAGGATCCTGGAAAGTTTTCAATACCTTGTACCATAGGCACCATGACCTTCAAGAAGGCCTTGTGTGACTTAGGGTCAAGTGTAAACCTCATGCCTCTCTCTGTAATGGAGAAAATAGGGATCTTTGAGGTGCAAGCTGCAAAAATCTCATTAGAGATGGCAGACAACTCAAGAAAACAAACCTATGGACTTGTAGAGGATGTTCTGGTAAAGGTTGAAGACCATTACATCCCTACTGATTTTATAGTTCTAGAGACTGGGAAGTGCATGGATGAATCCATCATCCTTGGCAGACCCTTTCTAGCCACAGCAAAGGCTGTGATTGATGTTGATAGAGGAGAGTTGATCATTCAAGTGAATGAAGAATCCTTGGTGTTTAAAGCTCAAGGATATCCCTCTGTCATCATGGAGAGGAAGCATGAAGAGCTTCTCTCAAAACAGAGCCAAACAGAGCCCCCACAGTCAAACTCTAAGTTTGGTGTTGGGAGGCCACAACCAAACTCTAAGTTTGGTGTTGAACCCCCACATTCAAACTCTAAGTTTGGTGTTGGGAGGTTCCAACATAGCTCTGAGCATTTCTGAGGCTCCATGAGAGTCCTCTGTCAAGCTAATGACACTAAAGAAGCGCTTGTTGGGAGGCAACCCAATATTATATTTTGACTATTTTCTTTTGTTATTTTATGTTTTTTGTAGGTTGATGATCATAAGAAGTCACAAAATCAATGAAAAAAGCAAAAACAGAATGAAAAACAGGAAGAAAAACAGCACACCTTGGAGGAAGAACCTACTGGCATTTAAACGCCAGTAAGGTTAGCAGATGGGCGTTTAACGCCCAGTCTGGCACCATTCTGGGCGTTTAACGCCAGAAAGGGGCACCAGACTGGCGTTAAACGCCAGGAAAGGGCAAGAACCTGGCGTTAAACGCCAGAAATGGGCACCAGCCCGGCGTTTAACGCCAGAATTGGCTCAAAACGTGATTTTGCATGCCATTTGGTGCAAGGATGACTTTTCCTTGACACCTCAGGATCTGTGGACCCCACAGGATCCCCACCAACCCCACCACTCTCTCTCTTCTTCCCCATTCACCACTCACCTCAATACCTCTTCCCCAAAAACCCTTCACCTATCAAATCCCATCTTCTCTTCACCACTCACATCCATCCTTCATAAAACCCCACCTACCTCACCATTCAAATTCAAACCACTTTCCCTCCCAAACCTACCCATAATGGTCGAACCCTACCCCTCCCTTCACCCCTATAAAAACCCTTCTTCACTTCTTCATTTTCACACACCCTAAACACTACTTCTTCCCCTTTTGGCCGAACCACAAAGCCATCTCCCTCTCCTCCATTTCTTCTTCTTCTACTCTCTTCTTCTTCTTTTGCTCGAGGACGAGCAAACCTTTTAAGTTTGGTGTGGTAAAAGCGTTGCTTTTTCGTTTTTCCATAACCATTTATGGCATCCAAGGCCGGAGAAACCTCTAGAAAGAGGAAAGGGAAGGCAAAAGCTTCCACCTCCGAGTCATGGGAGATGGAGAGATTCATCTCAAAGGTGCATCAAGACCACTTCTATGAAGTTGTGGCCTTGAAGAAGGTGATCCCCGAGGTCCCTTTTTCACTCAAAAAGGGTGAATATCCGGAGATCCGACATGAGATCCGAAGAAGAGGTTGGGAAGTTCTTACCAACCCCATTCAACAAGTCGGAATCTTGATGGTTCAAGAGTTCTATGCCAATGCATGGATCACCAAGAACCATGATCAAAGTGTGAACCCGGATCCAAAGAATTATCTTACTATGGTTCGGGGGAAATACTTGGATTTTAGTCCGGAAAGTGTAAGGTTGGCATTCAATTTGCCCATGATGCAAGGAGATGAACATCCTTACACTAGAAGGGTCAACTTTGATCAAAGGTTGGACCAAGTCCTCACAGTCATATGTGAAGAGGGCGCCCAATGGAAGAGAGATTCAAGAGGAAGAAAGAGCCGCCATCACTAAGGTGGACCCGTTCTTTAATTTCCTTGTTCTTTATTTTCTTGTTTTTCGAAAATTTATGCTTTATGTTTGTCCATGTTTGTGTCTTATGATCATTAGTGTCTTAGTGTCTATGCCTTAAAGTTATGAATGTTCTATGAATCCATCACCTTTCTTAAATAAACAAAGTTCTTAATTGAAAAAGAAAAAGAATTGCATGAATTTTGAATTTTATAACAGTTTAATTATTTTGATGTGGTGGCAACACTTTTGTTTTCTGAATGCATGCTTAAACAGTGCATATGTCTTTTGAATTTGTGATTCATGAATGTTGGCTCTTGAAAGAATGATGAAAAAGGAGACATGTTACTGAGGATCTGAAAAATCATCAAAATGATTCTTGAAGCAAGAAAAAGCGGTGAATACAAAAAAAAAGAGAGAAAAGAGACGAAAAAACGAAAAAAAAAAGAAAGAGAAAGAAAAAGAAAAGAAAAAGAAAGAAATAAAGTTGTGATCCAAGGCAAAAAGAGTGTGCTTAAGAACCCTGGACACCTCTAATTGGGGACTCTAGCAAAGCTGAGTCACAATCTGAAAAGGTTCACCCAATTATGTGTCTGTGGCATGTATGTATCCGGTGGTAATACTGGAAGACAGAGTGCTTTGGGCCACGGCCAAGACTCATAAAGTAGCTGTGTTCAAGAATCATCATACTTAACTAAGAGAATCAATAGCACTATCTAGATTCTGAGTTCCTAAAGAAGCCAATCATTCTGAATTTCAAAGGATAGAGTGAGATGCCAAAACTGTTCAGAGGCAAAAAGCTAAAAGCCCCGCTCATCTAATTAATACTGATCTTCATAGATGTTTTTGGAATTCATTGCATATTCTCTTCTTTTTATCTTATTTGATTTTCAGTTGCTTGGGGACAAGCAACAATTTAAGTTTGGTGTTGTGATGAGCGGATAATTTGTACGCTTTTTGGCATTGTTTTTAGTATGTTTTTAGTACATTTGGTTTAGTTTTTAGTATATTTTTATTAGTTTTTAGTTAAAATTCACTTTTCTGGACTTTACTATGAGTTTGTGTGTTTTTCTGTGATTTCAGGTATTTTCTGGCTGAAATTGAGGGACCTGAGCAAAAATCTGATTCAGAGACTGAAAAGGACTGCAGATGCTATTGGATTCTGACCTCCCTGCACTCGAAGTGGATTTTCTGGAGCTACCGAAGCCCAATTGGCGCGCTCTCAACGGCGTTGGAAAGTAGACATCCTGGGCTTTCCAGCAATATATGATAGTCCATACTTTGCCCAAGATTTGATGGCCCAAACCGGCGTTCAAAGTCACCTTCAGAAATTCCAGCGTTAAACGCCGGAACTGGCACCAAAAGGGGAGTTAAACGCCCAAACTGGCATAAAAGCTGGCGTTTAACTCCAAGAAGAGTCTCTACACGAAAATGCTTCATTGCTCAGCCCAAGCACACACCAAGTGGGCCCGGAAGTGGATTTTTATGTCATTTACTCATCTTTGTAAACCTTAGGCTACTAGTTTTCTATAAGTAGGACCTTTTACTATTGTGTTTTCATCTTTCAATCTTAAGATCTTTTGATCATGTTTTTATGATTGAACCCTCTTTGGGAGGCTGGCCATTCGGCCATGCCTAGACCTTGTCCTTATGTATTTTCAACGGTGGAGTTTCTACACACCATAGATTAAGGTGTGGAGCTCTGCTGTACCTCGAGTATTAATGCAATTACTACTGTTCTTCTATTCAATTCCGCTTGTTCTTGTTCTAAGATATTCATTTGCACCCAAGAACATGATGAATGTGATGATTATGTGACACTCATCATCATTCTCACCTATGAACGAGTGCCTGACAACCACTTCTGTTCTACAAGCAAACAAGGCTCTAATGTTTATCTCTTGGATTTCTTAACCAGAATCTTCGTGGTATAGGCAAGAACTGATGGCGGCATTCAAGAGAATCCGGAAGGTCTAACCTTGTCTGTGGTATTCTGAGTAGGATTCAATGATTGAATGACTGTGACGTGCTTCAAACTCCTGAGGGCGGGGCGTTAGTGACAGACGCAAAAGAATCACTGGATTCTATTCCGGCCTGATTGAGAACCGACAGATGGATAGCCGTGCCGTGACAGGGTGCGTTGAACATTTCCACTGAGAGGATGTGAGGTAGCCACTGACAACGGTGAAACCCTTGCATAAGCTTGCCATGGAAAGGAGTAAGAAGGATTGGAAGAAGACAGTAGGAAAGCAGAGAGATGGAAGGGAAGGCATCTTCATACGCTTATCTGAAGTTCCTACCAATGAATTGCATAAGTATCTCTATCTTTATCTTTATGTTTTATTCGTTCATCACCATACCCATTTGAGTTTGCCTGACTAAGATTGACAAGGTGACCATAGCTTGCTTCATACCAACAATCTCTGTGGGATCGACCCTTACTCGCGTAAGGTTTATTACTTGGACGACCCAGTACACTTGCTGGTTAGTTGTGCGAAGTTGTAGTGATCACAATTTCGCCCACCACACGCCAAGAAGTGGCGTGGCACTCCAGGGCATATGCCAGCCTGACCTCCTCTCATTAAAATGAAGATATCTTGAGCTACACAACTCCAAAGGACACACAAGATAGCTCTTGGGTGGTCCATTAGTGATCTTAAGGGCATTAGCCCAGACAGCTGCATGCACAAGATCCTACTGGAGGATAATGCCAAGCCAGTGGTTCAACCACAAAGGCGGCTGAATCCAGCCATGAAGGAGGTAGTGCAGAAAGATGTCACTAAATTACTAGAGGCTCGGATTTTTTATCCTATTTTTGATAGCCCCTGGGTGAGCCCTGTCCAAGTTGTACCCAAAAAGGGAGGCATGATAGTCGTTCATAATGAAAAGAATGAACTGGTTCCTACAAGAACAGTTACATGGTGGGGTATGTGTATTGACTATAGAAGGCTCAATACAGCCACCAGAAAGGATCATTTTCCTTTACCATTCAAAGACCAGATGCTAGAGAGACTAGCAGGTCATGACTATTACTGCTTTTTGGACGGTTATTCAGGTTATAACCAAATTGCAGTAGATCCTCAAGATCAAGAGAAAACAGGATTCACATGTCCATTTGGAGTATTTTCCTATAGAAGGATGCCTTTTGGTCTGTGCAATGCACCATCAACCTTTCAGAGATGCATGCTCTCTATCTTCTCTGATATGGTGGAAAAATTTCTGAAAGTCTTCATGGATGACTTCTCAGTATTTGGAGACTCATTCAGCTCCTATCTTGATCATCTAGCACTTGTTTTGAAAAGGTGCCAAGAGACTAACCTGGTTTTAAACTGGGAAAAAATGTCACTTTATGGTGACTGGAGGAATTGTCCTTGGGCATAAAATTTCGAACAAAGGAATAGAGGTGGATCAAGCCAATGTTAAGGCAATCAGAAGTTTTCTGGGACATGCAGGATTCCACAGGAGGTTTATAAAGGATTTTTCAAAAATTGCAAAATCTCTGAGTAACCTGCTAGCTGCTGATACACCATTTATCTTTGACACAGAGTGTTTGTAGGCCTTTGAGACTCTGAAGGCTAAGCTGGTCATAACGCCTGTCATTTCTGCACTAGATTGGACATTACCATTTGAACTAATGTGTGATTCCAGTAACCATGCTATTGGTGCAGTATTGGGACAGAGGCATGACAAGCTTTTGTAAGCAATGAGGGGGACAAATCAGCAGCAACCAATAGTAAGTATAGAGCAGCAATAACAACTTAATGTAAGAAATTATTCAACAACAAATGCACACACAAATACAAGGATTACTTAAATGACTCATCATGCTTATCCACACAAGTCTGCAGTAAAACCACTTACCGTTTCACTTAAGAGGCTTGTAATAACAGCTTTTTTATCAACTTCTTTCTCATTTTCCCTTTCAGGCTCACTGTCAGTACTGGTAGGAGGTGGAAGTGCTGAAGTACCAAACATGGCTTCGTCATGAGCAGCTTGGATTTGTTCCTCCCTTCTTGCCTTGATAAGAAAATGGATTCGATCTATGTTTAGTCTTCCATACATAGATGATGTATGTATGTTAACAAGGAACAAAACTGACTATTCATGAATATAAGAAGAGGAATATACCTCTATTTTAGAATACTGGAAACTCTGGCCAATTTTCTTGACCAAGGAAGCATCATCTTCAGCCACTACAGATAAGTGGGCAAATACAATTAGTTCAATTAAGTTTCAGGCTTCAAGCCAAACCCCAAACCAGTACTCATTATCATTTATAAGAAAAAATATCATTGGCATTCAATAATTAAAAGAATCACCATGACTAAGCAATGAACAATTAAAATCAGTAAGTATTGGTGGTATTAACAAGCACACAACAACAGTACTCAACACTGGATCAATTAAAAATGAAGTTTACATTATCAGGATTCAGGACATTGTGTTGCATTATCAGAAAACATAGGAAGAATAAAAAATTGTCCTTTTTAAAACAGATTGTATTTGCAATGAAGAAATCTAGGGAAATTTATTTAGAATAATGAAATTGGCAAACAAGTCCAACCTTCAATTTCCTCATCTTCAAGAGGCGCATCCTTGTCAATGAAAGCAGCTCTGACACCTAGAAGAACAAAACCCGGCATAAACGAACGGTGGTCGGAACCCAAACAGGAGTGGGATAGGGTTTGGCAGCTGCAGGGGAGTCCTCCAGCAGCTGCAGCAGCGGTTTTTCAGCGCCATTCAGTGAGGCAGAACAGCGGCGACAACTTCCTCTGCCGTCACCTCCTCTCTTTCAGTGACAAGCTCCAGCGGCAAGGATGGTCGAGCTCCCTTCTAACAATGGCAACAATGTTACTTTCCACCCTCTCTGCCTAGTTCGATGGCGATGGCTCGGCTGGGGTTTGGTGGCAGTGATTTCTTCGGCGGCGACCACAAGATGCGGCTTCTCAATTGTGTCTCTCCTCGGGCTCCCACAAGCGACGGTGACGGACTCAGAGGCGGCGGCGACGGCACGCGCAGCAATAGTCCATGATGGTGACGACGGCGGCGCTGGCTTCTTGGCGAAGATGAAGGCATCTGCAGGAACACTTAGAGACGACGACGGACGCAAGGACAGGGACTTCTCCTTCCTCGCGCACGCTATCTGGTCCTTGACGACGAGCCATGGTTCAGCGGACAGAGGAGAAGAGAAGGGAGCAGAGGAGGAAGAAGAAGAGAAGGGTGGTTCAGGTAGCTGAGACAGTGAGCTCGCTGAGGAGCAAGGGGGTGAACGGTGGTGATGAGGTGATGATGATCAAACTTGATGATAATGGCTGAATGGGGGATGAAGTTGCTCTGAAGAGGAGGAAAAGTGAAAGGGAGAGGCTGCGCTAGGGTTCTTAGGTAAAAGGGGAAAATTATGGGTTAATTAGGGTTAGGGTTTATAGGGTTTAATTTGGGAATTAGGGTTTAATTTGGGACAAAAGTGAAATTAAGAATTTTGGGTAAATTGGGGTTGGTAAATTTTTAATAAAATTAAAGTATATTGTATAAATTTGAAATCTAATTTAATCTCTTAAATTACTTTAAAAATATTACTCAATTATTAATTTATTAATCAGCTTTTAATCAAGTATTCTAATTTAAAATTAGAAATAATATAATTTATTTTCTCAATTAAAGTATTAAATTCTAAAATCTCAATTATTTTATATTTGCTAAACTTTATTAGTTAAATATAGAAAATAATTTGATAATTATAAAATCAGATAAAATCTTAAATTACTTTAAATTCAATTAATCAAAATTTACTTTAATTATCTTTAATAAAATAATTTCTGAGATTAAAGCACATAATAAATAAATAAATCAAAATTAGCTCTTAATAAATTTTTTTCTGAAATTTATGCATCTTACAACGCACACGACGGGACGAAGACCACCGAAGACCACCAGGTCGTTGCTCACAACAAAACGGCGGAGGAGACGGTAATAACAGATGAGATGACGACGAGGAGAACGTTTTCCGAAAACTACGCCGGTCCTTCTTCTTCCGACAAGATCTCCATTGCGCTTCCTGGAGTGGTAGACGGCGCAGAGTGTTCGTGAGTGAGGGAGTGGGGAGACTTAGGATTTTTTACTACAGTATATCCCTTTTTACAGCTTTTAGTATTTTGTTTTTTTTTCTTTTATATTTAGTTACTTTTATTTATATTTATAATTTAATAAAATTTCTTTAAGTGACATAAATTAATTTTTAGTTAATTTTAAAAATCTTATTATTAATAAAAATTATATATTAATTATTTAAAAGAATATAAAAGAATATTTATAATTTTTAAAAATTAATGAATACATACATTATGTAAAAAATTTTACTTTTTGAAACAAAATAAAATTATTTTTAAAAAAATATATACACATTTTTTTATTTTTAAGGTATTTAACATTTTGAAAAAAGAATTTGTTATAAAATATACTTATTATGACAAATAATTAACTTGTTACAAACAATATTGAATTTGTAACAAATTAATTTTTTGTTACAAAACAATTAGAGTTTTTGAAACAAAAAGTTGTTTTGTTACAAAACAATTGGAATTTTTTAAACAAAAATAAAAATTGTTGCAAAATGTTTTGAATTTTTGCAACTTATTTTTTTGTTACAAATTATTACAATATTTTGTAACAAAACATTATATCGTTACAAAAACTAACATAATTTGTAACAAAATAAAACAGATTGTTACAAAATATTATTCTTTTGTAACAATAAAAAATTGTTATTACAAAATACTATTTTTTGTAATAATTTTAAATTTGATACAAATTTTTTGTTACAAATGTTCCATTTTCTTGTAGTGGGACTTGGGTGGACGAGAGACTAGCCCCGCGTAGATCCAGAACCCGCTCTTCAATAGTAGCAGCCAGGCCATCACCTTCTTCAGCAGCAGCATCATCCGGACCATCATCTTCATCAGCAGCAGCTGGACCCTCTGCACCACCCACAGCTGCCAGTCAGCCACCACCACCATCGTCATTAGCCCCTCAGCCGACCTACAGACTAGTTCAGCATCTAATCGGGCGCATGGATCAGAGCAACCACCGCCACGAGCGACACTTTTGGCGCATCGAGCGGCACTTTCAGCGCATATATCAAATGTTGGCATCACTGGGAGTCGCCATATCCCCTGAGTCCGACCCTTCCGATCATTCTGAGGAGGAGGCGGATCAGGAGGAGGAGGCTGAGCAGGCAAAGGCACCTCCAAAGACTCACGCTCCTACAGAGCCACAGCCGCAGCCACAGTCGGAGCCCTAACCAGATGCAGATGTCGATCCCTCCACCTAGTCCTACTTGTAGCATCGGGGACGATGCTTGATTCTAAGTGTGAGGAGGTCGACATCGTCGGCAGAGATGTTATTTTGTTGACGATTTTAGACTTCAGTTTTTAGTTGCTTTATTCTATCTTATTTTAGCACTTGCACTCTCATGCCCTTTGGATTATTGTATTTTGGATACTTTTAGTTTATCGCACTTAGCATCTTTGGTTGTGTATGTTTTGAGATTTTTAGTTTGATACTAAGTTTGATTTACAATTTACTTGTTAGTGCATATATGTGTGTGTGTGTGTGTGTGTGTGTGTGTAGTTATTTTAACTATTTTATTGAAAAAAAATTGGATTATTGAGCCTAGTCAACCCTTTTTGCTTATGAGAATTCGGTTTGTTTGAAAAAGGGGAGAAACTAAGGAATTTTTGAATTTTTCAATCACAACATTGCATTTAGGTAATAAACTTTGTCAAAATATTGAGATTTTCCAAGAAATTTACTTATAGGGCCCCAATTGATTTGAGTAAAAAAAATTTTATTTAACTTGCGTGATTTATATTTTGTGGAACATGTTTTGAGTTAAGAACACAAGCTTGTGAGTTTTGAGCCTAATTGCATAGTTACATTTTATAACCACTTTATTTCCTTCTTGTGTGCATTGTTCTCTTCCTATGATTGTAATCTTTGATTTGTTTGATTCTTTATGTCTATTATTTCGTGTATTCATGCATTTATATGATTGAAGCCATCATTTCAATTAGCTCACTTACCCAAATAGCCTACCTTTTATCTACCATTGTTAGCCAACTTTGAGCTTACGATTAACCCACTTGTTCATAATTTTAGCACATTACAAGCCTTAAAGCGAAAAATAATAAATGTCCTTTATTTGGATCTTTGATTAGCTTAGGCTAGTAAGAGTGTGTATCATTCAAGTGTGGGAAAACATGGGACATTGGTTGGAAAAAGGTGTGTGTGTTGAAAATATTGAGAATTGGGTACATGCTCATGTGTCAATTAAATGTAAAGCCATATGCGTTGATACTTTTGTACATCCTTTATTGCAAAAAGAAAAAAAATTAGATAAGAAAAAGAAAAAATATATATATACATATACAAAAGAAAAAAAATAGAAAAAAAAGGAAAAAGGAAAAGAAAAGAAAAAAAGGGACAAAATACCCCAAAGTGAAGCTCAATAATAATCAACGCATGAGTTGTGAAGTGAAATAAGAATGCATGAGTATCTAGAAAAAAGTGGATAATGGGTAGTTAGGTTAGCTTTGAAATTTTATAGGATATCATAGGTTAGGTGAGAAGTTTAAGTTGATCAAAGATTCAAATTCTAGCCCACTTAATCATATGCATCCTT